>NC_134910.1:9684747-9772247 GCF_041734735.1 Babylonia areolata | reverse complement strand
GTGTTTGTGTGTGTGTGTGTTGTGTTGTTTGTGTGACGTTGTGTGTGTGTGCATGTGTGTGTGTGTGTGTGGGATAGTGTTGTTTTTCTTCCTTTGTTTCAGGTTTATTTATGTATTTATTTATGTATTTATTTGTTTATTAATTTTTCGTGGCTGTCCCATTATCTGCACCGTTTTAGTGGCATTAATTACCCCCACTCGACTTATTCTGAGTTCCCCTCTCAGACCTGATCATTTAAAAAAAATTTTTTAAAAAAAAGCTTCAAGTTGGAACTGCGTTTAGACATCAACAGTAAACAGCATGTTTGAAAGTTTAGTACACATGCTGTTTAAACATGAAAACAAGAGAGGCAAGGCCTTCAAGACTCACTTGTGATACACTTAAAAAAAAAAAATCTAACTGTTAAAATGTGTTCTGTATTTGTTATTATAAAGCTTCGCCTAATTGTGTTAAACAAGATGACTGGAAAGAACTGAATTTTTCCTATTTTTATGCCTAATTTGGTGTCAGCTGACAAAGTATTTGCAGAGAAAATGTCAGTGTTAAAGTTTACCACGGACACACAGACACACACACACACACGCACACACACACACAGACAACCGAACACCGGGTTAAAACATAGACTCACTTTGTTTACACAAGTGAGTCAAAAACTAGTTTGATTTATCCAGATCTGGCTCCCAGGCAGTGCTTGGGCTAAGGCTTGAAAGTACATGCAGTTTTGTAGCACTTCTTGGATGTAGGGTGGATTGCGAGTCAGTCATGAAATCTGAAAATGAGGTGGCAGATAAATCTTCATTGCTATCTACAAATCTCACGGAACTGTTAACCCTTTCACCGCCAAGCTCGCATTTATGCACAGGCGTGGTAGAGGACCCATGTCACTAAAAGGTGACCATTCATTGGTCTGTTATCCATGAACCTACTGCTCTTAATGTTCGGTAGTAGGATAGGCTATATTTTCTATACATCGGAGGGGGAATCGCCAGCTGTTCTTAGCCACTGTCTTTTCTGTGTTTATACCACAAGGGAATTTTGTACTCTAAATTGACTGGCGGTGAAAGGGTTAAGTTGTCTGTGCATGCTTTATTTCCAGTATTTAGGAGTTACAAAATTGGTTTTTGAACCTTGCGTACTGAGAAAATGTTTTTGTTTGTTGATTTTACATCATACTGTACGGAATGACCCCTCTTGTTTCTGAACTGAGCCGCATGTTGGAAGGGAAGAAAGAAAGTTTGATGGGGTGTCTTCAATTGCTTTTAGTGTTTTTGGTTTTTGGTTTTGTTTCAGTGAGACATTTGACATGCTTTCTTTTGAAAGGGTATGAATTGGAGAAACTTGAATCTTTCTTGGAAGTTGGCAAGCAGGGGCTCGGGGGCCACAGGTGTCTGCAGTAAAATTAATGTGTGTGTTTGTTGGTTTCTTATTTCTTTTGTAGCTTTCTGTTGGAAACGTTCCCTTAAAAATTTTTGTATATATATTTTTTTTGTTTGTTTCCTCATTGGTCTCGCGTAACTGTTACATTTCATCGGCATTCGTTAAGTTACCTCAAGGAGATGCCCCGTTTGTGTGCTTTTTGTGTGTTTTTGTATTTTCTCCACTCTTTGTGATAAATGTGTAGTTCTTATCACTGTGTCATGTGTCACTTTGGGTTTGTGTAATAATTTAAAAAAAAAGAAAACGAAAAAAGAAAAAAACGAATCCTCTTTTCTCTCCACTATGGTTTTCACGTGCTTGATTGTTATTTACACAGTTATCTGTGTTATATTCCTCCCTCCCCTCACTCCCTCCACATTGGTTTATTGTTTTATATCTCCAGTTGTCTGGGGTTTCTTTTTCTTTTTTTTTCTTTTGGATTTTCCCAGTTGCCCCAGGTGATGGGGAGGACAGCAGTTATAGGGTGATTCTCCCTGCATTATCTCACTTTCAGTGTTGCTCTCCTTTGTCTGGAATCAGGGAGTACACAGTACACACAGTTTTCAGTTTGTGTCTCGAGGAGGCGTATGTAACTGCTTTCGGACAAATCCATACACGCTACACCACATATGCCAGGCGCTAGGCACATGCCTGACCAGCAGCATAACCCAATGCGCTTAGTCAGGCCTTGAGTGCATGCGTACTATTTGTATGTATATTTGTGTACCTATTAGAATGGATTTCTTTGGCAGAATTTTGCCAGAGGACAACACTTTTGTTGCCATGGGTTCTTTTTCAGTGCGCCAAATGAGTGCTGCACGCAGGACCTCGGGTTTATCGTCTCATCCGAATGGCTGTGTGCTCAGTTTTGATTTTCCAGTCAAACTTGGGAGAAAGGGGCGAGAGAACAGGATTCGAACCCAGACCCTCACAGACCTGTTATATTGGCACGACGAGCATCTTATCCGTTCTGCCACCTTCCTCCAGAGTAGCTCTGCCCACATTTTGTCTCCGCTGGTTGTGAGCGGGAAGTTACGTAGTGCATGGCAAACGCTGTTTTTATCATTCTTGAGGTGGGGGGGTGGGGTGGTGGTGGTTATTTTCATTTTGCTTTTGGCAAGTTGACACATACGCGTCATGGAACGGTGGAGCAGAAGTTGGTGAGATGAAAGAGAGTCAACAGGTGTGTGAGTGTTTTGTAATGAGTGATGCAGTGGCTCTGTGTGTGTTTTGTGTGTGTGTGTGTGTGTGTGTGTAAGTGTGTGTGTGTGTGTCCGTTTCTCTGTGTGTGTGTGTGTGCGCGCATGTGCATGTGTACTTGTGTGGTGTGTGTGTGTGTGTGTGTGTGTGAAGTGTGGGTATGCTATGATGTATGTGTGTGTGTGTGTGTGTGTGTGTGTTTATGTATGAAGTAGTATGGGTATGATGCACTCTGTGTGTGTGTGTGTGTGTGTGTGTGTGTGTGCGCGCGCGTGCGCGTGTGTCCGTTTCTCTGTGTGTGTATGTGTGTGTGCGCATGTGCATGTGTACTTGTGTGGTGTGTGTGTGTGTGTGTGTGTGTGTGTGTGTGTGAAGTATGGGTATGCTATGATGTAGTGTGTGTGTGTGTATGTGTGTGTGTGTGTGTGTATGTATGAAGTAGTATGGGTATGATGCACTCTGCGTGTGTGTGTGTGTGTGCGTGTGTGCGTGCGTGCGTGTATGTGCCTGTGCGTGTGAGTGAAGAAGTATGGGCATGATGTATATATGGATGTGGAGGAGATGGAGTAAGGGGCTGGTGTGTCTTCTGTGAAGTGACACTGATGGATAGGGAGTTGAAGTAACCTTTCTGTCCCTCTTTCTCTCTCTCTCTCTCTCTCTCTCTCTCTGTCTGTGTGTGTGTCTGTGTGTGTGTGTGTGTGTGTGTGTGTGTGTGTGTGTGTGTGCGTGCGTGTGTGTGTGTGTGCTTTTGTCTGCAGCTGTAGTCTTTTTTGTCTTTTCTTTTTTTTTTTTTTTTTTCCTCCTTCATTTTCTTTCTTCTACCTGGTTTGTTTCTTTCAAGTTCACACAGGCTGGAGGATTGATTTCTTGCTGATGTTTTCAGCAACTTGTTCAGTTGTCAGTTCCTTTCTTTGTTTGTTACTGTATAGCCGTCCATCAATCTGTGACACACACTTACGTGTCTGTGTGTTCGCACGTGTACTCATTTTCTCTCTGTCTCTGTCTCTTTCTTTCACACATGTATATATATATATATATATATATATATATATATATATATATATAGACACACACAAACTCACCACACTCACCAGATCACCACACACAGACACACAGACAAACACACACACACACACACACACAAACTTACCACACACACAAACCTTTCTGTCCCTCTTTCCTGTGTGTGTGTGTGTGTGTGTGTGTGTGTGTGTGTGTGTGCTTTTCTCTGCAGCTGCTGGGTTGTTTTTTTTTGTCTTCCTTTTGTTTCTTTCTCCATTTTCTTTCTTCTACCTAGTTTGTTCACATGTGTACACATTTTCTCTCTGTCTCTTGTGTCTCTGTCTCTGTCTCTTTCTCTCACACACATGTATAACACACAAACTCACTACACACTCACCAGATCAACACACACAGACACACACAGACACACACACAAACTTACCACACACACACACACACACACACACACACACACACACACACACACACACACACACACACACACACACACACACACACTATTCATATACCACATAACATACGCACACACGCTCAAATAAGAAGCAGCGATGCAAAGAGTGAAACAGAGAGGAAATGGTTTTAATTCAAAAGTGCCGATAGAGAGCAGGTTGGAAAACTAAGTAGAAAACATTTGGTGGCCAGTAAGAGTGTGTGTGAGGGGGAGGGGGGGGGGGGGGGGGGGTGGAGAGGCAAACAAAACAGAAATGAAATGAATGTGAATTATTCTGATGTAAAACTGCACACAATACACAAGAGGGAGAGACAGGAGGAATAGAAATAAAACAAAAGTACATAAAGCAAAACAACATAGCAACAACAAAAAACCAACAGCCAAAAAACAAAACAAAACAAAACAAACAAAGAAACAAACAAAAACAACAACAGCAAACAAACAAAAATACACGCAAACCCTTTCATCCGTGCAGCTGATGAAATTGGACTTTTTTTGGGGGGGGGGGTTTGTTTTTGGCACCAAGCTGAGGAGGTGGGCTTGTTTGAACTGTGTTGACAGAGGTGATGTGAATGTGTTTGATAGAAGTTAGATTCAGTTTAGGCTTGCAGCACTGTCAGCCTAAACAGTAGTAGTTAGGGAGACAGGCACCCCCCCCCCCCCCCCCAAAAAAAAAAAAAAAAAAAATTGTGGAAGATTATTTGTTTTGAACTCTCATTTATTACATATTTGCTGAAAGCAGGTGTGTTTTTTTTTTTCTCCTGGATTTGGATTGTCTGTTTGAGGATGGAGACCTTTTTTGGGAGGGGGATGGAAAAGCATGTTTTAAACAACATTTAAACATTTTCTGAAAGCATTACAAAGCTTTTTTTTACTGTTCAGACAGAAGGCAAATTCTCCATGCTGGAACTATTGAAGAAAGAGAAAAAAAAAGTCCCCAGAGAATCTAGATACTGAATGTTGCTATAATAAATGAGTTACTGAAAGAGATGTAGAAGGATTCCACTGGGACAGCTTCACAGTCATTCCTTAACTCACTCAGTACGGCCAGTCCTCTCACAGACCCCTCGGATGTCCAGTGGGTGTCTGAATGACCCAACCTTTAGCTTCCGTCGTCAGAATTGTGGTATTCTTTGTCAACATTCACCTCTTCAGTAAAAGACCATTCCGCTTGCAACATTTTGATGATGGTAATTGGGGTGAAACGCTGTTAACTTCGTCTCTTTCGCCGTTCGTATGGAGAGAGTTAACGACTTGTTCACCACATTGTATGTGTATCTTGTTTTAAGAGATGGTGTTGTTTTTTTTTAATTTTTTTTTAATTTCCCAGAATAACTTGTTCACAGCGTCATGTATCTTTGTCTCAAGAGATGGTCTTTCTTGCGAAGTCATGATGACTTTCCCCCGGAACATAGCAGATTGCTGCAAAGCAGTTGCATATAATGTTCAGACTATGGCCATGGTGATGTTTTTTTTCCCTTGACCTTGATCCCAGTGTCTTGCACATGGCCGTTGTCTCTTTCGTGGATAAAATCAGTAACAGAACAAGCAGGCATTATTCTAGCATCGCAAAATGTCACAGGCTCAAAAATCAATACAGATGAAAGGGGGGTGAGGGGGGGACTGGAAGGGGGGGGGGGAGTGGAAAATTTGTTTTGGAAGAAAATAAGTTAAAAGTGATCAAAGGTTGGCATACGAAAAAAAAATGACAAAAGTTTCACCACACTTGCATGGTCAGCAGCTGGTGAGCAGAGATGATCATGACCAGTCACTATAATGCAGAAAACAAAATGCCTGGCCTACAATTTTGTGTTGAAGGTCAGACACTACAGCCAAATAACGACTTTTTTTCTCTCCTACAATCTTTTTTTTTTGTTTTGTTTTTTTGTTGTTGTCTACTAGGTGTATCATCACTTGTGGAACACAGAAAAAGTTAGATTCTTGTGAATACCCATTGCTATGGAAACCAAAATGGCCACCAAACAATGTATCAAAGAAATCGGGTTTGTGGTCCATGTGGTGCATGTAAACATTTTTTTGTTATGTGGACTTGATACACAATGACATTATCTTCATTTTCAAATGAGATTGTGTTGATTCTTCAATTATTGTATTTTTCATGATTTTTTGAAATTTTGGGTATTGTGAAATCCTCAAAATTTACAATATGTAAAACGATTGGAACTGCTATGAATTAAAACCCAGAGAATATTTTCATACATACTCACGACAAAACTTCAATAACATGTTATAAAACAATCATGCAAAGTCTCATGGTTGTAGGTTTACTCATCATTGAGCAAGTCCAAAGTATGTTGGCAAGGCCAGAAATTTGATGACTTTTGTAGAAATTGAACAAAATAAACACTTCTTTGATTCAGCAGGCAATCTTTATTGGCACTTTTTTCTTTGTTAAAGACATCTTTACAGTGGAAAAAACTTATGCATATGATAGAAGAGATGTTCAAGAATCTTCTTCTTCTTCTGCGTTCACTCGTATGCACACGAGTGGGCTTTTACGTGTATGACCGTTTTTACCCCGCCATGTAGGCAGCCATACTCCGTTTTCGGGGGTGTGCATGCTGGGTATGTTCTCGTTTCCATAACCCACTGAACGCTGACATGGATTACAGGATCTTTAACGTGCGTATTTGATCTTCTGCTTGCATATACACACGAAGGGGGTTCAGGCACTAGCAGGTCTGCACATATGTTGACCTGGGAGATCGTAAAAATCTCCACCCTTTACCCACCAGGCGCCGTCACCGTGATTCGAACCCGGGACCCTCAGATTGACAGTCCAACGCTTTAACCACTCGGCTATTGCGCCCGTTGTTCAAGAATCAAAATCCATCAAAACCCCAAATCATGAAAAATCATCATTTTGGTCTCTTTTGCACTGCCATGAGCCCCCTTAAAGGTACGGAGAATGATTTTGTACAAGTTTCATTTGAACACATAGGGAGATTGATTTTGTACAAGTTTCAGTTGAACACATAGGGAGATTGATTTTGTACAAGTTTCAGTTGAACACATAAGGAGATTGATTTTGTGCAAGTTTCAGTTGAACACAAGTTGATGAGGGTTAAAAACTGTGGTTCTCATTGTTGCAAACGGAAGCAGCAGAGCAGTTGACGACACACCCATCCTTCAGTGGAAATAGAAAACTGTGCTGCACCCATTATCTTGAATGCCAATGTCTTGGAAGAGGCTTTCTTATCAGAGTCTGCAGATTCAGGTTTCTTGCGTGAAAGTAACATTGAATCTGATTTATGAGTGAGAAAACGCTATTTTTCTTTTCTTTTTTTACTTTGTTTTGTGTTATTGCAAAAACATGACTGTGTTGAAAGTTCTTGACATCTTCGGTTTCATTCTGTCCTAGTTTTCTAGTTCTAAAGTCAACTTTGAGATGCACCAGATTAGTTGTAATTTGACAATGTCTTATACACACAAGTGCACCTTATTCTGGGAGATGTTTTTATATACTTTTCATTTTAAAATAAAATCAGGGAGTGTGTGTTACAATATGTAGGAGTGCCTTGTTGACAGGAAATAACGGTAGATGTAGCACCTTCTTCTCATCCCGTACTTCTTCCCTAACAGTGAACATTGTTACAGCACGCACTGACGCAGTAGTTAATGTTTATCCTCCTCAGTGTCTTTCCCATTCTCCCATTATGGTTATCATCTGTGTCACGGTGTGTGTGTGTGTGTGTGTGTGTGTGTGTGTGTGGTGTGTGTGTGTGTGTTGGTGTGGTGTGGTGTGGTGTGTGGTTGTGTGTGTGGTTGTGTTGCCTGTGTGTGTGTGTTTGTGTGTGTGTGTGTGTGGTTGGTGTGGTGTGGTGTGTGGTTGGTTGTGTTGTGTTTGTGTGTGTGTGTGTGGTGTGGTGTGGTGTGGTGTGAGGTGTGTGTGTGTGGTTGTGTTGTGTGCGCGTGCACGTGTGTGCGTGTGCGTGTGTGTGTGTGTTTGCCTCTGAATATTGATTTCCCAGACAGAATTTATAAGGGACATCCCTGTTGCTGTTGTTTCTTGTATGTATTCACGTGGATATTGGCGGGATTATTGCTCGTAGAACCTTTGTTCACCATAATTATGACAGGACAAGTACCAAGGCTGCCATACAATTTTATGTATAGTGAAAGTGAATGGGGGGAGAGAAATAATGAATATTTGTGGAGGAGGAGGGGAACCTAGCACCTGTCATTCATGGAAGGCCAGAGGTGAAACCACTAGGCCACCGCACCTCTGTGCCACGATATTCGCTCACACGTGTGTGTGTGTCACTGGTTCCTTGCTTTACTGGCTGGAGGATGTGTCATGAGCCTGCAAGGAGCAGCTGTTATTTTTCATGCTTGGTTATTATTATTATTATTATTATATGCTGGTTTGTGAGATTTGCCAGAAACTTGTCCCAACTTTGGCAGTAAATCTAGCTGTGATCGGCGTTTTGGTGCTTCATGTCTGATGTATTGATTGCACAAATGTTCTTCAGTTCTTGTCAACACACACGGTCAGACATTTCTCCTTTTTTTCCCCCCCTGAAACACTGTAAGTTGGTTGAGCTGATGTCAAAATTTAGCAAAAACTTGTTGGACCTGGACAAACAAACAAACAAACAAACCCCCCCCCCCCTCCCCCAAAACAAACAAACATAAAAATCAGGTTGCATCAAGTAATACATACATTCTGATTAAAGAAAAAATGTGCAGTCATAATAAGGTCTACTTCTGATTCCACATTTATTATCATTTCATCAATAGCAAATTTTGCAATGATGGAATCTTCTTTAACAAATATCTAGAAATCACAGAAGGGCTTCTGTCATTTTTGTGGTAAATTTGGTAGGAATCCCCTGCGGGTGAATGCATATACATGCACCTGGAACCTTGGGCCAGTGGATAACTGTATCTGTTGTTGTCTTTCAATGAAGAATTCTTAGTATTGCTGTTTTTTTTTTTTTTTTTTTTTTATAAATGTAATTTTTGTTCATACATGTTGATTTACATTATTACGCACCAGGAAAAGGAGAATGGTTTTTTTTGTGGTTGCTGCATGAATCTCCTTCATGACTAATGATTGTTTTTGTTTTTATTATGATTGTTATTACTGTTAATATTACAGTTAATAGTAATGATAATAATAAAATGATAATAATCATGATAAGGAGAAATATCATTATTATTATTGTTATTATTATTATCATTATGACATTGGTGGAATTCTCCTTCTTCTTGAGTTCTTCTTCTTCTTTTTTATCATTATTATTATTATTTTGACAGAGCCGGAATCCCAGGGAGGGCCCCCCACTTTCGTCCTAACCCCCCGTGACCAGGAGGTGGAGGTAGGGGAGCAGGTGTACCTTCACTGCGGCGCCAATGGCCGTGACCACGACAAGCACGCCCCGCAGATCACCTGGCTCAAAGACGGCGCCACCATTGACTTTGGGTGAGTGTGTGCAACCCCTCAATCCCTTTGCACCTCCCCACACACCCCAGCCCCCTGGTGATATGCTCTTTTTGCCTTGCGATCGGTGGTGAAAGTTGTTTGTAGAGTCTCATATGTCTGGTTCTTTGGTCTAGATTAGATGGCCAGATATCTTTGTTTTGGTGTGTAGTGGTTGGTGGTGGTGGTATTGTTGGTAAAAAGTGGATTGCATGTCTGTGGTCCATTTGTCTTTAGATTACCCCCCCCACACACACCCCCACCCCCCTCCCCCCAACCTCCCCCTCCCACCTACGCCTACTCCACCGTCTTATTCGATAGAAAATCATTCAATCAACATTTCATGGTTTGTTTTTTTCTCCATGCTCTCCCCACCCTTCCTTCTTCCCCCATCCCTGCTCTCTCTCTCTGTTGCTATCGAAATTATTGAAACTTCCACAATCACGTTTACCCAGACAGGATTACGAGATGATGCTGTTACAAATGGAATTTGGAAAAGAAAATTGGGCTTATAGTGTAAAAAAAAAAGGTTTTGTCTGAACATGGTTTTGGAATTGTGTGAATGTCCCAGGAAATGGGAAATGAACAGCAATTTATATCAGAATTTAGAGATCGATTAATTTGTTCTTTTAAACAAAAAAGGCATTCAGATAGGGAAAGCAAAGAGAAATATAGTTGGTTTTTCTCATTCATAAGTGTATTTCACACTGAAAAATATCTGACAGTCATCACAGATAAATGGCACAGGTTAAATTTTGCAAGATTTCGGCTACGGACATTTGGGTTTCAATGCAAATAAATTGTGGTTTCAACCTGCAGCATCCACAGAATGGCCATGTCCTTTGTGTGCATCTAGCGAAGATGACGAAAAACAATTTTTGTTTCATTGTAAATTATATGATAAAGTAATAGAAAAATGTATATTTTTTTAATCTCATCTAGCTGAAAGACATGATGTTTTTTTCTGTTTTATCATCTGATGATGAATATATCATACAGTCAGTAGCTAAATTTATTTCAGAAGCACAAAGAATAAGGCATTATGACGATGACCAGAACATACCAGAGTAAATGAGGAGGATATCCGTGTGTAAAGTTTATCTTCTTATGTTAATTTGGTGAGGTAGATAATTGATATACTGAAATACATCACTGCCAGAATGGATGGTCGAGTTTGTTTGTATGATTAGGTTTTTTGTGTTTGTTTTTTTGTTTTATTTTTGTTCGGCTTGTTTAATGTATTGTGAGAGAGTGATATTTAGAGATTTTTTTTGTTTGGTTGATGAAACATTAATAAGCAGAATGTTATTTCACACTTAAGGGGATTCAAGAATTAACCCTCGTCACCCCCTTGTCAATAGACCCTTACAGGTAATGACAATCAAATGTCAAAGCGTCAAAGCGTCAAAAAGCGTCTCTCTTGCTGTCCTCCCCCACCCTTACCCTTCTCCCGCATACACCTTGTGGGCTGTCTGCCTGTTTGTCTGTTTGTGCCGTTCTTGGTCTCCGTTGATGTTGTCAGAGCGTTTGTTGACTTGACGGGCACCATTGCTGAGTGGTTTGAGAGCATTGTACTTCAAGGACTTAGAAGGTCCTCGGTTCGATCCTGGGATTCATTTTTGTTCTCGCCCTGTTGCTTCTTGCTAGTTCCCATCCAAGGGTTTGTACAGATTTTGAAAGTTAAGAATTTATTAATTAAAAAAGCAACAACAACAAACAAAAAACCCCAAAAAACCCAACCCAACCCAGACATGATCCCCTCACTCCCTCCCCCGCACACACACACACATGCACACTGACACACTCTATTCTTTGTATGTTATGGTTACGATGGACAGTGTGTAGTCATGTCGTGTTGTGTTGCCGTGACAACAGCATCGCCCAGCGGATGAAGCTGCTGGGTTCGGGTACTCTGCACATCCGGGACATACAGATCGAGGATGACGGCACCTACACCTGCCGGGCCTACAACGCTGAGGATTCCGTTGATGCTGATGCCACGGTCACTGTGCTGGGTGAGCCTGGAGTGGCGTTGGTGTGTGTGTGTATTTGTATTTGTATTTCTTTTTTATCACAACAGATTTCTCTGTGTGAAATTCGGGCTGCTCTCCCCAGGGAGAGCGCGTCGCTACACTACAGTGCCACCCATTTTTAAAAAAATTTTTCATGCATGCAGTTTTATTTTTTTTCCTGTCGAAGTGGATTTTTCTACAGAATTTTGCCAGGAACAACCCTTTTGTTGCTGTGGGTTCTTTTACGTGCGCTAAGTGCATGCTGCACACGGGACCTCGGTTTATCATCTTATCCGAATGACTAGCGTCCAGACCACCACTCAAGGTCTAGTGGAGGGGGAGAAAATATCGGCGGCTTAGCCGTGATTCGAACCAGAGCCCTCAGATTCTCTCGCTTCCTAGGCGGATGCGTTACCTCTAGGCCATCACTCCACTGTGTGTGTGGGTGGTTGTGGGGGGATGGGTGTGTGGTGTTGGTGTCTGTGTTTGTGTGTGTGTGTGTGTTTGTGTGTGTGTGTGTGTGTGTAGACTATGTCTTGCCACTGGGTCCACATAGGCTGGGACAAGAGAGAGAGGCTAACGACCTGTGCAGCTCTCCCTCACTTTAATCCAAGTCCAGCGCAAGTCGTGACTTTAAAATTACACTGCGCAATTACACCGTGTGTGTTGGAGTAGGGATGGGGGGTGCATGTGTGTGTGTGTGTGTGTGTGCAGTGGAGGAGAGTGAGTGTGAGTGTCAGTGTCGGTAAAAGTTTTTAGTTGTGTCGAGCGTTTATTGTTCTGTCATTGTGTGAGATTTTCTTGTGTCGTTGTGTGAGATTTTGTGTCGTGTGTGAGATATGTTGCTTGGTGTGTGAGATTTTGTTGTGAAAGTGTGATGTTGGAAGTTACGGGTGTCTGTGTCATGAGTGTATTGAGTAAATAAATTTGTTTCAGTGTGTGCATGTTGTTGCAGGAAATCATGAATGCCTGTGTCAGTATACTGGACAGATGAGATATAAATTGTAATGTGGCATTAGTGTGTGTGTGTGTGTGTGTGTGTGTGTGTGTGTGTGCCGTGGGAAAATACGTTAATGTAAATGTTACGACAGTCCTTGTCGTGTTCTTCTATTAATGAGTATTATCTCATGATCTGAAATCCCCCACTGTGCCCCCACTACTAGGGCAGGTCAAACGTCGATCAAATCTTGAAACCCTGAAATGTCGTGTCTCCTGTCTCTCCTCTCTCCACACCCCTCATTAGGGCGGTCAAACGTCGATCGAATCTTGAAACCCTGAAATGTCTGTTTCTCTCCCCCCCCCCAACCCCACTCTCCTCCCCAACACAGTGGCGCCCTACTTCGTCAAGAAGCCGGCCAACGTGTTTGCCCACATCAGCGCGGACGTGCGGCTGGAGTGCCAGGCGGAGGGTACCCCTGCCCCGGACCTCACCTGGTACAAGAACGGGGAGCGCCTCTACCCCAGCGACTACTTCCAGCTGGTCGGGGGCAGCAACCTTCAGATCCTGGGCCTGCTGGACCGGGACGAGGGCATCTACCAGTGCTTTGCCGATAACGCCCTGGGCAACGTGCAGACCAGTGCCCAGCTCATCATCCTGCAGAAGGGTAAGGGGGTGGGGGTCAAGGTGAAGGTGGGGCAGGAGTGGTTGTTTTGGTCAATTAGATTTTTAAGAAAATTTTTATTTATTTTTTACACAATATTCAGTCCAGTGCCCCAGCTCATCATCCTGCAGAAGGGTAAGGGTGTGTGGGGTGTCAGGGGTCAGGGGTCTAGGGTCAAGGTGAAGGATGGGGTGGGGGCGGGGAGGCTTGTTTAGGTCAGTTAGATTTTAGAATTTTTTAATTTTTATTATATTTTGTTATTTATCTTTTACACAATGTTCAGACCAGCGCCACAGCTCATCATCCTGCAGAAGGGTAAGGGGTCAAGGGGTCATGTTTGGCAGGTTCAAGGTGAAGGGGAAGGAGGCTTGTTTAAGTTCAATGAGATTTAAGAAAAAAAAAAAAAAAGAATTTTTTTTTTACACATTGCACAAACCATTACCCAGCTCATCATTCTGCAGAAGGGTTAAGGGGTCAAGGGGTCATGTCTGGCAGGATCAAGGTCAAAGTGAAGGGGAGGAGGCTTGTTGAGGTCAATTAGATTTTATTTTATTTTATTTTATTCTATTATTTCATTTTTTTTGGCACACAAAATGCAGACCAGTGCTTTGCTCATCATCCTTAGGAAGGGTACGAGTCAAGGGTTGTGTCTGGCAGGGTCAAGGGTCAGGGTGAAAGTGAAGAGTCTTTTTGAGGGTAATAAGATTTATACATACACACATACATACATACATACATATATACATAGACAGACACACAGACAGACAGACAGACACACACACACACACACACACACATGCACACAGACACACACACACACACGCGCACACATACACACACGTTAATCTTTTTTTCTTCTTTTCAATACACATGCTGTTTTCTCCCCTTATTTTTTAAAGAGGGTAGGGTGTGTATGGAGTGCTGGGGTGGAGTGTTGTTGAGCTTTGTGATGTTAGTGAGCCGTTCCCAGTTTGTCAGGATGTTAAGCTGTTTTGGTGAAGTGTTGGCTGATTTTTTATTTTTTTTATTGGAAAGGTTAACTGTGGGAAGGGGGAGGGGTGGGAAGGGGGTGTTTCTGTTTCTGTTAGTAAATGCTTGCTTGTTTGTTTTTTTGTTTGTTTTTTAACTATATTTTAATTATCTTGCTAATCTTGTTTTTTTTTGTTTTTTTTGTTTTTTTAACTATATTTTAATTATCTTGCTAATTACAAATTTCATTTGAAGAGAAGGGGTTTGTTTTGTTTAAAAGAACAGTTGGTAGGGAGAGGTGAAAGAGTATGAAAAGTAAAATGAACAGGATGAACAAGTGTGTGTTGAAAGCTACCAGAATATTTTGGGAATAGAAAATGTCCCTTCCCCCCCCCCCCCCCCCCCCCCACCACCACCACACACTTCCTTTATGTTTAGAAAAGACAAGAAAAAAACGAAAGAAAAAAAAAAAGGAAAAGAAAGAAGTTGGATAAAAGACAGATGTCAGCAGCTTGGGAGAGAGAGAGAGAGAGAGAAAGGAACAGAGACAGTGGACTTCTCTTTCTCTCTTTCTCAGTCTGATATTCCATCATTTCTGGCCCGAGCCAAAGAATTCCAGCTCCCGAAGGAGTCCCAACCTTCCCCTCCTTGAAACCTCTTCTCCCCCCCCCCCCCCCCACCAACCTCCCTGCCCCCCCCCCCTCCCTTTCCCCCTCTTTCCCACTGTGCCCATACTCCCTTCTTCCCCCAGGTTTCTCTCTGCCTCCCTGTTTCTCCGTTTCATCCTCTTGAGAGCTGTTATAATCATTCATCATTGATTGATGCGGATCAGAGAGTTCACTAACAGTGATGCCAGCCTGGATTCCATCGCCATCTCCCCCCCCCCCCACCCCCAAATCCCCCCTCACCCCCCTTCTCTGCTGTGACTGGCAGTCTTGTGCACTACTATCACCATCACCGCCACCACTACTACTACTACTAGTACTACCACTACTACTTACTAGTACTAGAGAATCATCATCTGTGGCTTTGTGCGTTCACCTGATTCATACTGATCTGTAGGAAGAGGGCTGGGGGAGTAGTGGTAGTGTGTCTTGAGGTCACTATTGTCTTTGTGCTTTTTTTTTTTTTTTTTTCTTTTTCCAAGTAACAGAAAAGTGGAGTGGGGTTTGCAGTGTAATAGGTTTGCACCAGTGTTTTCAAGTGGGTAGAAATGTGTGTGGTAGATTAGTACTGAAAGGTGTGGTGTGTGCGTTGAAAGATGGCTCATTTTCTTGTTTAGGGTGTGTTGCTGTCTCTCTTCTTTGTTGGGTTTTTATTTTTATTTCATTTCTTTTTTTATTTTTATTTGTTCTTGAGATGTTTTGATGTTGAGATAGAATCTGGTTATTTTTGTTTTTCATAAAAAAACAACAACATACTGTTATTGCTGTGGTTTGCTTGTATTGGAAAAGTAGATTCTTGCAGCTTGGATCAGAAAAGAGAACAGTCTTGAACAGCGGAATTCAGATTTTAACTCTGTGTGTTTTGAAAATCAAATTTGTTGCTGTGACAAGACAGAACAGCACAGAGTCCTTGATTAATATGGTTCTTCTTGATTGTTAAGGGTAGCAGTGTGCATCACAAGACAATGTTAAAGTCATCCTTGACTTTCACTCCTGTGAGTCATTTTGCAGAACTGTGGGGGGGAAAAATCTTTTTAATCCATCCCCCCCCCCAAAAAAAAAAAAAACAAAAAAAACCCGGCATTTTTCCTTGGAATGTACCAAATGAAGCTGGTTAAATTAGTAGAAACGGAACTCAGATTTCAGTTGGCTTTGTGTGAAAGACTGATCCAGACTGATGCCAAGGATGCAAGAATTCAGAGATTTGATTTGTGAATTGACAATGTTTTGTAGATTATTGTGTTGACTTGATGGTTGTTGTTTTGGGTTTATTTGATTTTTTGTTTGTTTCTGTTGATTTGTTTTGTTTATTTGATAGAACTGATAAGTAAGTGTGTGTGTGTGTGTGTGTGTGTGTGTGTGTGTGTGTGTGAGAGAGAGAGAGAGAGAGAGAGAGAGAGAGGGAGGGAGGCTGGTGGGTGGGATAACTGAGGGCAAGCATGCCAGCATGGTTCAGTTAGAGATCACTGGTATGAGAGCTCTTCAGTCTGCACCAATTGTACACTTTGCACACACAGGGAGATGGGAAGGAATGATCATTGCACACAGTACTGACCATGCCTGCGTAAGCTGTCTGAACTCAAGGCGTTGTATCTTACGCTGCAACTAGCTCCCCCCCTCCCCGCCCCCTCTCTCCCATTTTCCTTCTTCACCCTGTCTTCTCTTCAGTTGTCTGGGCCACTGCAGTTAGCTGACCTGCAACTGATTCCCGAAGAAGTTAAAAAGCATTGGTTTTAGTGTTGGGCTGCTCATATTTGCTCAGGCTTGGACAGTTGTCCCAGCAGGTAGTCACTATACTGTTAGTATTGTGTGCATACACTTTGAACAGCATCTGGCTCAAGAATACTTTTAAAACACTAATGTGTATGTACGTACACTTACTGCTGCAGCTGACTCGAAAATGCCTTTGAGCACTAATGTGTATGACTTATTTCTTTATCAGTGAGTTTAACACACACAAAAAAAGACTTCACCTTGGTTTCATACGGCTGACAGAGAAATGGTTAGATTTGTTAATTGCGACACAGGGCTACCTCGCCTTCATCCAGTAGGCTGCAACATATTTCTTCTTGGGTCCAGGACAATTCTTAACGTTCTACTGGACTGTTCTGAATGGCCCGGTGGAATACTGATTTTCACTTGACTGTAGGAAACAGATTATGTCTAAAAAATCTGACCCTGACTCCGACAGTCACATCAGGACAGCTGTCAGGCTAAAATGGCTGTAGGAAACAAACGTTGGGATTTGATGGAAAGGTACCTGGATATTGTACCAGCGTCATTCCTAACAAAGCGATATGGGGGGTCGGGGCTGTGTTAATGGCAGGAAATGTTGAAATAAATATCACTGTTTAAAAGAAAAAAAGGTGCACTCGGAAACGGGTTTAAGAATAGGGGTGTTTGAATCCTGAGTGCGATCCTACTATACAAGTGTGTATTCCTGAAGTCATAAGAAAATCTGTTGTCCCGTGTGGTTATATTGAGTTGGGTTTTTCTTTTTCTACCCCTCTTGATTCGTTTATCCATTGATTCATCCTTTTGGTTCTCTTTCATTGGTTTCTTGGTGTTTTTTTTAATAGTCTAGGAATGGTATGACATGCTTTTGCTTTATTTTGCTTTTGTTTTTTATTTTAATTTTTTTCCGTATGCTGATTTCATTTTTTGTGTTTTTCTTCTTCTTTTTTTTTTTTTTCTCCCCTCCTCTCCTCCTCCGCCCCCTCCTCCCTGGTCCTAAATCCTCCGGCACCTTGCTACTTGCCCCCCTCCCTCCCTCCCTCCCTCCCCAACTGACCACTAAACACCCTGATTGGCTTCTGTGTCGGTCTGACCACACCCACCACGTCTCTGGCTTTTGTCACGGCTGGTTCTGGCACGATTCTGCTGCTGCCTGTAATCCTTCCTGCCTTCCCTCCCCCTTCACGCTTCTCATGCTTCTTCCTCCTCCTCCCTCCCTCCCTCCTTCCTTCCTTCCTGCCTTCGTTCGTCTTACCCTGCCCTTTTCTCCCACCTTTTGTTTATTTTATTTGATTGATATTATATTTTTTTTGTCATATTTTTTGTGATTTTTCCCCCCCTCATCATTATTTTCTAAAAAACAAAAAATAAAAAAAAATCATTATGATCGTATCATATAATGCGCTTTTTTTTCTTCTTTTTTTTTTTTCTTTTTTTGTTTTTTTGTTGTCTTCTCTGCACATGTTTATCTGATTTTTAAAAAATCTATTTCTTTCATCATTTTGTGATGTGCGTTCCCCCACCCCACCCTCTTCCTGCATATGTAAATTTTTACATCTGTTCAAAATATTTTTTTCTCTTTTTACAAAATAATTCTTTCCATCAACGTTTCTTCCATTTCTCATTTTTTTGTTTTTTTCTTCTGTGTCTTTCCATTATGAATATTCATTTATTTTATTTATTTATTTATTTTTTTTTACTTTTGTTTGTTTTGTGATCGTTATTTCCTTCATTTTTTTCATTTAATGATTATCACTCTTTTGAAAAAATAACTCGTAAAAATGTTCTTTGACGATGATGACATTTATGATTGTCAACGTCATTGCATGATTATTCTTTCCATGTTGTTTGTTTGTTTGTTGTTGTTGTTGTTGTGGTTGCATCCTCTTGTTTCTTTTATGTTTGTTTTTCGTGTTGTGAATATTCTGGTTCTCTTTTGTTCTGTGTTCGTTTTGGTGGTTTGGGTCTTGTTTGTTCACTTAAAAAATTTTTTTTTTTCCTCCTGGTTTTGCCTGGATTTTTACCCTTCTCTGCTCTTGGTTTTGTGTGTGTGTGTGTGTGTGTGTGTGCATGTGTGTGTGTGTGTGTGTGTGTGCATGTGTGTGTGTGTGTGTGTGTGTGTGTGTGTGTGCATGTGTGTGTGTGTGTGTGCATGTTTGTTTCTCAAATGATCTCTTCTGTTCTTATTGTGTTCTGTTTCTTTCTTCTTCTTTTTTTTTCATTTCATTTTATTATGATGGCCTTAATTCTGTTATCAAATTTTGTTATCCTTTTTATTTGATTTAAATTAAAAACAACAACAACATTATTTCTTCTTTCTTTCTTTCTCCGTTCCTTTCTTTTTTTTCTCTCTCTCTTTCTGCCGTTTGTTTGCTGCTTGTGGGTGGTGGTGTTCGTTTTTTTTTTGTACTAACTTCTTTTCTCTTCTCTTCTCCCCTCTCTCTCTCTCTCTCTTTATCTGTCTCTTCTTTCTTATCTTTTTTCTTCTCTCTTATTCTTCCATTCATTCCACACCCTCTCCTCTCTCTTTCTTCCCATCACCCTCCCTTCCCCCCGCCCTCGCTCTCACCCCTGTCCCCGCCCTCTTCCCTTTTTCCGTTCGTCTTCTTTTTGTCCACCTTTCTGTTACTCTCTTCTCTCCGTCATCCATTTTTTCCCCCTCCCTCTCTCTGCTTCTTATCACAATGTCTTCCCCCCCCCCTCCTCCCCTCTCCGTCCCTCTCTCACCCCTCCCTTCCCTCTATCACAATGTCTCTCTCCCCCCCCACCCCCCTTCCCTCTATCATAACGTCTTTTCCTCCCTCCCCTCTATCACAATGTACCCTCCCTCCCTCCCCTCTGTCACAATGTCTTTCCCTCCCTCCCTCCCCTCTACCACAATCTTTCCCTCCCACCCTCCCTCCTCTGTCACATTATTCACTCCCTCCCTCACACCCTTGATTTTGCACACCCTCCACATCTTCCTCTCCCCTCCCCCACCCCCCTCCACCACCTTTCCTCCTGTCCATCCACTTCCTCTCTTCTCCTCCCCCACACCCTGCACCTAACCTTAACCCCCCTATACCCATCACCACCACACTGCCCCCCCTCCTTTCCCACACATCTCCTCCACCCCTCACACCTTCCCCCCACCCTTCTTCCCTCCCACCTTCCGTCCTCCTCCTCCTCCTCCTCCTCCCATCCTGACCGACACGTAGACACCCCCCTGCCCACCACGCGGTCCCCACACGCTGCAGCACTTCCGGCAGGGGCGCTGTACTCTGACCTGCACAAGCTTCCGGCGTCGCCCAGTCAGCTGAAGGCAGTGCTGGTGTCCCGGCGGTTCGTCACCGTGTCCTGGGAGTGGTCGGAGGATGGTGGTTCGGGCTCCCTGTCATCGTCGTCGTCGTCGTCATCGTCCTCTTCCCTGCCCTCCTCGTCGCCCATCATCGCCTACGCCGTCTACTGGCGGGAGCGAGGGAGTGAGAGGTGGGTGATGGTTTGGGGGGGGTGGGAGTGGCTAGAGGGTAGGTTGATATTGATGTGGATATCTACATAGCGCCTATCCTCGGTCGGAGACCAATCTCTTAAGTGCTTTTCAAACTCGGGGTCATTTGCACAAGAGGTTGCACACCTGGTAGAGCCGACTGACGGCTGCCATTTGGTGCTCATCATTCGTTTCCTGTGTCATTCAGTCAGATTTCAGGCACACACACATACACACTCCGACATGTAACATTTTACGTGTAAGACCGTTTTGTTTATTTACCCCACCATGTAGGCAACCATACTCTATTTTCGGGGGTGTGCATACTGGGTATGTTCTTGTTTCCATAACCCATCAACTGCTGACATGGATTACAGGATCTTTAACATGTGTATTTGATCTTCTGCGTGCGTATACTCATGAAGGGGGTGCAGGCACTAGTAGGTCTGGACATACGTTGACCTGGGAGATTGGACAAATCTCCACCCTTTACCCATCGCACACCGTTACCGAGATATGTACCCGTCTGTCACTGGTTGGGTGAGATGAGGGAAGTACCAGGACTTATTTCTTTAGAATAGTGTGTGTGTGTGTGTGTGTGTGTGTGTGTGTGTACTCTGTGTGTGTGTGTGTGTGTGTGTGTGTGTACTCTGTGTGTGTGTGTGTGTGTGTGTACTGTGTGTGTGTGTGTGTGTGTGTGTGTGTACTGTGTGTGTGTGTGTGTGTGTGTACTCTGTGTGTGTGTGTGTGTGTGTTGTGTGTGTGTGTGTGTGTGTACTGTGTGTGTGTGTGTGTGTGTGTGTGTGTGTGTGTACTCTGTGTGTGTGTGTGTGTGTGTGTACTGTGTGTGTGTGTACTGTGTGTGTGTGTGTGTGTGTACTCTGTGTGTGTATGTGTGTGTACTGTGTGTGTGTGTGTACTGTGTGTGTGTGTATTGTGTGTACTGTGTGTGTGTGTGTGTAAGGAGTGATGGCACAAATTTCAACAAATTCAAGAGAGATTCAAGAGATGGTTTAATATTTATATGCGTAAGCATGGGAATTGGCTGTTTCATGTGTTGAAAAAAAAAAAGAGTTTAATTAACTCTAGAGCAAGTAAAGAGAATATATATGTCAACATATAATTATACAAATGATTCTTTGGGTAGAATGGTTTTCTTTTTTCATGTTGGATGCACCTTGTGCTTGTAGGTTCATGGTTAGATTTTAAAAATTTTTTTTAATGATTTATTTTTATCTCCTGTTTTGATCTTTCACATAAGTACTGTTCTTAGAAAAAATTTTTTTTTTTCATTTGATACATGACGGTGGAACATATTTCAGTGTAGGGGGTGTTAACTTTTGGGGAGGGGTGTGTGTTGGAAATCCAGTGTTATGATGCGTGATAATCGTAATGGCAGATTTCATCAGCGTCCCCTTCTTTCCTGTGTGGGCAAAATGATGCTCTGTGTGTGTGTGTGAGAGAGAGAGAGAGAGAGAGGGATCACAGCAATACCACCCCCCTCCCCCCTTCAGAGTGGCCCGAGGGGTGGGATTTGGGGAGGCGGGGTGGTGTGGGGAAGTGTCCCCTTTGGGAGAGAAGGTGATGACGAAGGGAGGAGAATGGTGTGAGGGGAGCGTGAGGAATGCTGGCCGACCTCTAGGCGTCAATTTTTTTTTTTTTTTTTTTTTTTTTTTTTTGCTACCCTATCATCTGCACCATTTCAGTTGCATTACTCTCAGGCTGCTCATTTAGATTCCCCCGATACACGGCCACACCCGGATTCGTCCGTCACAGTTCTAGCATTGGCAGTCTGCAGGGAATTATCGATGTTAGGTTGCCAGGAGGCCACACACCAGAGGAGACCCTGCACTGCTGCTGAGTCACTTTGGTGGTGTTCAGTAGGTGCCTGTTCTGATTCAACATACTTAGGACACCACCTACTAACGACAATAATGGCTTAGTCCCGGAGCCAGACTGAGCGAGCATCCCTCCCAGTGTAGAGACCGCCAAGTGGTTTTAGCTGCATGTGTGGGTGCGCATGTCGCCGCCACATGGAAGAAGATCTTTGAGACCAGAGTGGGGAATGAAGAATTTGGGAATTTAGGAATTTAGGAAAGGTGGGTGGTATGATGTTGGTTTGAGTTTCTGTCAAGGGGGTTGGGGGGCATGGGGTGGGGGGGTGGGGGGGGGTGAGGGGGAGGGGAGGTTGGAGGAAGGGGTGGGAGTCGGGAGTGGCTGGTTGCAGAACAGTTGAATGTTTTTGGTGGTGTATGGGGGTGGGTAGGAGAGGAGGGTGGTGTGATGTTGGTTTGGGTTTCTGCTGGGGGTGTGGTGGTGGTGGTGGTGGGGATCGGGAGTGGCTGGTTGGAGGACAGTTGGTGGGGGTGTGGGGTTGGGTTTCTGGTTTGGGACTGGGTAGGGGGGGGCTGTGTGGGTGGGATGGGGGAGTTTGGGAGTGGCTGGGTGGAGGAGAGTTGGGAGGGAGGGAGGGAGGTGTGTGATGTTTTCACTGATGATTCACTGAGCGGGTTTTTATTCTTCATTGTCGTTTGATTGTGGACTGGAGGAGGAGGAAGAAGGGAGAGGGTGGGGGGTGGGGTGTGTATGTGTCATTGTATGTGTGGGGGTGGTGGGGGTGGGGGTGGGTGGTGGTAAGATTCAAGATTCAAGATTCAAAAACTTCATTACTCAAGGATAAAGATTTTAGGCATCGCCCAAGTCTTCCAATCTGTCCTTGTGACAACAATAATAACAATAACAACATTAACGATGACGACACAAAATAATAATTTTGTTAACACTGCTACATCCACTGCTACTACAACGAAGAATGATCACCACCATCATCATTAACATCGTAAAAAGTAATAAAACGAACGCATTCACACATTGATATCCATACACATGCACACAGTCTCTCCACCCAACACACACACACAGTAAGGAGGGAGGGGGGAGAGATGTGAGGCAATGTTGTTGCATGGTTGTTTGTGGAACAGCAGTATAGGTTCCTTGTTGAATGAAGCAGGGGTAGTTTGGAAGAAAAAAACAAAACAGAAAAGAAAGAAAGAAAAAGAAAAGAAGATGTCATGTCATGTATGCCATGTCTCATGACAGGCTTTGTCACAGAGCGTAGTATGTCACAGCGAGTCGTTCCGTGCTGAGCTGTCTCACTGTGCCACATCGCCATGCCACAGTGCATCACTTCCCCACACATGATGACACACGACACAGCATCACATTACATACCACCACATCGCACAACACTATTGCATCGCCCCCCCGCCCCCACACCCCCATGATGCGCACCACAACATCACATTGCATACCACCACATCGCACAACACTATATTGCATCGCCCCCCGCCCCCACACCCCCATGATGCGCACCACAACATCACATTGCATACCACCACATTGCACAGCACTATATCACATCACCCCCCACACAAGACACACAACACAACATCACATTGCATACCACATCGCACAACACTATATCACATTGCACATGACGCACACAACACAACATCACACTACATTGCACAACCCCATATCGCTTGACACCCCACAAATGATGCACATGACACATCACATTATATACTACCACGACACCCCACAAATGATGCACATGACACATCACATTATATACTACCACATTGCACAACGCTATATCATGTAACACCCCACACATGATGCACACAACACAACACAACACATCACATTACCTACCACCACACACCACTGCACCACACACCTCCCATCTCAGACCACATTACAGACCACATCACACACCACATCAGATCACATTGCACCACTCAGTACTACACCTCAACACCACACACACTGTATTCCACACACCCCATCATACCCCAGGCCACCACACCCACACACCACACCACACCACACACCGTTCCCCACACCACACCACATCACACTAGACACTAATCCATACCACACCACACCACATCAAACTACACACTAATCCACACCACACCACATTACACACTTAACACACCACACACTAATCCACACCATACCACGCCACATCACACACTTATCAACACACCACACAACACACTAATCCACACCACACCACACCACACACTAATCCACACCACACCACATCACACACCACACACTAATCCACACCACACCACATCACACACCATTCCCCACACCACACCACACACTAATCTACACCACACCACACCACACCACACACTAATCCACAGAACACCACATCACACACTAACCCACATCACACCGCACACCATTCCCCACACCACACACCGTCCTGTGGTCAAAATTCTCACCTCATTCCGATGTGCAGAGAACGAGTGAGCAACACGACCCAGACAGAGTTCAACATTCAGAACCTGAAGCCCGACACGACCTACGAAGTGCGGGTTCGAGCCTACAACACTTTTGGGCCGAGCCAAAGGGAGGCGAGCATCGTGGTGACCACCGATCAAGAGAGTGAGTTGAACAGTGAAATAGCCAGTCAGAAAGAACGTGATGCAAGGAAGTAAAACGGTTGGATGAATAATGGAGCGATGTGGTGATATGGATACTTATAGAGCACCTGTCCTCGGTCAAGAGACGAAGCTCTGTGTGCTTTACAAACACGGGGGTCATTTGCACAACAGGCTGCCTACCTGGGTAGAGCCGACCGACAACTGCCGTTTGGGTGCTCGTCATTCGTTTCCTGTCATTGAGTCAGGTTAAAGTCACACACGCATACACACTCAGACATGTAATGTTTTACATGTATGACTTTTTTTTTTGTTTATTTACCCTACTATGTAGGCAGCCATACTCTGTTTTCGGGGGTGTGCAAGCTGGTTGTGTTCTTTTTTTCCAAAACCCACCAAATGCTGACAAGGAGTACAGGATCTTTTGACATTTGAATTTGATCTTCTGCGTGCTTATACACACGAAGGGGGCTCAGTAACTAGCAGGTCCGCACATCTGTTGATTTGGGAGATCAGAAAAATCTCCACCGTTTACACACCAAGTGCCGTTACCAAGATTCGAACCCAGGACCCTCAGATTGAAAGTCCAGTGCTTTAACCACTCGGCTGTAATGCCCATAATTAAACTAGTGTGTCATGAATTTGAAGTGTGAGAGCTGGAGTGATGGCTTGGAGGTAACGCATCCGCCTAGGAAGCGAGAGAATCGGAGCACACTGGTTCGAATCACGGCTCAGCCGCCGATATTTTCTCCATATCCATTAGACCTTTAGTGGTGGTCTGGATGCTAGTCATTCGGATGAGATGATAAACTGAGGTCCCGTGTGCAGCATGCACTTAGCGCACGTAAAAGAACACAAGGCGACAACAGGGTTGTTCCTGGCAAAATTCTGTAGAAAAATCCACTTTGATAGGAAAATCAGATAAAACTGCACGCAGGAAAAAAAACAAAAAAAAAACAAACAGTGGCGCTGTAGCGTAACGACGCGCTCTCCCTGGGGAGAGCAGCCCAAATTTCACACAGAAAAATCTGTTGTGATAAAAAGAAATACAAATACAAATACTTTGTGTATACTTTAGAATAGTGAAATTGATTCTGCCAAACAAACATAATGCAGTCCCAAGAAGGAGTGTCATCAGATTATGGTGACTTGACGTCTTCACCTGTAACCTCAGTCTTAGGCACAACAGCCCTCGCATGCTTGTGCTCTTGGTGGCAAGTTTTAGACCTTTCAGCTGCGATTTCATGCCTTAGAATTTATTTTCCTTTCATATGCTAATTGATGTCTGCATAGTGTTAAGGGAAGTTTGTATGGATTATTTGTTGTTTTAATAAAAAATTATTTCGTTTGTTCCTTAAAATGTTATAATTATCTTACTGAACATTTTCCTTGTAATTGACGATTGAAATGTACTTAAAAAAGAGTTAATTGTTGTTTCACTTTATCTTGAAATGTAATATTTTCTTACCAGAATGTACTCTTTTCGTATCATAATTGACGTGTGCAGAGTGATAAGGGAAGCTACTCAGTAGTTTTTTTCCCTCCCCCTTTTTGCTTAAAAATTTGTTGACTCGCAATTGAACGAGTCAGAATAAGATTTTTTTGTTTAAGTTGCTTGAAGCAAACAACGATAAAGTATTTTGAATTGAATTGAACTGAATTGAATTAATTCACCGAGGAGTGTACCTGTAAGTCATATCTGCCTTGTCCCCTCCCCCCCCCCCAGTTCATGTCCCCAGCCCCCCTGTCAACCTGGTGGCCAACACGCTCTCCTCCACCTCCATCGCCGTCCACTGGGGGGAGCCACTGGAGCCCAAGGGGAAGATAATCCACTACACCCTCTTCTACTACGAGGTGGGGTCTCCGGTGGGTGATGAGCCCATCAAGGTGTCGGATACCAGTTACATCCTCAAAAAGTAAGTGTGTGTGTGTGTGTGTGTGCGCGTGCGTGTGCGTGTGCGCGTGTGTGTGTGTGTGTGTGTGCGTGCGTGCGTGCGTGCGTGCGAGAGAGAGAGAGAGAGAGAGAGAGATATGATCATTGCTGATCTGTTTTTATACCCCAGTTTCATTGCTATTCACGTTTTAACCCTTTGAGCCCTGACCACCGCTTTACCGGTGGTGGTAGAGAAAAATGACATAATGCCTAGCCACCGGTTGAGCGGTGCGTAAACACTTGTGTCGTGTTTTGCTATTGGTTGACTTATATTGAAGAGCCGATCAGAAAAACCGTAATATTCTGACGTCAGTGAACGTAGTACCGACATGGTTGCGCCTTTTCACTGTGTTTTGTGCATGTGCTTTGGATAAAAAAAGATCGATTTCAATATAAGTCAACCAATAGCAAAACACGACACAAGTGTTTACGCACCTGCTCAACCGGTGGCTAGGCATTATGTCATTTTTCTCTACCACCGGTAAAGCGGTGGTCAGGGCACTCTTTTCATATCTGCTGTGACACATTAAATACCAATTATTTGCAAATTTTGGCTCAGGAGCTCAGGCAGAAGGGTTAAAATTGCTCAGGAACTCAGGGCTCAAAGGGTTGATTTTGTTGGATGGTTCAGTTGATGTCACTGTATATTCTCCATGCCCAAATGGGCTGGTCAAGGATTAGATATTCTTTATTCTTCTTGATTCTTGTTTGTGTGTGTGTGTGTGTGTGTGTGAATGAAGAAGTATGGGTAAGTGGGGAGGGTTGGGCAGGGATTTTTGCCACCCGCTCCCCTCTCCCAGTCCCCCGTCCCATGGGCAACAGTAAAATGATGATGAAGAGTTGTTTGGAGGAGGAGTGGTGTGGAGGAGGGGAGAGGGTAGTGAGGCAGAAGAGAGTTTGTGTGTGTTTGTATGGTGTGTGTGTGTGTGTGTGCTTGTGTGTGTGTTTGTGAGCACATCTTTCTCTCTCTCTCTTTCACGTCTTTCTCTCTCTCTTTCCTCCCCTCCCTCTCACATTTTACCCAGTATTGTGGGCGCATATGACTGAACGAAAACCGAACACATCCTTCAAGACATTCGAGCAAATGAATCAAGTGCAGTGTCAAGACCAGCATCGTGTGACACAGTGTGGTGGTGGTGGTGGTGGTGGTTTTAGCCTGAACGTGTTCCAGGAGTACAGCGTGCGGGTGGTAGTTTCGCTGCCTCCTGTGCCATTCTGATGGTCCTAGTCGGGACATGACCGATAATCATATCCACACGCTGAAAATGAAACACTGCCGGTCGTCATGGTTTCAGCTTCAATGTTTTCTGGGAGTACAGCGTGCGGGTGGTAGTTTCGCTGCCTCCTGTGCCATTCTGATGGTCCTAGTCGGGACATGACCGACAATCATATCCACACGCTGAAAATGAAACACTGTCGGTCGTCATGGTTTCAGCTTCAATGTTTTCTGTGAGTACAGCGTGCAGGTGGTAGTTTCGCTGCCTCCTGTGCCATTCTGATGGTCCTAGTCGGGACATGACCGACAATCATATCCACACGCTGAAAATGAAACACTGTCGGTCGTCATGGTTTCAGCTTCAATGTTTTCTGTGAGTACAGCGTGCAGGTGGTAGTTTCGCTGCCTCCTGTGCCATTCTGATGGTCCTCGTTGGACATGACCGACAATCATATCCACACGCTGAAAGTGAAACACTGTCGGTCATCATGGTTTCAGCCTGAATGTTTTCTGGGAGTACAGCGTGCGGGTGGTAGTTTCGCTGCCTCCTGTGCCATTCTGATGGTCCTAGTCGGGACATGACCAACAATCATATCCACACGCTGAAAATGAAACACTGTCGGTCGTCATGGTTTCAGCCTGAATGTTTTCCGGGAGTACAGCGTGCGGGTGGTAGTTTCGCTGCCTCCTGTGCCATTCTGATGGTCCTAGTCGGGACATGACCGATAATCATATCCACACGCTGAAAATGAAACACTGCCGGTCGTCATGGTTTCAGCTTCAATGTTTTCTGGGAGTACAGCGTGCGGGTGGTAGTTTCGCTGCCTCCTGTGCCTTTCTGATGGTCCTCGTCAGACACGACCGACAATCATATCCACACGCTGAAAATGAAACACTGTCGGTCGTCATGGTTTCAGCCTGAACGTGTTCCGGGAGTACAGCGTGCGTGTGGTGGCCCACAACCAGAACGGCCCCGGCATGAGCACGGCGGAGGTGGTGGCCCGGACCTACTCTGACACTCCCAGCGCCACGCCTCAGAACTTCACCTTGGAGGTGTCCAGTGCCACCGTGAGTGTTTTGGGGGTGGGGGAGGGATGTTTGTGTGGGGAGTAGGGGGACTGGGGGGGTTGGTAGATAAATTTCCAGATGTATTTGTTTTTAGTTTATGAAGTGGTGCTAAAGACTGTGATAGTTTTAAGTTAAAAACATCAGAGGTAAAAAACAACAACAAACAAACAAAAAAAAAAACCCAACACCAACACACTATTGCATGGAAAAGATTAAAGATATTCTGAAAAACATTACAGGTGAAAAAACAACAAAACTAATGCATGGAAAAAATAAAAGATATTCTGAAAAACATTGCAGTTTAAAAAACAACAACCACATCACCTAATGCATGGAAAAAGAAAGGAAATTCTGATTGTTGTTGCATTTCTTGTTTTTCATTGATAACTTGTCATTATTCAGCTCGGTTTATATCAGAGATTTACATAAGTTTACGGTTGGGCCAACAGCAGAGTGAGAGCTGTATAATCAAGGGTTTCTCCACTGCAATAGGAATTAATTTACCGCTTAGTCTTTGTAGAAGACTATGACTCGTGGACTTGGAGGCAATATTAGTGGAGTGATGGCCTAGAGGTAAGGCGTCCGCCTTGGAAGCGAGAGAATCTGAGTGCGCTGGTTCGAATCACGGTTCAGCCGCTGATATTTTCTCCCCCTCCACTAGACCTTGAGTGGTGGTCTGGACGCTAGTCATTCGGATGAGACGATAAACCGAGGTCCCATGTGCAGCATGCATTTAGCGCACATAAAAGAACCCACGGCAACAAAAGGGTTGTTCCAGGCAAAATTCTGTAGAAAAATCCACTTCGATAGGAAAAACAAATAAAACTACACGCAGGAAAAAATACAAAAAGAAAAAAGGGTGGCACTGTAGTGTAGCGACGCGCTCTCCCTGGGGAGAGCAGCCGGAATTTCACACAGAGAAATCTGATGTGATAAAAAGAAATACAAATACAAATACAAATATTGCTCGGGTTCTTAGTGCTGCAGTCTTGGCAGCAAGTTGGCCTTTAGGAACCCTTCAAACGATGACTGTCCTAAAATCCTCTTGGCTGAGACAGAGGGGATTTAACTTGGGCAAGACACTCTCCATTATGATCAAGCCGAGACAGTCAACACAGCAGTTGTCCCATCTGCTGTCCCGATGGTCTATAATTGGACATGACTACCATACAGAAAAGGGAAAGAAAAAAGTGATGGTTATTTTACTTGTTGATGTTTTGTTCAGTGAATGATCATGAGGAAAGTTACGGTTGGAAAGTTATGGTTATTTTATGTGTTGACGTGTGTGTTCAGCGAATCATTGTGAGGAAAGTTATGGTTATTTTGCTTGTTGACTTGTGTTCAGGGAATCATCGTGAGGAAAGTTATGGTTATTTTACTTGTTGACGTGTGTGTTAATGAATCATTGTGAGGAAAGTTATGGTTATTTTACTTGTTGACTTGTGTTCAGCGAATCATTGTGAGGAAAGTTATGGTTATTTTACTTGTTGACGTGTGTTCAGCGAATCATTGTGAGGAAAGTTATGGTTATTTTACTTGTTGACGTGTGTTCAGCGAATCATTGTGAGAAAAGTTATGGTTATTTTACTTGTTGACGTGTGTTCAGCGAATCATCGTGAGGTGGCAGCCCCCTCCCCCAGAAGCACAGAACGGGATCATCGTGGGATACAAAATCCGCTTCAGGGCTGAGAACAATCGCCGTGGTGACAATGTGGCTACAGACGGCAATCGCAACACGTACGCTTTGACTGGTAAGTTGGCTGGCATAGTTTGGTTGATTGTTGATGATGACGCTAGTTGCTTTATATATAGACTTTAAAGTTAATAAGGAAATGAACAAACAATGAGGCCAGGAGATGAAATGATTAACAAATAGTAAAGTCTGTATATAAAGCAACTAGTGTGATCGTTCAACTATTAACTTTAAACAAATAGTAAAGAGTGGTAACTCTTTCCATTCACAAGGTACACAACTTGAAGTCAGTGCTGCTTTCGCTACCGATTCAGCTAGCACACAGGTAAATAAAAGGTACATTGGAACAAACCCAGACTTGAAGTTGTGCACCTTGTGAATGGAGAGAGTTACTACTATTTACTGTTTGTTAATTATTTCATCTCCATGCCTCATTGTTCATTTCCAGTTGAAAAACCACCGAGGCAACCATGTGTTTGTTCTGTATTGTCCATGTGTTCTGTGTGGCTTGTTCAGGATTAAAGAGGTTATGCCAGTCTTGAATAAAAGCTTATTTGTGTTTGCACATTTCTTCTGTCTTTGCTGCTGTGTGCACATGTCAGATGATCGGTATGGGGACAGGCCCGGCGCTTCCTTTTTTTTGAGGAAGTGTCTGGGTTTGTCCCAGTGTACCCTTTATTTACCTGTGTGCTAGCTGAATTGGTAGCGTAAGCAGCACTGACTTGAAGTTGTGTACCTTGTGAATGGAGAGAGTTACCAGTCTTTACTAATTGTTTAAAATTAATAGTTGAACGATCACACTAGTTGCTTTATATACAGACTTAGAGGTAATAGTTGAACGATCACATCAGTTGCTTTATATACAGACTTAGAGGCAATGGTTGAACGATCACACCAGTTGCTTCATATACAGACTTAAGTCAACGACGGCTTTCTAAAAGCAGGTATGTTTTCATATACATTAAAAAAAAAAAAAAAAAATAATGAGCTTGTTTACGCTACACTGGCTTGATATGGTCTGTCGCTGGTTTGGGTTGATCGTTGATTACACAAACTGTTTTTTTTTGTTTTTTTTAAGTTATCTTTTAATACAGACTTAAACTAAGTTATAATAGGCTACAAAAAAAACACAAAAAAAACCCATCCCAAGAGATGGTTTAACCTGTACAGGCTGGATATGATCCACTACTGGCCTCTCATTGAATACACTATAAGCTGTTTCAGGAACAGTAGCATCTTGAACAGTTTGAAAAGTGTGTTTGAAAGATAAGTGTTTCAGTCAGTCAGTCAGTGGTTTGTAAAAAAGTAGCTGTGGTTTTTCATTTGTGTGTGTGTGTGTGTGCGTGTGTGTGTGCGTGTGCGTGTGTGTGTGCGTGTGTGTGTGTTTTCTTCAGTTTAACGTCTATTCACTATAAGTGTTTTTAGATGGAAAGGAGTAAAGTAGTGTATAAAGGAAAGGGAATGCATGTGAATATTAGTGTAAAAAAAAAAAAAAAAAAAAAAGAAAGAAAGAAAAAAAAGAAAAAAAGTTCATGTTATGTATCAGAGGAAAAGTATATTATAAGAAAAAGTCTAAAGAGGTTGTGGTGTGTATTGAATGAGTTGTCATGGGAAGGAGAATATGTATATGCATATCAACAAGTATTAACCTACAACAATGTAAATATAAATTAAAGTGTGTGTGTGTGTGCATGTGCATGCGTGTGTGTGTGTGTGTGTGTGTGTGTGTGTGTGTGACAGGTCTGAAGAAGGGGACGGCCTATCGTGTGAGGATATCGGCCCTGACAGTGAACGGCACAGGACCCGTCACCCCCTGGATGCACGCCACCACCTACCACAGTGACCTGGACGGTGAGTTCTTCCTTTCTTCTTCTTCTTCTTCTTCGTCTTCTTCTTCTTCTTCTTCTTCTTTGTTCTTGAGCTGTGACTCCCACGTTCACTTGTATGTACACGAGCAGGTTTTTTTTTCTTTTTACATGTGTGACTGTTTTTACCCCAGCCATGTCGGCTTCTTCTTCTGCGTCCACTCGTATGCACACGAGTGGGCTTTTACGTGTATGACCGTTTTTACCCCGTCATGTAGGCAGCCATACTACGTTTTCGGGGGTGTGCATGCTGGGTATGTTCTTGTTTCCATAACCCACGGAACGCTGACATGGATTACAGGATCTTTAACGTGCGTATTTGATCTTTTGCTTGCATATACACACGAAGGGAGTTCAGGCACTAGCAGGTCTGCACATATGTTGACCTGGGAGATCGTAAAAATCTCCACCCTTTACCCACCAGGCGCTGTCACCGTGATTCGAACCCGGGACCCTCAGATTGACAGTCCAACGCTTTAACCATTTGGCTATTGCGCCCGTCGCCAAGTCGGCTGTTGTGCTTCATTTCCAGGAGGGTGCATGTCCTTGTTTCCATAACCCAATGAATGCTGACATGGGTTACGGGATATTTAACGTGTGTTTGATTCTCTGCATGTTTATGCAAATGAAATGGGTTTCAGGCAATAGCAGGTGTGCACATATGTTGACCTGGGGAATTGTAAAAATCTCCACCCAGATGCCGTGTCTGGGATTCAAACCTAGGACCCACAGGTTGAAAGCCCACTGGGCTGTTGCACCTGTCCGTTTTTCCTTTAATTTTTTCTCTTAAAAAAAAACAACAAACCACCACCAAAAAGCAAAAAAGCTTGGGAGGGTGCCGACGCTGGAACTACGACGGACAAACCCGGGTGTGGCCGTGTATGGGGGAATCTAAATGAGCGGCGTTGGAGTAATGCCACTGAAATGGTGCAGATGACGGGGCAGCAAAAAAAAAAAAAAAAAAAGAAAGAAAAGCTTGGGAGGGGCAGGGGCGACATACACTGTGTTGTTGTTTAACTTGAACTTTCTGCTCTTGTCCCTCATCAAAATAAGAACTCTAATGGTTTTTAAAATTTTATTTTATTTTATTTTATTTATTTATTTATTTTTTTTACAAAATATGATTATTAGCAAAAGTGCTATTCACTTTCAGTTTCAAGGAGGTGTTAAGTACGCAGACTGATCCACATATTCTACGCCACATCTGCACGTTGCCCAAATGACATAGTTTTTGATAGCAAGCGTCGTTACTGCTGTTGTACATATGTACTCGTCCGGAAGCAGCGATGGCCTCTTTGAAAAAACTGAAACTGAAACAACTATGTGACGTTGGTGTTGACAGAGAGCACGGTGCCCCCCCTGGCCGGCACGCCTGCAGGCCAAGCGATGGTCTCTTTGAGAAAACTGAAACTGAAACAACTATGTGACGTTGGTGTTGACAGAGAGCACGGTGCCGCCGCAGCTGGCACGCCTGCAGGCCAAGCGATGGCCTCTTTGAGAAAACTGAAACTGAAACAACTATGTGACGTTGGTGTTGACAGAGAGCACGGTGCCCCCCCTGGCCGGCACGCCTGCAGGCCAAGCGATGGCCTCTTTGAGAAACTGAAACTGAAACAACTATGTGACGTTGGTGTTGACAGAGAGCACGGTGCCCCCCCTGGCCGGCACGCCTGCAGGCCAAGCGATGGCCTCTTTGAGAAACTGAAACTGAAACTGAAACAACTATGTGACGTTGGTGTTGACAGAGAGCACAGTGCCCCCCCTGGCCGGCACGCCTGCAGGCCAAGCGATGGCCTCTTTGAGAAACTGAAACTGAAACTGAAACAACTATGTGACGTTGGTGTTGACAGAGAGCACGGTGCCCCCCCGGCCGGCACGCCTGCAGGCCAAGCGATGGTCTCTTTGAGAAACTGAAACTGAAACTGAAACAACTATGTGACGTTGGTGTTGACAGAGAGCACGGTGCCGCCCCAGCCGGCACGCCTGCAGGCCAAGCCTCGTGCCAACTCCATCGTGGTGCAGTGGGCCCCGCCTCCCCCGGACTCCAAGATCCTGGTTCGAGGCTACATCCTGGGCTACGGGCGCGGCATCGCTGATGTCTATCAGGTCCGCCTGGACGCCAACACGCACGACTACACCATCAAGAACCTGCGTGAGTGTCCCACGGAGGGTGTTGGGTTGTTGTTTTTTTGTTGTTGTTGTGTTTGTCATTTGTGTGTGTGTGTGTGTGTGTGTGTGCTTGACGGTAACATTTAGAACATGGGTGGATGGGTGGTGTTTGTGTGGTGCAGTGTTTATTGTTTGTGTTTTACTGTGTTTATTGTTAGTGTTTACTGTGTTTGTTTTAAGTGTTTATTGTATGTGTTTACTGTGTTTGTTGTACGTGTTTATTGTATGTGTTTACTGTGTTTTAAGTGTTTATTGTATGTATTTATTGTTTTTGTTTTAAGTGTTTATTGTATGTGTTTACTGTGTTTCTTGTATATGTTTATTGTATGTGTTTACTGTTTGTTTTAAGTGTTTATTGCATGTGTTTACAGTGTTTGTTTTAAGTGTTTATTGCATGTGTTTACTGTGTTTGTTGTACGTGTTTATTGCAATGTTTACTTTATTGTATGTGTTTACTGTATAGAGACATATATGGATTTGACCGAACGCAGTGACGCCTCCTTGAGCTGCTGATACTGTTACTGATACTGTTTACTGCGTTTATTGTATTTGTTTGCTGTGTTTGTTTTAAGCGTTTATTGTATGTGTGTACTGTGTTTATTGTATGTGTACTGGACAACAGCATTAAGAACATGTGTTGAGTGGGACAATATGTATGCTAGTTTTTATTGTGTTGTGTTGGTTGTTGTGTTTACAAGACTGCATATGGTACAATCAAGAGTTGGATAATGCAGTTTATTTGTGTGTGTGTGTGTGCGTTTTGTTGTTGTTGTTGTTGTTTTGTGTGTGTGTTGTGTGTGTGTGAGAGTGAGTGGGAAAATGGTGTTTTCATGTTGCGTTGTTTGTATGTGTACTTGGCTTTCACCATCAAGAATGTACATGACTGGGAGTACATAAGTTGGGAGTTTATGGTAAAAAACAAAACAAAACAAAGAATAGCAGTGATGGCTGTGGTGACAATATGAATCATGATGGCCTGATGATGATGACAGTGGCAGTGATGGTGGAGAAAGAATGGAATAGAATAGAATATGTCTTTATTACCAAGTGTACCAGTGTGACAAGGAATATTGGGGGAGATAGTACATAAAAAGTTACAAACATGAATCGAAAATCATACACAAACACAAGTACGGTAGAACTTTGGATACATTACATGTGCATATCAGTATAAGAACTTGTGCACACAAACACATGATGATAGCAGTGGTGATGTTGCTGATGGTGTCGCAGAGCCAACGTCGGAGTATGTGATCTCCATCAAGGCTTTTAACAACCTAGGCAACGGGCCCAGTCGTTACGACACCGTGTTCACCAGTGCTGACATTGGTATGTACTGACCATCCTTTTTTTTTCTTTTCTCTGTGTGTGTGTGTGTGTGTGTGTGTGTGTGTGTGTGTAAACATGTGGTGTGTGTGTGTGTGTGTGTATAAACGTGAGTGTGTGTGTGTTTGTAAATGTGTGTATGTGTATAAGCATGTGGTGTGTGTATGTGCATGTGTGCATGCTTGTTTAGACGTGCCTGTGTGTGTAAGTGTGTGTGCATACCTGTTTAGATGTTTGTGTGTGTGTGTGTATGTGAGAGAGAGAGAGAGAGAGAGAGTGCATGTGTGTGCGTGTGTGAAGAACATTGTGAGAGGGTGCTCACATTTGTGGGGATTGGGGGTGTGAGGCCGGGTGGAGGGATGGGGAGAATTGAAAATGTGTGTGTTGTGCCGAAAGAGACAGTGCCATTGAGATATTAGATGTGTTAAATAGCGAAAAGAAAACTGTCACTGTACTTATTTGGAATGCACACCCTTTTTGTTAATTGTGTAATAGTTCTGTCACTGTTGTGTGTGTATATATATATATATATATATATATTGTTGTTTTTTTTTATCAACTTGGTCAAGGTGGACACATTTTCATCATGTGTAGATAACAGTGCAATTTTATAACATGTGATAGACATTATACTTAGCATCAACGTCGAATTGAGGACACTTTTGCTTAGCTGACGTAATATGACACAGTCCATATATTGTTTTCTAGAAAAGACATATGGAGTGTCTTATGTATGAACACATTTCCTCTAGTTTTCCGTACATGAATACATAAAACACCCATTACATAGTCATGTTAAACATGATTACTGCAGACACATAAGTGCACATAAATACACATACATCCGTTGTATATTCTTCATTATTTGCAGCTGGTTAAACAGTGTCATAGCTCCATCATGGATGTATGCTCCGATTGTTTGCAGCTGGTTTAACAGCATAATAGCTCGGTCATGGATGTATGCTCCGATTGTTTGCAGCTGGTTAAACAGCATAATAGCTCTGTCATGGATGTATGCTCCGATTGTTTGCAACTGGTTAAACAGCATAATAGCTCCATCATGGATGTATGCTCCGATTGTTTGCAGCTGGTTAAACAGCATAATAGCTCTGTCATGGATGTATGCTCCGAATGTTTGCAATTGGTTAAACAGCGTAATAGCTCTGTCACGGATGTATGCTCCGATTGTTTGCAGCTGGTTAAACAGTGTAATAGCTCCGTCATAGCTGTATGCTCCGAATGTTTGCAACTGGTTAAACAGCGTAATAGCTCCGTCATGGATGTATGCTCCGATTGTTTGCAGCTGGTTAAACAGCATAATAGCTCTGTCATGGATGTATGCTCCGAATGTTTGCAATTGGTTAAACAGCGTAATAGCTCTGTCATGGATGTATGCTCCGATTGTTTGCAGCGGAGGAGCCAGCGACTCCCATGATTCCTCCCATTGGCCTGAAGGCCATTGTGTTGACCTCTTCCACCATCGTGTTGACCTGGGCCGACGACTCGCTGGGCAAGAGCCAGAAGATTGTCGACTACCGCTACTACACAGTGCGCTATTCCGCGCTGCCTCGGGGCAAGAACAAGTAAGGCTCTGGAGTGCTGCGGTGGTGTGTGGTGGCTGTGACTGGTGGTGTGTTAGTTTCCTGGTGTGTGTGTGTGTGTGGTGGCTGTGACTGGTGGTGTGTTAGTTTCCTGGTGTGTGTGTGGTGGCTGTGACTGGTGGTGTGTTAGTTTCCTGAGGTGTGTGTGTGGTGGCTGTGACTGGTGGTGTGTTAGTTTCCTGGTGTGTGTGTGGTGGCTGTGACTGGTGGTATGTTAGTTTCCAGGTGTGTGTGTGGTGGCTGTGACTGGTGGTATGTTAGTTTCCTGGTGTGTGTGTGGTGGTTGTGACTGGTGGTGTGTTAGTTTCCTGGTGTGTGTGTGGTGGCTGTGACTGTTGGTGTGTTAGTTTCCTGGTGTGTGTGTGGTGGCTGTGACTGGTGGTGTGTTAGTTTCCTGCGGTGGTGTGTGGTGGCTGTGACTGGTGGTGTGTTAGTTTCCTGGTGTGTGTGTGGTGGCTGTGACTGGTGGTGTGTTAGTTTCCTGTGGTGGTGTGTGGTGGCTGTGACTGGTGGTGTGTTAGTTTCCTGTGGTGGCTGTGACTGGTGGTGTGTTAGTTTCCTGTGGTGGTGTGTGGTGGCTGTGACTGGTGGTGTGTTAGTTTCCTGTGGTGGCTGTGACTGGTGGTGTGTTAGTTTCCTGTGGTGGTGTGTGGTGGCTGTGACTGGTGGTGTGTTAGTTTCCTGGTGTGTGTGTGGTGGCTGTGACTGGTGGTGTGTTAGTTTCCTGTGGTGGTGTGTGGTGGCTGTGACTGGTGGTGTGTTAGTTTCCTGGTGTGGTGTGTGGTGGCTGTGACTGGTGGTGTGTTAGTTTCCTGGTGTGTGTGTGGTGGCTGTGACTGATGGTGTGTTAGCTTCCTGTGGTGGTGTGTGGTGGCTGTGACTGATGGTGTGTTAGTTTCCTGTGGTGGTGTGTGGTGGCTGTGACTGGTGGTGTGTTAGTTTCCTGGTGTGTGTGTGTGTGTGGGTGGGTGTGTTTGTGATTGAGTCTGTGTGTGTGAGTCGTGTGTTCTTTCTTTGATTCAGAGTCTTTTCATTTTGAGTGATATTCGACGTGTTTGTTTCTCTGTGTGTGTGTGCGTGTGTGTGTGTGTGTGTGCGCGCACGTTTGTGTGTAGAAGATGGGAGTGTGGTCGGGATGGTACTTAAAGGGGGATGCACAGAGAAATGATAGACTAGAACAACAGAATCAACAATATGTAAATATCTGTGAAACAGCAATTAACAACCTAAACGAAAATATAAACAGAATTGAATATCAAGAGAGTCGTGTCATAGAAACAGTCCTATTGGGCTATGTAACAGGGATTCATCTATTTGAAACAACAGTAATTGGTTGGACATCATTTCTTTTATGTTGTGTTTGTGTGTGTGTGTGTGTGTGTGCATGTGTGTTTGTGTGTGCTCACACAATCTTCTGACCAAATGGTATCAAAACACACTTTTGGTTCAAATCCTTTTGACTCACTTGTGTAAACAAAGTGAGTCTATGTGTTCGGTTGTCTGTGTGTGTGTCTGTGTGTCCGTGGTAAACTTTAACATTGACATTTTCTCTGCGGTGGTGTGTGGTGGCTGTGACTGGTGGTGTGTTAGTTTCCTGCGGTGGTGTGTGGTGGCTGTGACTGGTGGTGTGTTAGTTTCCTGCGGTGGTGTGTGGTGGCTGTGACTGGTGGTGTGTTAGTTTCCTGCGGTGGTGTGTGGTGGCTGTGACTGGTGGTGTGTTAGTTTTCTGGTGTGTGACTGGTGGTGTGTTAGTTTCCTGGTGTGTGTGTGGTGGCTGTGACTGGTGGTGTGTTAGTTTCCTGTGGTGGCTGTGACTGGTGGTGTGTTAGTTTCCTGTGGTGGTGTGTGGTGGCTGTGACTGGTGGTGTGTTAGTTTCCTGGTGTGTGTGTGGTGGCTGTGACTGGTGGTGTGTTAGTTTCCTGCGGTGGTGTGTGGTGGCTGTGACTGGTGGTGTGTTAGTTTCCTGGTGTGGTGTGTGGTGGCTGTGACTGGTGGTGTGTTAGTTTCCTGGTGTGTGTGGTGGCTGTGACTGGTGGTGTGTTAGTTTCCTGCGGTGGTGTGTGGTGGCTGTGACTGATGGTGTGTTAGTTTCCTGGTGTGTGTGTGTGGTGCCTGTGACTGGTGGTGTGTTAGTTTCCTGCGGTGGTGTGTGGTGGCTGTGACTGATGGTGTGTTAGTTTCCTGTGGTGGTGTGTGGTGGCTGTGACTGGTGGTGTGTTAGTTTCCTGCGGTGGTGTGTGGTGGCTGTGACTGGTGGTGTGTTAGTTTCCTGGTGTGTGTGGTGGCTGTGACTGGTGGTGTGTTAGTTTCCTGCGGTGGTGTGTGGTGGCTGTGACTGATGGTGTGTTAGTTTCCTGGTGTGTGTGTGGTGGCTGTGACTGGTGGTGTGTTAGTTTCCTGCGGTGGTGTGTGGTGGCTGTGACTGATGGTGTGTTAGTTTCCTGTGGTGGTGTGTGGTGGCTGTGACTGGTGGTGTGTTAGTTTCCTGCGGTGGTGTGTGGTGGCTGTGACTGGTGGTGTGTTAGTTTCCTGTGGTGGTGTGTGGTGGCTGTGACTGGTGGTGTGTTAGTTTCCTGCGGTGGTGTGTGGTGGCTGTGACTGGTGGTGTGTTAGTTTCCTGCGGTGGTGTGTGGTGGCTGTGACTGATGGTGTGTTAGTTTCCTGTGGTGGTGTGTGGTGGCTGTGACTGGTGGTGTGTTGTTTCCTGGTGTGGTGTGTGGTGGCTGTGACTGGTGGTGTGTTAGTTTCCTGGTGTGGTGTGTGGTGGCTGTGACTGGTGGTGTGTGGTGGTGTGTGGTGGCTGTGACTGGTGGTGTGTGGTGGCTGTGACTGGTGGTGTGTTAGTTTCCTGCGGTGGTGTGTGGTGGCTGTGACTGGTGGTGTGTTAGTTTCCTGCGGTGGTGTGTGGTGGCTGTGACTAGTGGTGTGTTAGTTTTCTGGTGTGTGACTTGTGGTGTGTTAGTTTTCTGGTGTGTGTGTGGTGGCTGTGACTGGTGGTGTGTTAGTTTCCTGCGGTGGTTTGTGGTGGCTGTGACTGGTGGTATGTGGTGGCTGTGACTGGTGGTGTGTGGTGGCTGTGACTGGTGGTGTGTGGTGGCTGTGACTGGTGGTGTGTTAGTTTCCTGCGGTGGTGTGTGGTGGCTGTGACTGGTGGTGTGTTAGTTTCCTGCGGTGGTGTGTGGTGGCTGTGACTGGTGGTGTGTTAGTTTCCTGTGGTGGTGTGTGGTGGCTGTGACTGATGGTGTGTTAGTTTCCTGTGGTGGTGTGTGGTGGCTGTGACTGGTGGTGTGTTAGTTTCCTGCGGTGGTGTGTGGTGGCTGTGACTGATGGTGTGTTAGTTTCCTGCGGTGGTGTGTGGTGGCTGTAACTGGTGGTGTGTTAGTTTCCTGGTGTGTGTGGTGGCTGTGACTGGTGGTGTGTTAGTTTCCTGCGGTGGTGTGTGGTGGCTGTGACTGATGGTGTGTTAGTTTCCTGGTGTGTGTGTGGTGGCTGTGACTGGTGGTGTGTTAGTTTCCTGTGGTGGTGTGTGGTGGCTGTGACTGATGGTGTGTTAGTTTCCTGTGGTGGTGTGTGGTGGCTGTGACTGGTGGTGTGTTAGTTTCCTGCGGTGGTGTGTGGTGGCTGTGACTGGTGGTGTGTTAGTTTCCTGTGGTGGTGTGTGGTGGCTGTGACTGGTGGTGTGTTAGTTTCCTACGGTGGTGTGTGGTGGCTGTGACTGGTGGTGTGTTAGTTTCCTGCGGTGGTGTGTGGTGGCTGTGACTGATGGTGTGTTAGTTTCCTGTGGTGGTGTGTGGTGGCTGTGACTGGTGGTGTGTTGTTTCCTGGTGTGGTGTGTGGTGGCTGTGACTGGTGGTGTGTTAGTTTCCTGGTGTGGTGTGTGGTGGCTGTGACTGGTGGTGTGTGGTGGTGTGTGGTGGCTGTGACTGGTGGTGTGTGGTGGCTGTGACTGGTGGTGTGTTAGTTTCCTGCGGTGGTGTGTGGTGGCTGTGACTGGTGGTGTGTTAGTTTCCTGCGGTGGTGTGTGGTGGCTGTGACTGGTGGTGTGTTAGTTTCCTGTGGTGGTGTGTGGTGGCTGTGACTGATGGTGTGTTAGTTTCCTGTGGTGGTGTGTGGTGGCTGTGACTGGTGGTGTGTTAGTTTCCTGCGGTGGTGTGTGGTGGCTGTGACTGATGGTGTGTTAGTTTCCTGCGGTGGTGTGTGGTGGCTGTGACTGGTGGTGTGTTAGTTTCCTGGTGTGTGTGTGGTGGCTGTGACTGGTAGTGTTATAGTTTCCTGCGGTGGTGTGTGGTGGCTGTGACTGATGGTGTGTTAGTTTCCTGTGTTGGTGTGTGGTGGCTGTCACTGGTGGTGTGTTAGTTTCCTGCGGTGGTGTGTGGTGGCTGTGACTGGTGGTGTGTTAGTTTCCTGTGGTGGTGGCTGTGACTGGTGGTGTGTTAGTTTCCTGCGGTGGTGTGTGGTGGCTGTGACTGGTGGTGTGTTAGTTTCCTGCGGTGGTGTGTGGTGGCTGTGACTGATGGTGTGTTAGTTTCCTGTGGTGGTGTGTGGTGGCTGTGACTGGTGGTGTGTTGTTTCCTGGTGTGGTGTGTGGTGGCTGTGACTGGTGGTGTGTTAGTTTCCTGGTGTGGTGTGTGGTGGCTGTGACTGGTGGTGTGTGGTGGTGTGTGGTGGCTGTGACTGGTGGTGTGTTGTGGCTGTGACTGGTGGTGTGTTAGTTTCCTGCGGTGGTGTGTGGTGGCTGTGACTGGTGGTGTGTTAGTTTCCTGCGGTGGTGTGTGGTGGCTGTGACTGGTGGTGTGTTAGTCTTCTGGTGTGTGACTGGTGGTGTGTTAGTTTTCTGGTGTGTGTGTGGTGGCTGTGACTGGTGGTGTGTTAGTTTCCTGCGGTGGTGTGTGGTGGCTGTGACTGGTGGTATGTGGTGGCTGTGACTGGTGGTGTGTGGTGGCTGTGACTGGTGGTGTGTGGTGGCTGTGACTGGTGGTGTGTGGTGGCTGTGACTGGTGGTGTGTTAGTTTCCTGCGGTGGTGTGTGGTGGCTGTGACTGGTGGTGTGTTAGTTTCCTGTGGTGGTGTGTGGTGGCTGTGACTGATGGTGTGTTAGTTTCCTGTGGTGGTGTGTGGTGGCTGTGACTGGTGGTGTGTTAGTTTCCTGCGGTGGTGTGTGGTGGCTGTGACTGATGGTGTGTTAGTTTCCTGCGGTGGTGTGTGGTGGCTGTGACTGGTGGTGTGTTAGTTTCCTGGTGTGTGTGGTGGCTGTGACTGGTGGTGTGTTAGTTTCCTGCGGTGGTGTGTGGTGGCTGTGACTGATGGTGTGTTAGTTTCCTGGTGTGTGTGTGGTGGCTGTGACTGGTGGTGTGTTAGTTTCCTGCGGTGGTGTGTGGTGGCTGTGACTGATGGTGTGTTAGTTTCCTGTGGTGGTGTGTGGTGGCTGTGACTGGTGGTGTGTTAGTTTCCTGTGGTTGTGTGTGGTGGCTGTGACTGGTGGTGTGTTAGTTTCCTGCGGTGGTGTGTGGTGGCTGTGACTGGTGGTGTGTTAGTTTCCTGCGGTGGTGTGTGGTGGCTGTGACTGGTGGTGTGTTAGTTTCCTGGTGTGGTGTGTGGTGGCTGTGACTGGTGGTGTGTGGTGGTGTGTGGTGGCTGTGACTGGTGGTGTGTGGTGGCTGTGACTGGTGGTGTGTTAGTTTCCTGCGGTGGTGTGTGGTGGCTGTGACTGGTGGTGTGTTAGTTTCCTGCGGTGGTGTGTGGTGGCTGTGACTGGTGGTGTGTTAGTTTTCTGGTGTGTGACTGGTGGTGTGTTAGTTTTCTGGTGTGTGTGTGGTGGCTGTGACTGGTGGTGTGTTAGTTTCCTGCGGTGGTGTGTGGTGGCTGTGACTGGTGGTGTGTGGTGGCTGTGACTGGTGGTGTGTGGTGGCTGTGACTGGTGGTGTGTTAGTTTCCTGCGGTGGTGTGTGGTGGCTGTGACTGGTGGTGTGTTAGTTTCCTGCGGTGGTGTGTGGTGGCTGTGACTGGTGGTGTGTTAGTTTCCTGTGGTGGTGTGTGGTGGCTGTGACTGATGGTGTGTTAGTTTCCTGTGGTGGTGTGTGGTGGCTGTGACTGGTGGTATGTTAGTTTCCTGCGGTGGTGTGTGGTGGCTGTGACTGATGGTGTGTTAGTTTCCTGCGGTGGTGTGTGGTGGCTGTGACTGGTGGTGTGTTAGTTTCCTGGTGTGTGTGTGGTGGCTGTGACTGGTGGTGTGTTAGTTTCCTGCGGTGGTGTGTGGTGGCTGTGACTGATGGTGTGTTAGTTTCCTGTGGTGGTGTGTGGTGGCTGTGACTGGTGGTGTGTGGTGGCTGTGACTGGTGGTGTGTGGTGGCTGTGACTGGTGGTGTGTTAGTTTCCTGCGGTGGTGTGTGGTGGCTGTGACTGGTGGTGTGTTAGTTTCCTGCGGTGGTGTGTGGTGGCTGTGACTGGTGGTGTGTTAGTTTCCTGTGGTGGTGTGTGGTGGCTGTGACTGATGGTGTGTTAGTTTCCTGTGGTGGTGTGTGGTGGCTGTGACTGGTGGTGTGTTAGTTTCCTGCGGTGGTGTGTGGTGGCTGTGACTGATGGTGTGTTAGTTTCCTGCGGTGGTGTGTGGTGGCTGTGACTGGTGGTGTGTTAGTTTCCTGGTGTGTGTGGTGGCTGTGACTGGTGGTGTGTTAGTTTCCTGCGGTGGTGTGTGGTGGCTGTGACTGATGGTGTGTTAGTTTCCTGGTGTGTGTGTGGTGGCTGTGACTGGTGGTGTGTTAGTTTCCTGCGGTGGTGTGTGGTGGCTGTGACTGATGGTGTGTTAGTTTCCTGTGGTGGTGTGTGGTGGCTGTGACTGGTGGTGTGTTAGTTTCCTGCGGTGGTGTGTGGTGGCTGTGACTGGTGGTGTGTTAGTTTCCTGTGGTGGTGTGTGGTGGCTGTGACTGGTGGTGTGTTAGTTTCCTACGGTGGTGTGTGGTGGCTGTGACTGGTGGTGTGTTAGTTTCCTGCGGTGGTGTGTGGTGGCTGTGACTGATGGTGTGTTAGTTTCCTGTGGTGGTGTGTGGTGGCTGTGACTGGTGGTGTGTTGTTTCCTGGTGTGGTGTGTGGTGGCTGTGACTGGTGGTGTGTTAGTTTCCTGGTGTGGTGTGTGGTGGCTGTGACTGGTGGTGTGTGGTGGTGTGTGGTGGCTGTGACTGGTGGTGTGTGGTGGCTGTGACTGGTGGTGTGTGGTGGCTGTGACTGGTGGTGTGTTAGTTTCCTGCGGTGGTGTGTGGTGGCTGTGACTGGTGGTGTGTTAGTTTCCTGCGGTGGTGTGTGGTGGCTGTGACTGGTGGTGTGTTAGTTTTCTGGTGTGTGACTGGTGGTGTGTTAGTTTTCTGGTGTGTGTGTGGTGGCTGTGACTGGTGGTGTGTTAGTTTCCTGCGGTGGTGTGTGGTGGCTGTGACTGGTGGTATGTGGTGGCTGTGACTGGTGGTGTGTGGTGGCTGTGACTGGTGGTGTGTGGTGGCTGTGACTGGTGGTGTGTTAGTTTCCTGCGGTGGTGTGTGGTGGCTGTGACTGGTGGTGTGTTAGTTTCCTGCGGTGGTGTGTGGTGGCTGTGACTGGTGGTGTGTTAGTTTCCTGTGGTGGTGTGTGGTGGCTGTGACTGATGGTGTGTTAGTTTCCTGTGGTGGTGTGTGGTGGCTGTGACTGGTGGTGTGTTAGTTTCCTGCGGTGGTGTGTGGTGGCTGTGACTGATGGTGTGTTAGTTTCCTGCGGTGGTGTGTGGTGGCTGTGACTGGTGGTGTGTTAGTTTCCTGGTGTGTGTGTGGTGGCTGTGACTGGTGGTGTGTTAGTTTCCTGCGGTGGTGTGTGGTGGCTGTGACTGATGGTGTGTTAGTTTCCTGTGGTGGTGTGTGGTGGCTGTGACTGGTGGTGTGTTAGTTTCCTGCGGTGGTGTGTGGTGGCTGTGACTGGTGGTGTGTTAGTTTCCTGTGGTGGTGGCTGTGACTGGTGGTGTGTTAGTTTCCTGCGGTGGTGTGTGGTGGCTGTGACTGGTGGTGTGTTAGTTTCCTGCGGTGGTGTGTGGTGGCTGTGACTGATGGTGTGTTAGTTTCCTGTGGTGGTGTGTGGTGGCTGTGACTGGTGGTGTGTTGTTTCCTGGTGTGGTGTGTGGTGGCTGTGACTGGTGGTGTGTTAGTTTCCTGGTGTGGTGTGTGGTGGCTGTGACTGGTGGTGTGTGGTGGTGTGTGGTGGCTGTGACTGGTGGTGTGTTGTGGCTGTGACTGGTGGTGTGTTAGTTTCCTGCGGTGGTGTGTGGTGGCTGTGACTGGTGGTGTGTTAGTTTCCTGCGGTGGTGTGTGGTGGCTGTGACTGGTGGTGTGTTAGTCTTCTGGTGTGTGACTGGTGGTGTGTTAGTTTTCTGGTGTGTGTGTGGTGGCTGTGACTGGTGGTGTGTTAGTTTCCTGCGGTGGTGTGTGGTGGCTGTGACTGGTGGTATGTGGTGGCTGTGACTGGTGGTGTGTGGTGGCTGTGACTGGTGGTGTGTGGTGGCTGTGACTGGTGGTGTGTTAGTTTCCTGCGGTGGTGTGTGGTGGCTGTGACTGGTGGTGTGTTAGTTTCCTGTGGTGGTGTGTGGTGGCTGTGACTGATGGTGTGTTAGTTTCCTGTGGCGGTGTGTGGTGGCTGTGACTGGTGGTGTGTTAGTTTCCTGCGGTGGTGTGTGGTGGCTGTGACTGATGGTGTGTTAGTTTCCTGCGGTGGTGTGTGGTGGCTGTGACTGGTGGTGTGTTAGTTTCCTGGTGTGTGTGGTGGCTGTGACTGGTGGTGTGTTAGTTTCCTGCGGTGGTGTGTGGTGGCTGTGACTGATGGTGTGTTAGTTTCCTGGTGTGTGTGTGGTGGCTGTGACTGGTGGTGTGTTAGTTTCCTGCGGTGGTGTGTGGTGGCTGTGACTGATGGTGTGTTAGTTTCCTGTGGTGGTGTGTGGTGGCTGTGACTGGTGGTGTGTTAGTTTCCTGTGGTGGTGTGTGGTGGCTGTGACTGGTGGTGTGTTAGTTTCCTGCGGTGGTGTGTGGTGGCTGTGACTGGTGGTGTGTTAGTTTCCTGCGGTGGTGTGTGGTGGCTGTGACTGATGTGTGTTAGTTTCCTGTGGTGGTGTGTGGTGGCTGTGACTGGTGGTGTGTTGTTTCCTGGTGTGGTGTGTGGTGGCTGTGACTGGTGGTGTGTTAGTTTCCTGGTGTGGTGTGTGGTGGCTGTGACTGGTGGTGTGTGGTGGCTGTGACTGGTGGTGTGTGGTGGCTGTGACTGGTGGTGTGTTAGTTTCCTGCGGTGGTGTGTGGTGGCTGTGACTGGTGGTGTGTTAGTTTCCTGCGGTGGTGTGTGGTGGCTGTGACTGGTGGTGTGTTAGTTTTCTGGTGTGTGACTGGTGGTGTGTTAGTTTTCTGGTGTGTGTGTGGTGGCTGTGACTGGTGGTGTGTTAGTTTCCTGCGGTGGTGTGTGGTGGCTGTGACTGGTGGTATGTGGTGGCTGTGACTGGTGGTGTGTGGTGGCTGTGACTGGTGGTGTGTGGTGGCTGTGACTGGTGGTGTGTTAGTTTCCTGCGGTGGTGTGTGGTGGCTGTGACTGGTGGTGTGTTAGTTTCCTGCGGTGGTGTGTGGTGGCTGTGACTGGTGGTGTGTTAGTTTCCTGTGGTGGTGTGTGGTGGCTGTGACTGATGGTGTGTTAGTTTCCTGTGGTGGTGTGTGGTGGCTGTGACTGGTGGTGTGTTAGTTTCCTGCGGTGGTGTGTGGTGGCTGTGACTGATGGTGTGTTAGTTTCCTGCGGTGGTGTGTGGTGGCTGTGACTGGTGGTGTGTTAGTTTCCTGGTGTGTGTGTGGTGGCTGTGACTGGTGGTGTGTTAGTTTCCTGCGGTGGTGTGTGGTGGCTGTGACTGATGGTGTGTTAGTTTCCTGTGGTGGTGTGTGGTGGCTGTGACTGGTGGTGTGTTAGTTTCCTGCGGTGGTGTGTGGTGGCTGTGACTGGTGGTGTGTTAGTTTCCTGTGGTGGTGTGTGGTGGCTGTGACTGGTGGTGTGTTAGTTTCCTGCGGTGGTGTGTGGTGGCTGTGACTGGTGGTGTGTTAGTTTCCTGCGGTGGTGTGTGGTGGCTGTGACTGATGGTGTGTTAGTTTCCTGTGGTGGTGTGTGGTGGCTGTGACTGGTGGTGTGTTGTTTCCTGGTGTGGTGTGTGGTGGCTGTGACTGGTGGTGTGTTAGTTTCCTGGTGTGGTTTGTGGTGGTGTGTGGTGGCTGTGACTGGTGGTGTGTTGTGGCTGTGACTGGTGGTGTGTTAGTTTCCTGCGGTGGTGTGTGGTGGCTGTGACTGGTGGTGTGTTAGTTTCCTGCGGTGGTGTGTGGTGGCTGTGACTGGTGGTGTGTTAGTTTCCTGGTGTGTGGTGGCTGTGACTGGTGGTGTGTTAGTTTCCTGGTGTGTGTGTGGTGGCTGTGACTGGTGGTGTGTTAGTTTCCTGGTGTGTGTGTGGTGGCTGTGACTGGTGGTGTGTTAGTTTCCTGGTGTGTGTGTGGTGGCTGTGACTGGTGGTGTGTTAGTTTCCTGCGGTGGTGTGTGGTGGCTGTGACTGGTGGTGTGTTAGTTTCCTGGTGTGTGGTGGCTGTGACTGGTGGTGTGTGGTGGCTGTGACTGGTGGTGTGTTAGTTTCCTGTGGTGGTGTGTGGTGGCTGTGACTGGTGGTGTGTTAGTTTCCTGGTGTGTGGTGGCTGTGACTGGTGGTGTGTTAGTTTCCTGGTGTGTGTGTGGTGGCTGTGACTGGTGGTGTGTGGTGGCTGTGACTGGTGGTGTGTTAGTTTCCTGCGGTGGTGTGTGGTGGCTGTGACTGGTGGTGTGTTAGTTTCCTGGTGTGTGGTGGCTGTGACTGGTGGTGTGTTAGTTTCCTGGTGTGTGTGTGGTGGCTGTGACTAGTGGTGTGTTAGTTTCCTGGTGTGTGTGTGGTGGCTGTGACTGGTGGTGTGTTAGTTTCCTGCGGTGGTGTGTGGTGGCTGTGACTGGTGGTGTGTTAGTTTCCTGGTGTGTGTGTGTGTGTGTGGGTGTGTTTGTGATTGAGTCTGTGTGTGTGTGAGTCTTGTGTTCTTTCTTTTGATTCAGAGTCTTTTCACTTTGAGTGATATTCGACGTGTTTGTTTCTCTGTGTGTGTGTGTGTGTGTGTGTGTGTGTGTGCGTGTGTGTGTGCGTGCGCATGTTTGTGTGTAGAAGATGGGAGTGTGGTGGGGATGGTACTTAAAGGGGGATGCACAGAGAAACGATAGACTAGAACAACAGAATCAACAATATGTAAATATCTGTGAAACAGCAATTAACAACATAAACGAAAATTAAAACAGAATTGAATATCAAAGAAGTCGTATCATAGAAACAGTCCTATTGGGCTATGTAACAGGGACTCATCTATTTGAAACAACAGTAATTGGTTGGACATCATTTCTTTTATGTTGTGTATGTGTGTGTGTGCATGTGTGTGTGTATGTGTGTGCATGTGCGCGCGCGTGTGTGTGTGTGTGTGTGTGCATGTGTGTGTGTGTTTGTGTGTGCATGTGTGTGTGTGCGTGTGTGTGTGCATGTGTGTGTGTGTGTGCATGTGTGTGTGTGTGTGCGCACACAATCTTCTGAGCAAATGGTACCAAAACACACTTTTGGTTCAAACGCTTTTTGACTCACTTGTGTAAACAAAGTGAGTCTATGTGTTCGGTTGTCTGTGTGTGTGTCTGTGTGTCCGTGGTAAACTTTAACATTGACATTTTCTCTGCAAATACTTTGTCAGCTGACACCAAATTAGGCATAAAAATAGGAAAAATTCAGTTCTTTCCAGTCATCTTGTTTAAAACAATATTGCACCTCTGGGATGGGCACCAAAAAAAAAAAAAAAAAAAAATAATGAAGCCTAATTATATGCAAACTGCATTTACTGTTATATTTATATTTTTTGTATTCTCTAAACTTGGCACTTTGATCTGATATTCTGACCCAACAACAAGAGCAGTCATTATTATCATTTTTTGTTCAAACAGGAACTTCTTTTTCTAAGCATGGAAGTTTTATTTATTTTGCAAACGTTTTTGTGCAGATAGTAAAAAAGGGAAATTACTCTGTAATTAATGCTAGGGGACTTAATTAATCACAAGTGAGTCTTGAAGGCCTTGCCTCTCTTGTTGTTGGTTGTTTTGCACGGTGCCAGTTTTCTTGTCTGCTGCTGGTGTTTCGCCTCATGCTTGACGAAAGTCTTGTCTGTGTTGGGAACAGATTTTTAAACGCCACAGACCTGGTGGCCCATATTGATGGCCTTCGACCCAACACGCAGTACGTGTTTGTGGTGCGTGTCATCAACGGACGTCGGCAGAGTGAATGGTCCATGTCCGTCACCAACACCACGTTTGAAGCAGGTCTGTAGGCATCTGTTATCTGTGTGAGCGTGATGCGTTGAACATGATATGACTTGTGTTGTATGTTGGCTGTGTTAACATTGGTCCTTTGCAGCATAACCCTGTATTGTTTGTGTTGGTATCAAACATGCCATGTCACATGACCTGTATTGTATGTTGTCATTGTTTGCATCTTGACGGGCGCAATAGCCGAGTGGTTAAAGCGTTGGACTGTCAATCTGAGGGTCCTGGGTTCGAATCACGGTGACGGCGCCTGGTGGGTGAAGGGTGGAGATTTTTACGATCTCCCAGGTCAACATATGTGCAGACCTGCCAGTGCCTGAACCCCCTTTGTGTGTATACGCAAGCAGAAGATCAAATACGCACGTTAAAGATCCTGTAATCCATGTCGGCGTTCGGTGGGTTATGGAAACAAGAACATACCCAGCATGCACACCCCCGAAAACGGAGTATGGCTGCCTACATGGCGGGGTAAAAATGGTCATACACGTAAAAGCCCACTCGTATGCATACGAGTAAACGTGGGAGTTGCAGCCCACAAACGCAGAAGAAGAATTGTTTGCATCCAATGCCCAACATGATATTGGCTATGCTGTCTGCGTTAGCATTAAACATCCTTAACATAACATTACGCTGAGTCATGTTTTAGTGTCAGACGTGCCATGTAAAAGGAACTGTGTTATGTGTCATCTGATGTATTCCCTGTGATGAGCCTCTCACCGTGAAACCTGTACTCCCTGACTGTTGGGATCTGCATGACATTAGACACAGACATTACACGGCGCTTTCTCTGAAGACTCCGTTTAGATGCTGATGGACTTGTTGAAAGAAGTGAACATTTTTAATCAGATTTGAAGGTTTTAAACTGTGGAAGGTACTTTAAACTTTGAGTGGAAAGCTTAAAGCGGTGACTCGTTTTTATTAGTTGGTTTGTTTTTTGTGTTTTTTTTTTACCCATGATTTGTAGTAGGTATTAACGTGGTGATAGCCTTGAGATGGCCTTAGTGGTCATCGAGGCTCTGAGCACCATAATTTGATTTGATTTGTTGCCTGTGTTAGTGTCAGAATGTCTGAGATAGCATTACCTGTGTTACACGTTCTCAGTGTTAGCCGTAGTGTCAGAATGTCTGAGATAGCATTACCTGTGTTACACGTTCTCTGTGTTAGCCTTGTTACATGTTGTCTGTGTTAGCCTTGTTACATGTTGTCTGTGTTAGCCTTAAACATCCAAATAGCATTACCATGTGGTGTCTTACATCAGAATACCTGTGTTGTTTGTTCTCTGTGTTAGTGTCAAAATGTCCAACTTAACATAAACCGCGCTGTATGTTGTCTGTGTTGGCATCAAGCGTTCGACATGATATTACCTGTGTTGTATGTTGTTTGTGTTAGTGTCAAAACGTCTGGCATACCATTGTTTTACATTGTCAGTGTTGGCATAAAATACCCTGTAAAACATGACCTGTGATGTAAGTTGTATGTGTTTGCGTTAAATATCCTACATAACATCACCTGTGTTGTTTGTTGTGTGTGTTGGCATCAAGCATTATATATAACATCACGTCTGTGTTTTTGGCGACAAACCTGCTATGTAACGTTGCCTTGTTCATTGTCAATGTTAGCATCACATTTTTGTATTTATATTTGTATTTGTATTTCTTTTTATCACGACAGATTTCTCTGTGCGAAATTCGGGTTGCTCTCCCCAGTGAGAGTGTGTCGCTACACTACAGCACCACCCATTTTTTTGTATTTTTTCCTGCTTGCAGTTTTATTATTTGTTTTTCCTATCGAAGTGGATTTTTCTACAGAATTTTGCCAGGAACAACCCTTTTGTTGCCATGGGTTCTTTTACGTGCGCTAAGTGCATGCTGCACACGGGACTTTGGTTTATCGTCTCATCCGAATGATTAGCGCCCAGACCACCACTCAAGGTCTAGTGGAGGGGGAGAAAATATCGGCGGCTGAGCCGTGATTTGAACCAGTGCGTTCAGATTCTCTCGCTTCCTAGGCGGACGTGTTACCTCTAGGCCATCACTCCACATAGCATTACCTATGTTATATGTTGTGTGAGTTAGCATCAAACATCCTACATGATCTTACCTGTGTTGTCTGTGTCAGCACCTGGCTCGGAACCCCGGGATTTGACCCCAGTACCCCTGGCCAACGACCCGCTGGCTGTCAGTATCCATTGGCAACCACCGCAGAGACCCAATGGCCAGATCACAGGTCAGTGTGAACAGTGAAGTGTGTGGACTTAGTGTGTGTGTGTGTGTGTGTGATTGTGTGTGTGTGTGTGTCATTGTGTGTGTGTCATTGTGTGTGTCATTTGTGTGTGTGTGTGTGTGTGTGTGTGTGTGTGTGTGTGTGTGTATGTCATTGTGTGTGTGTGTATGTCATTGTGTGTGTGTGTGTCATTGTGTGTGTGTGTCATTGTGTGTGTGTGTGTGTCATTGTGTGTGTGTGTGTGTGTGTCATTGTGTGTGTGTGTGTGTGTGTCATTGTGTGTGTGTGTTTCTGCACACCTGTGTACTTACTCCCCCAACCTGCATCTGCCCCGCCTTACACAGGCTACCTGATCTACTACACAACGGACGCAGATCAAGAGAATAGGAACTGTGTGTGTGTGTGTGTGTGTGTGTGTGTGTGTGTGTAAGTGTGTGAATGCGTGTGTGTGTGTGTGTGTGTGTGTGTGAATGCGTGTGTGTGTGTGTGTGTGTGTGTGTGTGTGTGTGTGTGTAAGTGTGTGAATGCGTGTGTGTGTGTGTGCGTGCGTGCGTGCGTGCATGCGGGTGCGTGCGTGTGTTCGCGCGTGTGCGTGCGTGTGTGTGCGTGCGTGCGTGCGTGTGAGTGTGTGCGCGCGCGCGTGCGCACGTGTGTTTGTGTTCCTGCACACCTGTGTACTTACTCCCCCACCCTGCATCTCCCCCCACGCCCCCACACAGGCTACCTGATCTACTACACGACGGACGCGGATCAGGAGGATGGGAACTGTGTGTGTGTGTGTGCGCGTGTGTGTGTGTGCGTGCATGCGTGCGTGTGTGTGTGTCTGTGTTCCTGCACACCTGTGTACTTACTCCCCCACCCTGCATATCTCTCCCCCCCACCCCACACAGGCTACCTGATCTACTACACGACGGACGCGGACCAGGAGGACCGTGACTGGGTGCTGGAGGGGGTGCTGGGCGACAAGCTGTCCACCGTCATCACCAAGCTGACCAAGGACACCACCTACTACTTCAAGGTGCAGGCGCGCAACGCCATTGGCTACGGGCCTGTGTCCCGCATCGTCAAGTACCGCACCCCTGCTGGTCAGTTTGTGTGTGTGTGTGTGTGTTGTGAGTGTGTGTGTGTTGTGAGTGGGTGCTTGTTTGTTTGTGTGTGTGTGGGGGGGGGTGTGTGTGGTGAGTGTGTGTGTGTGTGTGTGTGTGTGGCTCTGAAGGCACTTGTTTGTTGTGAACATGGGATAGTGTTGGGAGGGAGGGAGGGAGGGTGTGTGTGTGTGTGTGTGTGTGTGTGTGTGTAGTGAGTGTTGTGAGGGTGAGTGTGTGTGTGTATGTGTGGCTCTGAAAGCGCTCGTTTGTTGTGAATATTGGATAGTGTTGGGAGGGGGTGGAGTTTTTGTGTGTGTGTGTGTGTGTGTGTGTGTGTTGTGAGTGTGTGTGTGTGTGTGTGTGTGTGTAGTGAGTGGGTGTTGTAAGTAAGTGTGTGTGTGTGTGTGGCTCTGAAAGCACTCGTTTTTTGTTGTTGTTGTTGTGAACATGTGACACACTGAATGGTTGAATCAAGAAATAAGTATGTGAACAGATGGAATGATCTTGAATGATTGAATTGAATAAATGAATGGATACTGGTAAATAAAGAAATACATGAATAGATAGATGAATAAATGAATGAATTGATAAGCAAACAGAACAAATAAAAGATAAATAAATTTGAAAATAACCTTGAAAATAAACAGCTAAATAAATACTCAAAAAGTACCTGTGGCAGATAAATAAATGAATACATAAATGAACTAGCAAATAAGTATAAAAAGACAACAACTTGTGAATGAGTAGCTAAATAAATAAATGCACAAAAAAGTACCTATGACAAATATGTAAATAAAGACCTAAATGAATTGGTAAATATGTAGATGATAAGTAAACATATGAATAACACACACAAGAGAGAGATAGAAGACAAATACGTAAATGAACTAGTAAATATGGAGACAATAAACGTACATATGAATAACACACACAGTCCCTCCTGCGGATAGAGAGATAGAAGACAAATACATAAATAAACTGGTAAATATGGAGACAACAAACATATAAATGAATAACACACACAACCCCTCCCACGGATAGAGAGATGGGAGACAGATACATAAATGAACTGGTAAATATGGAGACAACAAACATATAAATGAATAACACACACAACCCCTCTCGCAGATTGAGAGATAGAAGACAAATACTTAAATGAACTGTTAAATATGGAGACAACAAACAGCATATGAATAACACACACAACTCCTCCTGCGGATAGAGAGATAGAAGACAAATACATAAATGAACTGGTAAATATGGAGACAGTAAAAATACATATCGATAACACACACAATCCCTCACCATGGATAGAGAGATAGAAGACAAACATAAATGAACTGGTAAATATGGAGACAATAAAAATACATATCGATAACACACACAGTCCCTCACCATGGATAGAGAGATAGAAGACAAACACATAAATGAACGGGTAAATATGGAGACAACAAACAGCATATGAATAACACACACAGTCCCTCCTGCTGATAGAGAGATAGAAGACAAATACATAAATAAACTGGTAAATATGGAGACAACAAACATATAAATGAATAACACACACAACCCCTCCTGCGGATAGAGAGATAGAAGACAAATATATAAATGAACTGGTAAATATGGAGACAATAAAAACACATATCGATAACACACACAATCCCTCACCATGGATAGAGAGATAGAAGACAAACACATAAATGAACGGGTAAATATGGAGACGATAAGTGAAAAGTGAACATATGAATAAACACACAACCCGTCCCTTCCCCCTCCCCACTTTTTTGAAAATTATATATATATTTTTTTTTTGTCGTCTAATATCACTGATAGTGAAAAGATGCTACACAAAAGAATAAACGAACAACCCCTCCCTCTGATAGAGAGATAGAAGAGCGGTCAAACTTCCGCCGACAGACAGACAGAACAGCAGTAAAACTTGTGCCTGTGCTGTGTGCGTGGTCTCAGTGCCTGAAGGAGCCGCCCAGGAGTCGGAGGAGTCTGAAGGTCTGCCCATGAACATCATCATCATCATCGTCGCCTGCGTAGCCGGCATTGGTTTTGTCGTCGTCATTGCCATCGTCACTGTGTTCCTCTGTCGGCGCCGCGACAACATGCAGAACAGGGGAAGGTAATGCACTGTGAAAGCGACCAGACTGTCCAGCACAACAGCACAACACAGCTCAACACAGCACAGCACAATTCAGCACAGCACAGCGCAGCACAACCCAAACCCCAGCCCACCTCGACCACAATGTACATGTGTGAGTGTGTGTCTGCGACAGTTACAAGTCCTTGGTGAAGGTGACTATGCAAAGCAGCACAACACATCACACCACACCACAACACAACCCATCCCAACCCAGCCCAACCACAATGAGTGTGTGTGTGTGTGTGTGTCTGTGTGTGTGTGTGTGTGACAGCTGCAAGTTTCATGTGAAGGTGATAGCACACAAAGCACAACACACCACACCACACCACAGCACCACCAACCCAACCCAACGCCAACCCAACGCCAATATATGTGTGTGTGTGTGTGTGTGACAACTACAAGTTCTCGATAAAGTCAGTAAAGGCGACAGCACACAAATCACAACACAGCACAGCACAACGCAATGCCAACTCCCAACCCAACCCAACTTCAGTGTGTGTGTGTGTGTGTGTGTGTGTGACAGCTGCAAGTCTCTGGTGAAGCCGGCAAAGGCGACAACACACAAAGCACAACACAACACACCGCAACCACAACATCACCCACCAAAACCCACCACAACTACAACACAACCACAACACAACTCAACACAGCACATCACACCGTAACACAACACAACAACTCATCTCAACTCATCTCAACTCAACTCAACTCATCACATCACATCACATCACATCACATCACATCACATCACATCACCTCACCTCACCTCACCTCCAACTCCAACTCCCAACTCAACTCAGTGCCCACAACACAACACAACCACAACACAACACCCAACCACAACCCAACCCAACCACAATGCATGTGTGTGCATGCAACAGCTACAAGTCCCCGGTGAAGCCAGTGAAGGCGACGTCGAAGGACGTGCCCCCGGACCTGTGGATCCACCAGCCCTCCCACATGGAGCTGCAACGCATGGACAAGGGCCGCCGCTCAGAGTCCTCCGTCTCCGTGGCAACCAGCACCCTCCCCCGCGGCTCCCACGCCTCCACGGAGCGCCTGGATGACCTGCCCCCTGTCGACACCAACGAGAGGAAGCGCAACTCCTACGTCGGTGAGTTGGGGGCGGGGGGAGTGTTGTGGGGTGTAATCGTGAGGGTGCTCTTGTGTGGGTGAGTGAGAGTTTGTGGGGTGTGGTGGGCCTCCACTGGAAGACAACCACCCCCCCTCACCCCCCCCCTTGATGACACCAGTGACAGGAAGTGCAACTCTTACGGCTGGTGAGTGTGGGTGGAGGGTGGGTGGAGTGTTTTGGAGGGGGTGTGGATGCAGTTTGGGGGCTGTTGCGTGGGTGAGTGTGTGTGTGGGGGGGGGGTTTGTGGGGTGTGGCAAGCCTCCACAGAGCACCTCGACGACCTCCCCCCCTCTTTGACACCAACGAGAGGAAGCACAGTTCTTAGGTCGGTGAGTGTGCAGAGAAGGGGATGGGGGTGGGGGTGTTTTGGAGGGTGTGGGTGTGGTGGTGGGGGTGCTCTTGTATGGGGTGAGGGAGAGGTGAGGGGAGGCTCTTGCGTGGATGAGTGTGTGTGTGGGTTTGGGGAGGTGTGTGTGTGTGTGTGTGTGTGGTGAAGAGGGGGTTGGGCGAGGGGGGGAGGGCTATTTGCATGGGTGAGTGAGAGATGTAGTGGTGGGTGGGAAGGTTATAGTGTATGTGTGGGTCAGTTAAGGGGGTAGGAGGGTGGTGATATGTTTGGGTTGGTGATGGGGGATGGGATTTTTGTGTCTGTGTGTGTAGGTGAGTGATGGGTGTGGGGGAAGAAGTGGTGAGCGGGAAGGTGATGGTGTGTGTGTGTGGGTTGATGAGGCGGGGTGGAATTTTTTGTGTGTTTTCTTTGATGGTTCTCAGTAACTTGTAAAATCTTAAGAAATGTCTCTCTTTTGTTCTCCCCCCCCCCACCCTCCATCTCTCTCTCTCTCTCTTATTGCTATTGGAAATGTTATGTTGCTCTTTTAAAAAAAATTTTCCCCCTCCCCAACATATTTTGTTCAGACAAATATTTGCTGATAAAAAGTATAATAGTATACACTTAGAAGTTCTGAATATCAGTCATTCCATGTCAAGATTAATACAGGTAGAACAGTAAATATTCATTCTGACATTGATCTGTGTGATATTATAACGCCCAGTTCACAACGAAATTATGATATATAATGGCAGAATTTCAAATATCCGTTCACACATTGATTCCTTGTGACATTACACTGCTTGGCTCACATCAAAACATGACAGTCAGCCACCTCTAATGGGGCTCAAACCTGTGACCTCCCAGTTGTCAGTCTGCGACGCTAACCGCTTGGCCACAGCAGCTGGTGGGTGGCTAGTGTGTGGTTGATTGTAAGGAAATGACGGTGGTGTTGGAGAGAAGGTGATCCGTCGTGGGAGTTGCAGCCCACGAACGCAGAAGAAGAAGAAGAACTAGAAATAAGGTGACTGTGTGCAGGTGAAAGCGGCTACCCCTCCAGTGGGGAGGAGAGGTACCAGCCTGTACAGCCCAGAAACATCATCCGACCCAAACCCATCACTCTGCCCGTCGACAGCCAGGGCCCTCCCAGAGAACGTATGTCTGCTGGTTTTGCCTCTTGTGTGTGTGTGTGTGTGTGGATGTGTGTTTGAGGGTAGGGGGTGGGGTGATTGTGTGTGTGTGTGTTGGGGGGAGGGGGGTGGGATGGATGTGTGTGGGTGTTGGTGTGGATGTTTGAATGTTGATGAAAGTGTTTGTGTGTGTGGGGGGATGTGTGTGTGGGTGTGGATGTCTCTTGTTGTGGTTGTGTGTGTGTGTGTTAGAATGTTGATGACTGTGTGTGTGTGGGGATGTGTGTTGGGGGGGGGGGAGGATGTGTGTGTGTGTTAGAGTGTTGATGATGGTGTGTGTGGGGGGATGTGTGTTGGGGGGGGGGATGTGTGTGTGTGTGTGGATGTCTGTGTGTGTGTATGTTTGAATGTTGATGATGGTGTGTGTGTGTGGGGATGTGTGTGTGTGTGTTGATGTCTCTGTGTGTGTGTGTTTGAATGTTGATGATGGTGTGTGTGTGTGGGGATGTGTGTGTGTGTGTTGATGTCTGTGTGTGTGTGTGTTTGAATGTTGATGATGGTGTGTGATGTGTGTGTGGATGTCTGTGTTTGTGTGTGGCTGTGTGGGTATTTGAATGTTGATAAAGTTGTGTGTGTGTGTGGGGGAGGGGGGGGCATGGGGGGGGGGGGGCGGATGGGTGTGTGTGTGTGTGTGTTGGTGTGGCTGTGGGTGTTTGAATGTTGATGATGGTGTTGAGGGGTGTCTGTCAAGTTTTGTGTGTGAGTGGGCCTGGGGAACGTGTGTGTGTGTGTGTGTGTGTGTGTGTGTGAGTTCAGTATTTGTGTTGTGTGTGTGTTGTAGGTGTGTGGTGTGTAGGTGTTTGTGAGTGTGTGTGTGATGTGTGGACGGATGGCACGAGTTCCATGTTTGGACCTGATTAGTCACTGTGTACTGTCATGTGTTGTTTGGACTTGGATCAACCTGTGTACCGTGTTGTGTCTGAACGCGTGTGCACAGCGGTGGCCACGGTGACGGCGCTCCCCAACGGCCACATCCTGGGCTACGGGGACGGGGGCATGGGTCAGGGGGGACCCGTGGGCATGAGACCCGTGTACCCGCGCACCCAGTACAACACCCAGTACACCGGGGCCCAGCCACCCCGGGTGCACGCTGGCGACATCCCCCACTCCACTCAGAGTGAGTGTCTTTTGTGTGTGTGTGTGTGTGTGTTTTGTTTTTTGTCGATGCTCATGTTTGTTCGTGTCTCTTGTGCGCTGTGATTTGGAGAGCATTTGGAAAATGGCTGGTTTTTAAAAATTTATTTTTAATCTAACTTTTTTTTCCTTTTCTGTCAATTTTTTTCTTCTTCTTCTTTCTTCTGGTCGCTGTTGAAAAGTTTTGTTTAAAAAAAAAAATCACATTTTCATATTTGAATAATGTATGTTTGTTTTTTTTAATGGAAAGAATATGGATGAGAGAGAGATGTGGAAAATCCAGTAGTGTTTATCTGGTTGATTTCATTTTCCATGGCTGATTGTTAGGAACAACATCAGTGATTAACAGCATCTACAGCTGATTATTGTGAACAAATCAACGGCTGATTATTTTTAGCACCATCAAGGACTGAATATTTTAAATATAAAATGGCATAAATGGGCTGAATAGTTTTAACAATATTGAAAGCGGATTATAAATACTATCAGTAGCTGATCATTTTAAACAATATCTGTGGCTTATTTTCTTAACATTGGCAGTGTCAGATTACTTCAAACAGTGTCAGTAGCTGTTTCGAGCAGCGTAGAATTTCAGAAGTTTTACATGTTTGCACATACATTTTCTCCTGTTTTTTTTATAATTTTTTTTATCCTGCTTTATTTGGTTGTTTTGTTTTGTAAGATAATAATTAGCAAAACAGGAAAAAAGATACTGATGTAGAGTGCTGTGTGAATGATGCTAAAGAATGCTCTATAGTAACCTAGCGACACAGAACACTAATCATTACACTGATACTCTGTGTGTTTGTGTGTCTGTTGATCTGTCTTGTCTGTCCGTCCATACATCCACAATTTTGCATCAGTTTGCACGGAGTGAGCAACTAACCATAGCTGAAAGCTAACATGCCAGACTCTTTTTTTTGTGTATGTGTGTGTGTGCATGTCTGATTCATCTCAGAGTTAGTATGTGATGAAGAAGTGTGCAGTTATGATGCTCTTTATCTTCACTGTCTGCTATCATCACCTGCATTTTTTTTTCTGACCTGCACCGCTTGCTTCCACACAAATGACACATTAATCAAAGACTCGTCTTGAACACTCACCTGCACTGGTTGGTAGTCCAAAACGCAGACACAGAATTGACCTGAAACATGGGAGAACCTGTGGATGGTGTAACGACACCATGTAGCGACAGTGCCAGTTTTTACACAGTCATGGGATGGCTTTGGATGGAGGTGGTGGGTGAGAAATGGTGCTTAGTGGGGTGTTGGAGTTTGTACAGAAACTCTTTTCTTTAGGGATATAATTTATCGAGCACTGATGTTTACATTTTGTGCGGAAACTCATTTCTTCAGGGATGTAGTTCGCCATAGACTGAATATAGAATTTGTACAGAAACTCTAATCTTCAGCGATGTAATTCGTCGAAGGCTAGATATTGAATTTGTACAGAAATTGTTATTTTTAAGGATGTTATTCATCAAGGGCTGATGTCAACACTTTGTACAGAATCTCTTATCTTTGGGGATGTAATTCATTGAAGACTAATGTGTAGAGTTTGTACAGAAACTCTTTATTTTCAACCACCATAGCTTGCATTTGGTGATTCCATTGTGCCTAGGTAACAAACAGTTTTGTTGACACATCAAAGAAACGGGTAACCCAAAACAAATGCGGGACGCTATATGTTACACGTCAAACAAGAGCGTAGCTGTGTACAGGGGACTGGATGAGCAGTGTGGGAGTAATGCCACTGAAACGGTAAACACAATGGGGCAGCACACACAACACACACACACACACAAGTTTCAAGTTTCAAGTTTTAATTATCCTTTCACTCCTATTGGAGTATGGAGGATTACTGCAAAATAATCTTTTCGTGCCCAGAACAAACATTTCCAAATACACAACAATGTCACATAAAAGTTGAGAAAACACAAATATCTTTTAACTCCAAAAGTATAACTAGGCAACATTTGCAAATCTAATCATCTTACTTACAGCGAAAATGACTTTTTTGCCTCCTTTGAGCATATTACAAAAATTAAAAACCGATTTTGGAGACAAATATTTTTTAGGAACATATCTGTTTTGTAACTGATCATAATTGGGACATTCCATAATAAAATGAAACTCATCACACACACACCCTAAAGATAAACAAAAACAGCAGTGCACTGATCTATTCCTCTTGATCGACACGGAAATCCATGAAACACTGGACAGAGCGGGTGCCGCCCAACACACACACATGAGCACATACACGCACACACTCACTCACTCACACTCCTCTTTCCCTCTCTCTCTCTCTCTCTCCCTCTCTCTGTGCACGATGCATGGCATGCGGGTGATGTTGCAGACAAAGGAGCGATGACCACCAGCGAGAGTGAGGATGGCGAGGATCGTGGTGCTGTCCTCGATGGCACTGACGACGGCTACGTCACCAGAATTGGCTATGGCATGTATCCCCCACACCCTCCGCACCCACTAACCCCCTGACCCCTTTCACACACTGTAGCCAGCCACGAATGCTTTTAGAAAACAGAACGTTGACACACTGTAGCAATTACTGATGGTACACGAAACGTTGACACACTGTTGCAATTACTGCTGGATCACAAAACGTTGACATTCTGTAGCAATTACTGCTGGAACACAAAACGTTGACATACTGTAGTAATTACTGCTGGAATGCAAAACGTTGACATACTGTAGTAATTACTGCTGGAACACAAAACGTTGACACACTGTAGCAATTACTGCTGGAACACAAAACGTTGACATACTGTAGCAATTACTGCTGGAACACAAAACTTTGACATACTGTAGTAATTACTGCTTTTACTGCTGGAACACAAAACTTTGACATACTGTAGTAATTACTGCTGGAACACAAAACGTTGACACACTGTAGCAATTACTGCTGGAACACAAAAACGTTGACATACTGTAGCAATTACTGCTGGAACACAAAACGTTGACATTCTGTTGTAATTACTGCTGGAACAGAAAACGTTGACATACTGTAGTAATTACTGCTGGAACACAAAACGTTGACATACTGTAGTAATTACTGCTGGAACACAAAATTTTGACATACTGTAGGAATTACTGCTGGAACACAAAAACGTTGACACACTGTAGCAATTACTGTTGGTACACAAAAATGTTGACGCACTGTAGCCACTTTTGCTTATACGCAAAACATTGACACACTGTCACTACTACTGCTGGTACACAAGACGTTGACACACTATTGCTACAACTGCTTTTACGCAAAGCATTGGCACACTGTGACTACTACTGCTGGAACACAAAATGTTGACGCACTATTGCCACTACTGCTGGTACACAAAATGTTGACACACCGTAGCCACTTTTGCTTTTACGCAAAACATTGACACACTGTCACTACTACTGCTGGTACACAAGACGTTGACGCACTGTTGCTACTGCTGCTTTTACACAAAACATTGACAAACTTGAACCACTACTGCCCCTACACTAAACGTTGGCACACTGTGTCCAGTACTGCTGCTACACAAAACAGAAAATGAATGTCTTTTGAAGCCTCTTTGCTGCATTGTGGTCGTCTGTTGTTCATCCAGAAGTTTTTGATTGATTGATTGATTGATATGGATACTTATATAGCACCTATCCTCGGTCAGAGACCAAGCTCTAAGCGCTGTACAAACATGGGGTCTTTTACACAACAGGCTGCCTACCTGGGTAGAGCCGACTGACGGCTGCCATTGGGCGCTCATCATTCGTTTCCTGTGTCATTCAGTCAGATTTCAGGCACAAACCCATACACGCTCAGACAGACATGTAAAATTTTACGTGTATGACCGTTTACCCCGCCATGTAGGCAGCCATACTCCGTTTTCAGGGGTGTGCACACTGGGTATATTTTTGTTTTCGTAACCCACCGAACACTGACATGGATTACAGGATCTTTAATGTGCGTATTCTGCATGCGTATCATGAAGGGGATTCAGGCACTGGCAGGTCTTGAAAGTAAGGCTCCCTGATGGAAAGTGATCATGTATTTTGGGGATTTTGTTTATGTATTTTTGCGAATTTGATCACCTTAATGTGGAATTTGATTGCATGGTTTTTCTTAACAAATATAACCTTCATTTCAAGAGAAAAAACAAACAAAAACAACTAAGGGTCTATTGATTAATTGTGTGGTGGCTGTGTTGGACAAGTGTAGTGACTGGTGACCATATGACGGTAGTTGGAATGAGAGCTGGTTTTACAGGTGTTAAGTCCTCTTCCGACTTGCTGTCTTGACTGAATTCTCATTGTGTGCATGTGGTGATGCTTGCTAGTGTTGGTGGTATCTGAACTTTTGTGTGTGTGTGTGTGTACGTGTTGTTTTATGTGCATTATATGCATGTTGTGATCAGTTTGAAAGTCTGTCATTTATTGATGGATGGGATTGGATAGTTTTTCATGTCAACTGAGGTTCATGAATGCACTCGTTATTGGATCAGGTAATGATGATAAGCTGACTGACGCACACATGTGACTTGTTGATGATGTTGTGGTGGGTTGTAGCAGTGATACCTCACGTGTTTCCTTTATATCTCTTGTTGTCGATTGTAGCAGTGATACCTCACGTGTTTCCTTTATATCTCTTGTTGTCGATTGTAGCAGTGATACACCTCTCGTTGTCTGTTGTAGCTGTTGACATATCGATCTTTGTCCTTTTTATCACTTGTTGTCAGCTGTAGCATTGGTATATTTCTTGTTGTCTTTGTTGTTTTATCCAAGATCTTTATCTTCCCCCCCCCCCCCATTTGTTTTATTTGATAGCAGTTTTATTTGTTGCGTTTACATCCACCCCACCCACCCCCACCCTCATTCATTTTATTTTGATGGCATTTTTATTTATTGAATTTACAAATTTCATTTTCTGTTCCTTTCATTTTTTCAGCAAAAATCCTGTATGACTATCAATTGTTTCATTTGGATTGTATTCTTCATTGCATGGAGAACCATTGCAGTGTTTCCATTTCCCCCTCATTTTTTTTTTTTTTTTTTTTAAACAGATGTAATGGCTACTGCAGAATTCCATTTAACAGCTTGCACCCTCTCAGTTATGAAAAAACAATAATATTTATTTTTTATAACTATTTTTGACTCGGTAAATGGTGTGGGGGAGAGGGAGAGGCAGGGAAGTAAGAGTCACTCACACAAGAAACAACAACAGCACAAAACCTAGAAGGCATGTTGACCATGTTCATGGTGAGCTTCAGTTTCAGTTTCAGTAAGCTCAAGGAGGCGTCACTGCGTTCAGACAAATCCATATACACTACACCACATCTGCCAAGATAGATGCCTGACCAGCAGCATAACCCAACGCTGAGCATCATCACATAACTGACCTTTCATTTCATGATTAACAAAATCACATTTTCATTTGTTGCCCAGTTCTGAGGGAACTATTGTATCGGTTGCTGGCTGCACAAACCCTGACTAAACCACGGACAAAACAAAGTGGTTTTAACACCTGTCATGCATGTACGCACTAATTCTGTTCACCAGAATTGAAATGAAGTGGAAGGTAGCACGCTGTGGAACACCCGTGCAACCAAACTTCTTCTTCTTCTGCGTTCATTCGTATGCACACGAGTGGGCTTTTACGTGTACATGTATGACCGTTTTTACCCCGCCATGTAGGCAGCCATACTCCGTTTTCGGGGGTGTGCATGCTGGGTATGTTCTTGTTTCCATAACCCACCGAACGCTGTCATGGATTACAGGATCTTTAACGTGCGTATTTGATCTTCTGCTTGCATATACACACGAAGGGGGTTCAGGCACTAGCAGGTCTGCACATATGTTGACCTGGGAGATTGGAAAAATCTCCACCCTTTACCCACCAGGCGCCGTCACCGTGATTCGAACCCGGGACCCTCAGACAAAACAAAGTGGTTTTAACACCTGTAATGCATGGACGCACTAATTCTGTTCACCACCAGAAATGAAATGAAGCGGAAAGGAACACGCTGTGGAACAACAGTGCAACCAAACTAACTTACTTAGAAATACACCCAGTATTGATGCACACCGTTCACTGTGGAAAGACGGTGCAACTAAAGTAACAGAGCGTATAGTTAGAAATGTATTGCATATTGATGCACTCACTTCACTTTGTCAGCACACACACACACACACACACACACACACACACACACAAAGAAGAAAGTTTTAAAGATACATTTGTAAGAAAGTTCAAGAGAACATTTAAAAATGAAATTCAATAAATAAGTAAAGGCTTTCAGTTTTGGGCGAGGAAGGCAAGCAAAATCTAATGTAAATTGTCAGTGTAAAAAGAAGTATCAACCATAGCTAATCAAGGTTTTATATATATATATATATATATATATATATATATATTAAAAATAAAAATAAAAAAAAGAAAGAAAAAGGGAGAAATCCGGTGATAGAATAAGGTGGAACAAGTGGAAGAAATGGAATGATGATTATTCAGCTCATCATTATGGAGAGAACAGTGACATTTTTCTATAAACTGTTTCATTCTTTGCAGTGCTGATATATATATATATATATAGATAGATAGATAGATAGATAGATATCCCTGGCAGAGCCCAGAAATATTACCAGCAAACCTGACCCCAAATCTGAAACATTTTCTCCGTACTTTTTACAGAGGTTGAAATATTTTTCTTTTTTAACATTCCCCATTTTCCCTTCTGAATCACTTATCACTGAAGTCAAAGAGCCCCCCCCCCATTCCTACTCCACCTCCTCACCCCAATCAACACCCACACCCCACCACTCCCCTGTTCCCACCCTCCCCATCCCCCCACACCCTTTGAGATGTTTACTCCCGAAATCTTTCCCCCCTCTTTTTTTTTAAATATTTTTTTTATGATTCCATTTAATCCCTTGCAGTGCCCCTGATGGTTCTTCCCACCCACCTGACCTCTTTCCCCCACCCCCTTTTTTCTGAATGATTCCGTTTATCCCTTGCAGGGCCCCGCTCCCCTGAGCCCCCTCCCAGCTATGTGCAGGTGGCAGGTGCGGGCGAGAGCTCCCAGCATGCCCTGGGGCGGGGTGGGCGGGGCTTCAGCCTGCCCTGTTCATCCCCTGACGGGGGCCCCGCCACCCCTACCCCCAGACATGTTGGTCGTGGTAGGTACCCTTTTTTTTTTTTTTTTTAACGTTTATCTCGTCAGCACATCTTCCGACTTGGGTCAGGGGGTGTTTTTTTTTTTTTTTTTTTTTTTTTTTTAATAGTCGGTACAGCTCGGCGTTAGTCGGACAATGAATATTGTATAAAAGAACAAGATATAACCTTGAATCTGACTGATCTGAAATGAGTGAGTGGCTGCTGTGTGAATTTTGCAAGGCTATGAATTATCGGCTTTTTATATATATTTTTTTTTTATGTTAGATCTTTTCTGAAACAAAAAAAACCCAAAGAAAAACAAAAAAAAAATTATTTCAGATATAGATGTATACACAAACGACAGTAAAGATATGAAATCTGTTAGCTTTGTGCTCGAGACAGATACGAATCTAAGTTGCGCAGATCAGGGATTTCTCGTCCATTTACAATTAGTCAAGATCCTTTTGATATTGTGCTTGAGACGGACATGAACATAAGTTACGCAGTTGAGTGATTTCTGAGGGGATTTCTTGTCCATTTACAATTAATCAGATCCTTTCAGTTTTGATGCTTGAGATAGAGACTAAAAGTTTCGGTTGTTAGATTAGCAGATGAGGGATTTCTGAGGGGATTTTTTTTTTTTTTTTTTTGTCCATTTAGAATTATTCTGAATGTTTTAGTGAGCATGTTAATTAGTGGGAAAAGATTTTTGAGGGACATGTGAATTGCAGTACTAAGTTTGTGAGAGTAAGCACCAAGTTTAAGTTTTTTGGGGTTTTTTTTAATGTCATATAAGGACAGTGATTTGTGTTTGCATGGTATGTTGACACAGTCACCTTTGCACCTTATTGCCTTTAACAAGCTTTGAGTTTTTTTGTTGTTTTTTTCCTATTTGTGTGTGTGTGTGTGTGGTTCTTTTTCTTTGTGTGTGTGGTTTTTTTTACCCCTTCCATCAAGTGTCTTCACCAAAGCAGACTTTCAGTTATATTTTTTTTCTTTTTAAGTTGATTTTTTTGTTGTTGTTGTTTTTTGTTTTGGTTATCGAGTAGTGAATGTGTTTTGTAATTCCCCTATTGTATACCTTCTTCTTTCATTTTTATAAATAATGAACACCCTAAGCTTGTGAATGTGACGTTACATAGTGAGTTGTTGTGTGAATTTGCAAAGTTTAGTTGTTATCGCTTTTATATATATTTTTTTTTTTAGTTAGATTCATTAAAAAAAAAAAAAGAGAAGAGAATGAAAAAAAAAATTATTTATCAGATATAGAGTAAAGAAAAGAAGTAAAGATATAAATTATTAGTTTTGAATGAAACAGATAGAATCTAGTGCGAGATCAGGAATTTTTCAATATAACAAGTAGAGCAAGATCCTTATTGAAGTGCTGAGAGGCAGAAGAAAGTTATAATGAATGATATTTAGAGGAATACGTGACATTTGAAATTAATAGATCTTTAGATTTGATGCTTGAGATAGAGACTAAGAGATTCAGTGTTTAGATTGCAGATTGGTTTCTGACGCGGATTTTTTTTTTCTTTCTTTTTCTGTTCATCTTATTTTCTGATGTTTAGTGGCTGTTAATTAGTGGAACTCTTTTTAGTCACTTTGATTGCAGTATTTGTTTTAAAGCACAGTTAAGTTTTTTTTGTTATTTTAATGTCATAACGACATCGAAATGTGTTTGCAGTATGTTGAAAGTCACCTTATGCACCTATTGCTAAAGCTTAATTTTGGTATGTTTTTTGCCTATTGTGATGCTAGTGCGCACTTCTTTCCCTTGTTTTGATTTTTTCTTACCTTCCATTGAATGTCTTCACTAAAGACATTGCACGTTATTTTTTTCTTTTTGAATTGACCTTTTTGTGTTTATAGATATGTTTTGTTATCGGTAGGAATGTGTTTTTTAATTCTATGTATACTGCTTCTATATTTTTAAATAATGTAACTGACACGCATTGTGTTGTATGTGAATCTATGTATTAAGAAATAGATGAAGATTTCTTGTTTAGAATTGGTATAATGTAAGATATAACATTAAAAACAATAATGATAGAGAGGAGTAGAAGAGATTTATAAGAATATATTAAAAGACACAGATAACAGAAAGTTCCTGATTGTGATGTATATTAGTGTATTTAAATGAATTAATGAGAAGAGATATATTATAAAATGTACTGACATCGTAGAGCAATACAGAAGAGAGATTAGTTGTGTATAAGAATGATATTTAAAACACAGAAGAGAGAGAGAGGGTAGTATATTTGAGTATGAATGAAACATGGAAAGAACTCGAATTTCTTCCATCTTTGTCTTGTGTCTTTGCTCGTCCTCATGTCTGCTTTTTTTATGTTTGTATCTTACTTGACTCTCATCTGCTCTCCCTCAGGATTGTCTCTTCAAAGTAGTCATCAATGCAGCAGACATCTAAGAGTGTGACTGTGGAGTAAGTATTATGAATACGACATTGTTAAATGAAAATATTGGATGTGGTATTTGCACTCAGCATGCATGCAACAACCATGGTAAATATCTATAGATTATACTACTACACATGACATTGTACTGTTAATAACAACACTTTGTAATACGGACAATTAAACCTAGGTGTATTACAAAACGATCTGTATGTTTACATAATGTATTTTCGTCTGGTTACAGCAGTCAAAATCTTTTACGGATGTAACAGAGCGTCTCTGTTTGTGTATACATTATTTAAAGGCAAGACTTAGCACCTCACTCCGCGAGTTTCTGGACCGTAACTGAACTGCTTCCTTTGTTCACTGGAGAGCCCCTGGATAATTTAATCAGCTTACCACAGCATTCCCACATTGTCTGAAGAATTTACACTCGACCGAGAGACAATAAAAGCCCCTAGCTTTAATACCAAAAGTTCCCCTGATTTTATCAATACATTTTGTTGCTGACAATTAAATCGTACATGCAATAATATCAACTGGCTGATCGGGGCACATTACTAAGGCAACTTTAATGTTCTGCGTATTTTTAACACAATATGAATACAGTGTGAGTTTTTAGTATACGATCTTAATGTTACGACTCTTTCGTACTATGTCTTTCCAATCAACTCTATTTTGGAGTACTTTTCAACTGCCGGAACTATGTTGTGTAAATAATTGTTGCGAATCAAATAGAACTCATTTTCATTCTTGTAGTAGACCCACTTGCAACGATAGTTATCGATCCACGGAAATGACGAAAGAAATAAGCGAATTATCTAACAAGATAAGGAGTGCTGCTGAACGACATGTGCATAGACGTGATTATTGTAATATACACACCTACTTCCTGGGTTTATAACAATTCGCTGTATGCACAATGTTCGATCAACAAATGCGTGATTACTATGACAGAATATATAAACTAAATATTGTGTAAAAACAGAGTTTGTAATGACAGATTTAACAAATAATAGCATACGTGACGTGATTTAACTAACATATAGTAGCATGCATCACATGACCGAACAAGTGGCAGTATACGTGACATGATGTTACGAAAATACAAGCGTATGTGATATGACCCAAGTAAATGGCATTGAACAAATGGCAGCAAACATGATGTGGTGTAACAAACAGATTAATAGCAGTGTATATGACATGATGTCAGTCATAAACAAAAAGTAGCTTTTATGACATGACGTGATTTTTAATAAACAAATAGTAGTGTACATGACATGATTCATCTAACAAATTGTTGCATACGTGACAGGATGTAACAAACAGCAGCACACATGACACGACCCAACCAACAGCAGCATATGTGACATGATGTAACAAACAGCAGCGTACGTCACATGACCCAACAAACAGCAAGCATAAGTCACATGATGTAACAAACAGCAGCATACGTCACATGATGTAACAAACAGCAGCGTACGTCACATGATGTAACAAACAGCAGCGTGATGTAACAAACAGCAGCGTACGTCACATGATGTAACAAACAGCAGCGTGATGTAACAAACAGCAGCGTACGTCACATGATGTAACAAACAGTAGTGCACATGACATGACCCAACAAACAGCAGCGTACGTCACATGATGTAACAAACAGCAGCGTACGTCACATGACCTAACAAACAGCAGCGTACGTCACATGACGTAACAAACAGCAGCGTACGTCACATGATGTAACAAACAGCAGCGTGATGTAACAAACAGCAGCGTACGTCACATGATGTAACAAACAGCAGCGTGATGTAACAAACAGCAGCGTACGTCACATGATGTAACAAACAGTAGTGCACATGACATGACCCAACAAACAGCAGCGTACGTCACATGATGTAACAAACAGCAGCGTACGTCACATGACGTAACAAACAGCAGCGTACGTCACATGATGTAACAAACAGCAGCATACGTCACATGACGTAACAAACAGCAGCGTACGTCACATGATGTAACAAACAGCAGCGTACGTCACATGATGTAACAAACAGTAGTGCACATGACATGACCGAACAAACAGCAGCGTACGTCACATGACGTAACAAACAGCAGCGTACGTTGCATGATGTAACAAACAGCAGCGTACGTCACATGACGTAACAAACAGCAGCGTACGTTGCATGATGTAACAAACAGCAGCGTACGTCACATGACGTAACAAACAGCAGCATACGTTGCATGATGTAACAAACAGCAGCGTACGTCACATGATGTAACAAACAGCAGCATACGTCACATGACGTAACAAACAGCAGCGCACATGACACAACCCAACAAACAGCAGCGTATGTGACATGACGTAACAAACAGCAGCGCAGGTGACACGACCCAGCGTAGTTAACGTGACGCGACATAATAACAAAAACGAGTGATGATGGCTGTACTCCACAGTGAAGCCCATGACGTAACAACGCAGCGATTAACAAAAGCCCTCTACCGCCGGTACCAGCGGCACTGACTGAGAACACCGCTCCCTCTAAACCTCACGCTCCACCATAGCCACGACGTACGACACAGCAAAAACAGCAGGACTTACCGTCAGGTACAAACATGAGGTATTATTGTAGGGTTTATGGTTAGTCTGGGGTACAAAAGCAGGGGAGTCAAGAGCGACGGGAGAGTTGTATAGCAGGACGAGGTGGCATGGTGTAAAGGGTAGGTCTCTCTAATTGAATGCTGTGTAGGTCATAAGTGTAAACAGGAACGTTTTGTTTGTTCAACCCTCCACATAGTAATACGGGAGGCTTCAGCAATGACGTAACAATGGCTGATTCTGCAACAAAAAGGTACTTATGATTCCAGTTGCTCAGTTCGTCACTAAGACAAAGATCGTACTTACATTCCAGCTCGCAGACATGAGACAACAAATTCTGGCTTACTCACCCTGACTAAACACCTGTACGATAATGATAGTAGCAACGCAGTGTAATGAGTCAAGTGAGTGTAGTAATGAAAGCCGACTAAAACGAAACAACAGAGTTACGTGATACAGTAAATAATCTTACGATCCGCTTCAAATGACTAACATTACCGTGAAGAGTTTGGCGTATCCAGTGGCGCGAACTTGCCTTATGAAGCATACCTCAGCAGTGTAATGTATAAAAGAGAACAGACAGCAATAGAGCAAACTTTGCGTGAAATGAACATAGGAATTGTTTGAATATTATACTGTGAAATCCTGATCTTTCATGGGGGCGGAGTGTCTCTCAGATGATGTGTTTCAATCGTGAATCACGAAATTTTAGTTCTTGTTCACTGTTCCAGTTTTTTGTTGTTGTTGTAGTTGATTTAAAAAAAATTAATCTGTGATTTTCTTTTCATGGTTTATGATTTTTAAGCAGATGGGTTTTTGGCTCATACTCATAGTCTGTCGTCTCGCCCAGTTTTTGTGTGGAACACAAGCACTTGGAGTTTTTATCATAACTTGTCAAAAGAGGGCAAGTCATTGATAAAGACTGGGAAAGGTTTGTGCTTTGATAGATAAGATTGTAAGATTTGCTTGGATATTAAGACAGTGAAATGTTGATTGATGCAAGTGGAATATTTCACAGGAAATTATCAAACGATGAGGCAAGGAGATGAAATGATTAACAAATAGTAAACAGTGGTAACTCTCTCCATTCACGAGGTACACAACTTCAAGTCAGTGCTGCTTACACTACCGATTCAGCTAGCACACAGGTTAACAAAATGCATATTGGAACAAACCCAGACACTTCCTAAAAAGGAAGCGCCGGCCCATCCTTAACACCAATCATTTGACATGCGCACACAGCAGCAAAGACAGAAGAAATGTGCAAACAAAAATCGGTGTGAGGTTGGGCCGGGCGCTTCCATTTTAAGAAGTGTCTGGGTTTGTTCCAATGTGTATTTTATTTACCTGTGTGCTAGCTGAATCGGTAGTGTAAGCAGCACTGACTTGAAGTTGTGTACCTTGTGAATGGAGAGAGTTACCACCGTTCACTATTTGGAATATTTCACACTTTCCAGCATTCAGCTTTTGTTTTAGACAAACGCTTGGTGGATTGTGTGTGTGTGTGTGTGTGTGTGTGGATGATTGGCATTATGATCACATGGATAGACATCCACTGTGTGGTTCAAGCGACTGTACATTGTACGCATGGGAGAATTGTTCTTGAAATTTTACTTGTGGTTGTGATTTTTATGCAGGCTGCTTCTTTTTGTTACATTTGACTCATGTGATGAGCATTGAGAATTACTGTATTTTAATGAAAGGGGCATTGGAAATGAATTATTATTATTGCTGTTATTATTGTTGTTATTGTTATTATCCCTCTTTCCAGAAGTCATATGCAGTAGAAATGGATGAATTATAACTGTGATAATTACTGTTATTATTGTTGTTGTTATTATCCCTCTTTCCAGAAGTCATATGCAGTCGAAATGGACGAATTATAACTGTGATAATTACTGTTGTTGTTGTTGTTATTATCCCTCTTTCCAGAAGTCATATGCAGTAGAAATGGATGCATTATAATTGTTATGATTACTGTTATTATTGTTGTTATTATCCCTCTTTCCAGAAGTCATATGCAGTAGAAATGCACGAATTATAATTGTAATAATTACTGTTATTATTGTTGTTATTATCCCTCTTTCCAGAAGTCATATGCAGTAGAAATGGACGAATTATAATTGTAATATTTACTGTTATTATTATTATTTTTATTTCTTTTCGCAGAAGTCGCTGAGCACAGAAGAGCTGTCGGCGGAAATGGCCAACCTGGAAGGGCTGATGAAGGACCTCAACGCCATCACACAGCAAGAGTTTGAGTGCTAGCCTCCCCTGGGCCGCTCTCTTAGAGATCCCACGATGCCTCACGACTGGTACAGACGTCTTGTGTGCTCTTCTAACTGGCAAGAGAGAGAGATATGAAGGGGTGGGGGGTGGAGGAGAGAAGTGATGGTGGAAGTAACTTTGAAGCAGAATGGAAAGATTTTTTTTTTTTTTTTTTTTTTTGTGTGTGTGTGTGTATTCTGCTGGTTTCCTCACATGCCCCGCCCCCTGGAGGTGTGTTTGCGTTTCCTGAAGGTGTGTGGAGCCTTCGTTCTGTCGATGTTGAGGACTGCCGCTGTGGAGCGATTTTCATGATGGTCACAACTGTACGCTGCGCTCCAGGCTTGTCTGCTCTTCTGTCATTTTTGTGTGGATTATCTCCCTGCCTTATATATAGATTATATATATATACATTTTTTTTTTTTTTTTAAATTTAGAATTTTGAAATATGAGAGTCATTAAGGCTTCATACTGCTCAAAAAAAAAGAAGAGAGAAGTGTTTCTTTACACAAAATCTGTTATACACTTACAGATCAAAGAAAAAAAGAACACTAAGAAATGAACGTTTGTTACATGTTTAAAGATCAGAGAAAAAGAACACTGGTAAAGTTTTTCTTTTACACAAAATCTGTGTTTTAAACAAAGATAAAAGAAAAAAAGAACACTAGGAAACTTAAGTTTTTCTTTACACAAAATCTGTCATGTATGTTTCAAAGATCAAAGAAGAAGAACACTAGAGAAACATTGAAGACACTGGATGGTAAGACAGTTGAGAACAGAGAGAACCAGTGTGGATGGTGATACAGGAAGCCATCTGTGTTAGAAAATGGCAGGGTTAGGAAGGGCGTGGATGGGAGGGGCATGGCTGGAAAATGTTAACCTGGAAACATGTGGTATTTTTTGCTCTCTCATTTGATTAATGAGAGTGGAGTGATGGCCTAGAGGTAACGCGTCCGCCTAGGAAGCGAGAGAATCTGAGCGCGCTGGTTCGAATCACAGGCTCAGCCGCCGATATTTTCTCCCCCTCCACTAGACCTGGAGTGGTGGTCTGGGCGCTAGTCATTCGGATGAGACGATAAACCGAGGTCCCGTGTGCAGCATGCACTTAGCGCACGTAAAAGAACCCACGGCAACAAAAGTGTTGTTCCTGGCCCGAATTTCACGCAGAGAAATCTGTTGTGATAAAAAGAAATACAAATAATTAACTGTATGCACCAAACACTTACACCTTGCTGACGTCAGCATGCTAGTCAGACTGTGAATGGAAAAGTGGGGACTTGTCCCATGCCCTTGCCGTGGTGTAGTGAACTAAAACCACCACCAGGACAAGCAGTGAAGGAAGATCAGAATCATTCACGCCTTGGATGTACACCTTTTGTATGTGCACCAACATTTGCATTCATTGATATCTGTGCCAACTGATGGTGTGGCCTCCATCCTTCAAAACCCTCCCCCCCACACCCCCCCCCCCCCCTCCCCTCACCCCCGAAGTAAGTTACCAAGAAACCATGGACATAAATAAGCCATCATACATTTAATGACATAATGAGAGACTAAGATCAGAATGGAACGAAATGGATCATCACATGTAACTCAGATAGTGAGAGACATTAACTCACTCAGTACGGCCAGTCCTCTCTTCTCCTTTACACAGACCCCTCGGATGTCCAGTGGGTGTCTGAATGACCCAACCTTTAGCTTCCATCGTCAGAATTGTGGTATTCTTTGTCAACATTCACCTCTTCAGTATAAGAGCCTTCCACTTGCAATATTTTGATGATGGTAATTGGGGTGAAACGCTGTTAACGTCGTCTCTTTCGCCGTTCGTATGGAGAGAGTTAATGAAGCATCATACATTACTCACAGAATGAGAGACGTGAGATCAGAACAGAACAAAATGAAGCATCATTCATTACTCAGATTACGAGAGACATTAACGAAGCGTCACACATTACTCACATAATGAGAGTCATTAAGGAAGCATCATATGTTACTCACATGAGAGACATTTTTTTTTAAACATCACACATTACTCAGATAATGAGAGACATTAACGAAGCGTCACACATTACTCACATAATGAGAGTCATTAAGGAAGCATCATATGTTGCTCACATGAGAGACATTTTTTTTAAACATCACACATTACTCAGATAATGAGAGACATTAACGAAGCATCACACATTACTGGCATAATGACAGACATGAATGAAGCATCATTTCACAAAATGAGTGAAGAAGTTTGAGAACAAGAACAAGCACAGACAATGGAGACCGCACAGCAGTGAACCGTCCGTCACGCCACCGTCGTGTCCAACGAGATCAGGGGAGGGAACCCAGCACATGTCAGCCTTGCGACCCAACATGGAGGTCGGCGAAGAAACAGGTTTTGATCCGACCCGATCACGTCCGTGGAACCGACCACGTCTCTTCACCGCAAAGCATCGTGTGGGCAATCACTGCCTGAGCAAAAATGTGGACGCCATAGAATCCGAGCTTTTGTCTTTGACAAGACCGGCAGTGGCAGGGGCTTCGAATGTACAATACACTGTGTCTTTTATTTTATTTTTATTTTATTTTATTTATTTTTTTTTATTATTATTTTTTTAATTTAAAGAGCACATGACAATGATGTTCATAGAACAAGCAAAGACGATTCCTGCGGACACAGCAAACAGCAGATCCCAGTCTGTTTGTTGGAGAGGGGGAAAAAAACAACAAAAAAACAGGCAATACACTATGCCTGTCTATGTGTGGAAGGAGGACGAGGTGGTGGTGGTGAACTGTGCCGTAGAATGACCAGACACTATGGTGTGTGAGGAGGAAGAAGAGGAGGAGGAGGAGGAGATAACAAAGTTGTGGGGTGTGTGAGGAGCAGAGGCACAGGGCTGGGGTTGGGGGTAGAGAATTGAACACAAGTGTGTTGGAACAAACGAGCAGGCGCGTGTGTGTGTGAAGAGCAACTTCTCTCCTAGAGACTGGACCGGCAGCAGGACTTGCAGAGAGCTCCAGAGAGAGAGAGAGACTGACAGAGAGAGAAGTGACACACTGCTGCGAACACACCCGTCTTTAAATCAAAGTGTTGTCCTGAGTGGTCTACATGTTCTTGTGCCTGCTACATGTATGGCCTCTTTTGTGTGTGCGTGCGTGCGTGTGTTCGTGTGTATGCGTGCGTGTGTGTGCACTTGCATGCGTGCGTGCTTGTGTGTGTGTGTGTGTACATAACTTATGCAGCATTAGCCGATGATTAGCAAGGCCTTAAACCTTCATCCTGACATCATCAACCTCCCAGCCCCTCACCCCCACCTCTCCACCCCTCCACCCCAGTGGAGGTGGGGTGAACGTGTTGTTTGCGTGCATGTCGTGACCGTGTTCTGTGTCCGGGTCAGCGTGTTGAGTGGTCAGCATTAGGGTCCCTGCTGTGGTGGGTTTTTTTTGTGTTTTGTTTTGTGTTGTTTTGCCATGTGTTGTGTGCAGTGCCGCATGGCTCTTCACCGCATTGAGGTATGTGGGGAGGGGGGGGGGGGTATGCAAGCTTGGGATTGACTGGCTGTGAGGTAGCAGTGTGTTGTGTCTTGGTGGTTCTGGTAGTGAAGGGTGTGTTTGTGTGCATGTGTGTGTACTATTACTAGTGTACGTAGGTGTATCAATGTGTGTGAATTTAGGTGTGTATGTACGTGTGCATATGTAGGTGTGTCTTCGTGTGTGTGTTTGATTTATGTGCACATGAGGGAAAAAGAGAGAGAGAGAGACATAGAGTATATGTTAATGAGTCAGAGTGTTACAAGCCTGTACAGAATGACTGTCAAAGCTAATGTTATCAGTCGTGAAGCCCAAATCCTCTTCAATGCAAGGTCAGCTGTGAAATAAACAGAACTGATTTTCAACCCCCCCCCACCCCCCATCCTCACCACCCCCTCCCTCACCAAAGATCCTGAAGTGACCGTAGAATCCGTTCCACGGACTACCAGCTTCTTCTTGTATCTTGTGACATTTTCTGCAGTCCCTCGCCCTTCACTGATGCCCAGGAACAGGTCCAGGTTAACTCACGAAGGGACTGTGCCACTGTGGGGAAAAGGAAAGGCTGAACATGTATAGTACTGAAGGGCCAGGTTTGCACAGAGAGTATATAAAGTTCGGAACATGTATGTATTGAAAGTTAAGTACACGTGTTGCCCAGGAGAATATAGATCAAAAGTTAACTTGTGAATTGACTGTGCTGGGTCATCGGTTTGAAGGTGCGGTGTGTGTTGTTTTCCGTTTTCAAAAGCGTCAGAGAGATGCGTGGTTAATTGATGGATTATCAGAAGCTTTATTTATTGTTAGTATGGCATGGTTTTGACTGTGTGTGTCAGCAGGCAGAATTTGACAGTTCTCTGCTTCTGCTTAGTCCATGGGACTGTTTGATGATAGATATTTACATATATATATATATTTTACAAAAAATATTTTATTTGTGTCACTGGACCCAGAGAGCACAGAACGGAAATCAAACAGATACTGGTGTGATCATCTTGTTTAGAGACAGACAGGGTTAGGTGAGGAAGCTGTACTGTACTTAAAAACTTTAAATCAAGGTATTATTGGCAGGAAGCAGGGTGCAGTTGATACCGTTCTTAAACTTTAAATCAAGGTATTATTGGCAGGAAGCAGGGTGCAGTTGATACTGTTCTTAAACTTTAAATCAAGGTATTGGCAGGAAGCAGGGTGCAGTTGATACTGTTCTTAAACTTTAAATCAAGGTATTATTGGCAGGAAGCAGGGTGCAGTTGATACCGTTCTTAAACTTTAAATCAAGGTATTATTGGCAGGAAGCAGGGTGCAGTTGATACTGTTCTTAAACTTTAAATCAAGGTATTATTGGCAGGAAGCAGTGTGCAGTTGATACCGTTCTTAAACTTTAAATCAAGGTATTATTGGCAGGAAGCAGGGTGCAGTTGATACCGTTCTTAAACTTTAAATCAAGGTATTATTGGCAGGAAGCAGGGTGCAGTTGATACTGTTCTTAAACTTTAAATCAAGGTATTATTGGCAGGAAGCAGGGTGCAGTTGATACCGTTCTTAAACTTAAAATCAAGGTATTATTGGCAGAAAGCAGTGTGGAGCAGACGATGTACATTAAACTTTGAATCAACTTATTATTGATATGAAACAAATTATTATTGGTCACAATGGGACACAGGGAGAGAAGATATTTGTTGTCAACAAATGATAATCAAATTAAGTTGCTGTTCTCAGCGTGTGAATTCGGTTTTAATGGGTGGTGAGCATGTGTGTGCATGTCGCTGTGTGTGTGTGCACACTTGTGTGTGTGTGTGTGTGTGCGTATGTGTGCAAGCACATGTACGCATGTGTGTGTGTTCACTACTGTTGTGCAATTGCCAAAAGGTTGAGAAGCGCGGTATCTTTTCCAGCATCGTACTTAATTTGTCTTCAGGTGAGACGTCTACGAAAGGTAACGGCTTAACAGTTATTTGTCACAACCCACCTCTCCGCCACCCCCCACCTCTCAATCCCCCCCCCCCCCCCCCCCCCGACCCCCCAATCCCCCTGACCCCCCTCCTCCTCTTCTCACTGCCCCTCCCTGCCATCTCATTGGGTCTGCTTGGTTTATTTATAACCTGATTCTTGCTTTGAAATCAAAAACATGTTCCATGTCTGGGGATATATACATATATATATACATGATATATATGTGTGTGTGTGTCCTGTCATTGTATGGTCAGTATAGTGTGCTTGCATGAAGATAGTTTCTTTTTTTTTGAATGGATTGGTTTTTTTTAATATATATATATATATATAATTGTGGTTTTTTTCTTTTTTTAAAGTAATGTGTACATTGGTTTCCTGGTTTGGATGACGTGTGGATGACAGGTGTTCTTTATATCATACTTGGGTCATGATGTTCACATTAAAAAAATGAAGAACCCCTCTGAAAGGCTCATAAGCATAAGGGGGAGAAGGAATTGGGTTGACTATATATATGTATATAGATATAGATAGATAGATAGATAGATAATTATATGCTGTGTTGAAAAGCAAAAGAAAGAAGTGATTTAATTTTTAATATAGATACAGTACATAAAAGCCGCTGCTGCAGGTCTTTGTATTGACCACTGAACTGATGATCTGTACTGAGATATATGGAACGATGGCCTGTTTTACTAACATCTGACCACCTTGCCTTGTGCTTAGAAGTAAAGTGGGGGGTGGGGAGTTAAAGAATTCAAAGGTCATGCACTGCGCTTTCGTGATCTCCCCAGCATTTTGAATCACATGTTTTTGTTTTTTTAACATTGTCAGATTATTGCTGCTAAGTTAACACTTTGCCTTCCCCTTCTCCTCACCAACCCTTTTACAAATTGGTAAGGCTGCACAGGCTGTAATCACTGTAGTGCAAAAAGGGTTAAAAGTGTCTACAGGGTCTTCCGCAGGTCAGAGAGGTTGTAGAAATTCTGCGTTGGAGTAGTGTTGATGTTTGTAATACAGGGTGATTGACAAGAACAGGGTCCAGAGTAGCAGTTATTAACTCACTCAGTACGGCCAGTCCTCTCTTCTCCTCCACACAGACCCCTCGGATGTCCAGTGGGTGTCTCAATGACCCAACCCTTAGCTTCCGTCGTCAGAATTGTGGTATTCTTTGTCAACAATCACGTCTTCAGTATAAGAGCCTTCCGCTTGCAATATTTTGATGATGGTAATTGGGGTGAAACGCTGTTAACGTCGTCTCTTTCGCCGTTCGTATGGAAAGAGTTAAGACAAGTCACAGGGATGAAATTTACTGGGTTCTTCATTTCGTACAGCTACTTTCCATTTCATCCATGTCACAAGTCCAAGTTAGATGCTTGTGGAAGGGGGAGAAAGAGAAAGAGAAACAGGCAGTGTGTGTGTGTGTGTTTGGCTTACGTATATATGGAATGGTTGTTGGCCCAGTAAAGGTGTGAGTACCAAGTTTGTGGCACATTAGATATATACATATGGGATTCCAAGTGCAAAAGTTTTAGACAGACTAGTGAGTAGTCATTGAAAATTTGTCCAAAGGCAGTTTGTCTTATTTAAGTTGTTTTTATACATATATATATTTTTTAAACCGTGACTGAAGGTTAGCTGTGGAAGACACACATTTTGAAGCAGGGATATGATGGGAAAAACCAAATTCAGAGCACAACAGAAGTATAAATTGTACAAGAAATAGTTCAGGAATTCTACATTCTCTTAAGTGTGAAAGTCACTTACAACTTACATATACATTAACTGACATTCATGCATTCTCGCACGTGCATTCCATAGTCATGCTTGCGTAAGTGTATGCTTGCTTGTGCACACACACACACACACACACACACACACACACACGAACACACACACAAGCATGCACACATACTCAACACACATACTTAGTGACCCACTCACTCTCAGAAGGCAATTTGAAGTTACGAAAGATGTGTGTCACAGTATAGTCTGTCTGCTTGGGTTTTGGATTCTCATGCTGTATCTCTATGACGTGCGTGAATGGTGCTATAAATACATGATTATTGTGTGTTTGGCTTTTGGTTGTTTTTTTTCTGAAATGCTCTTCATTTATTGGTGAAAGCAAAGGACATTAACTGTTGCCTCACCACAACTCTCTCCCCCCCCGCCCCCCCCCCCACATTCACCTCCCCTCCCCTGCCAATGCCCCTAGCCCTCCAATCTGCACATCTTTCTTACTTTGTCGTTTTCATTGCACCATAACTGTGGTTTTCTCTTCGGTCAGATCACTATTGCTGTAGATGGTACATATGTGTGTGTGTGTGTTGTTTTGTTTTGAATATAGCTTTTCTTTACCAAGATGATGTCATTCAAACTATGACCTTCGGTTAACTGGGTGCTGTTTATTGGTAGAAGACTTGTGTTTACTACTTCTGTGTGTGTGTGTGTGTGTGTGAGCGCGCGCGTGCATGCATGCATGTTGTTTGCCAGGTTGGTGTGAGTCGGTGTGGTAAGGCAGGGCAGCTGTGTGTGCTGCAGAGTGTTGTGGCAGGTTTTCTTCTGGCTTAGTGTCTCTGTGTTCGCTCCACATGTTGTTGTTGCTGCTGTGTGTGTGCGCTCTGCAGCTTAGTTGTTGGACCATAGGCGTTGGCGGTGGTGTCAGGCTTGCATGGGGTTGTGAGCATTTTGGAAGGGAGCAGAATTGTGGGCTGGCATTTTGAAGGGAATGAATTCGTGAGTTAGCTTTTTGAAAGGAATGCAATTTTGTGTTGGCATATTTTGAAGGGAATATAATTATGCATTAGTTTTTTGAAGGGAATGTACTTTTGTGTTAGCTTTTTGAAGGGAATACAACTGTGCATTAGCTTTTTGAAGGGAATTTAATGTTGTGTTAGCAGTTTGAAGGGGTTGTAATTTTGTGTTAGCTTTTTCAAGGGAATATAATTATGCATTAGCTCTTTGAAGGGAATACAATTTTGTGCTGGCTTTTTAAGGGAATCGAATTGTGCATTAGGTTTTTGAAGGGAATAAAATTTTGTTTTAGCTTTTTGAAGGAAATATAATTGTATGTCAGCATTTTTAAGGGAATATAACTTATTTTGAAGGGAATATAATTGTGTGTTAGCTTTCTGATGGGAAAAGAATTGTGAGTACCATTTTTAAGGGAATAGAATTGTTAGCAAGCATGGTAAAGGAATAGAATTGTAACATTTTAAAGGGAATAGAATTAATGAAGCTGTCATGGTCTATCAGTCTTCCAGTAATGACAAACAATCATGAGACATAACCGAAGTCTGTCTTTTTACTTGTGGGTCTTGGCAACAGTTGGTTTTCGAGCGAAAGGCGAAAGAGTAAAGTTAAATTGTGTGTTGTGGTGTGTTGTGTGAGGTGTGGGTTGTCATGGTGACTGTTGTTGGTGAGATTGCTGTAAGTGTGTGTTCGTGTTGATTCTTCACTGCACGGTTTTCAGCTCTTTTCTTATCCATGCGTTCCTTACACAGCTCGGTTCTTACGCTGTGTGTCCATGATTGTCAATGGTTAGTTTTTGAGCGATAGTGTTTGGTTTAAACAAAAGTTTATTCAGTAAGCATGTTTTACTTGTACACAAAGACAGTGGAGCAACAACAAGCTGACAGCTTATAGTGTTATAGCGATAGTGTTTCTTCATTGGCTAGTTAATGCATGCTCTTTTTTTTATTTTAATTTTTTCTTTTTTATTACAGCCTTTTTTGTGGGCTTTTTTTTTTTCTTTTAGAGAATCTTTTGCTTTTGTGGGCTGCGACTTCCATGTTGACTCATGAATGAGTCTGCTTTTTTTTTTCTTTTTCTTTTTTTAATAATGTGTTTGACGGTTTTTTTTTACCAGGCCATGTAGGCAGTCATTCTCTGTTCTCTTGGGGGTGTTGGTATGTTCTTAACTTAACAAACGCCGACATGGATCACAGGATCTTGAACATGCACGTTTGATGTTCTGCTTGTGTGTAGTATACGCAAGGTTGGGGGGGCTGGGGGAGGAGGGGGGGGGGGGGGTTAAAGAACTTGCAGACCTGTGGACTTGGAGATCAGAAAAATACCCACCCTTTTAAACCGCTGGTGCGGTGCCCAGGATTCAGAAATGGGACTCTCGGGCTGAAGGTAGTTTCATGAAGTCTTGGGTGTTGGGCCCTTCTTTTCAGGGTATGGTTTTGAAAGGGGTTGTTTCATTGGTCCTTTGATTTTGATTGGTTGGCCAGCCATGATGGATTTATTTTGGGAGATTTTAAATTCCAGTATTTTTATTGGTTATATATATATATTTTTAAAATCTTCATAATTCAGCTGTGTAGGCCAGAGGATTTGAGAGGTATGTGACAGACAATGCATTCAGTCAGCCATTTTTTTTTTTTATTGTTGGCTGTTTTGTGGCCAGTTTGGAAACGACAGCTTGACATAGATTGTAAAGGTTACACACTCCTTGTCAAAATGTCCAACCACACCCCTATTCCCTGGGTTTATTGTTTGTGTGTGTGTGTGTTGGGTGGGTGTGTTGGGTGTGTGTGTTTTAATATGATTTCACAGGATTGTGATTTCTGCAGCCCAATATTCTTTCTTTCACCGTTTAAATGTTTTGCCACATTGAGTTGACGGAAAGCTATTGTCTTCGCCAGCTTTTTTTTTTTAATAATTTTTAATGGTGCTGTTTTTAATGTGGGGGAAACTAAGGAATCACTTCACCACAGTAGAAGGGTAGGTCATAACAGCATCATCAGGTCAGTTTTTATTTTATTTTATTTTATTTTTTTAAAGAAATGTTTGTGTTTCGTGATTTGTCTTGCTTGTCCAGTAATTCCTTGAACCTGTAATTTGAACCTCCATGAGTCAACTGAGTAAATTCAGTCCCCTTTCTATATATTACAGAAAAAAGATCTTATGATCAAAGAAAATGATGAGTGTGTATAAATATAATGATTTTTATGTGCTTGTAAATTTTTTTTTTTCGCATTCTCAGGATGATATATTTCAATGTGGAGGATTTCCACAATGTTCTTGTGTCTACGCAGTATATAATTTGGTGTTGGATAATGGATGGATTATACATTCTAGATACTGTGTGATTTTTACATATGCACACTTTGCTTTTTTTTTTTTTTTTTTTTTTTTTGGTTTGTTTTATTTGTTTGTTTGCAAGTAAACAACTATACAGCTATTTAAAACTTTCAGTAGGAAATATTTTTGTTGCAATGCTAATCTTACTTTGTTCTTAAATTGAAGTTGTGAGTTTGTGTGTGAGAAAAGTTGTATGATGCATGAACACAATCTGAAACTATTATACTTTTTATAGAGGCCAGTTTTACTGTACAACCAGTGGTTTGATTTTGTGAATATATACCAGAGACATAAACTGATCATACTAATATCAGTTGCATGCGCACTATTGCAATATTCATTGGCAGTCTGCCTGCTTGAAAAACATCTTTAATGGAGATGGAATGTAAATGACACGTATTCCTATCATTTGAAAGGTGTTTGGTTTGTACTTGGGCACAATAAATGGTTTACAAAAAAAAATCCCCATCGCCACATTGCCGTATTCCCTGACAAAGGTATGTTAGTGTCCTGGTGTCAACGATTTAAAAGAAACAAAATATTATGTAATTATAAGCCTACTTTGCTTCAGTTTTGTATGAAAATTGTAGCAAAAAACTTAACCCTTTCACTGCCAAGCTTGCATTTATGCAGCAGCTAGGTAGAGGACCCATGTCACGGAAGGGTGACCAGATCATGGGTCTTTTATCCATGAACCTACTGCTCTTAATGTTCGGTGGTAGGACAGGCCATATTTTCTACACATCGCAGGGGGAATCCCCAGCTATTATTAGACACCGTATTTTCAGTGTTTGTAGCACAAGGGAATTTTGCACTCTAAATTGACTGGCGGTGAAAGGGTTAACGAAGTGTCTGCAATCTTACTCAAACCCATGGGAAGGGAGGATAACAATCCTCTGATGAGTTTTTAGTGTTGGATTAGTTCTGATGAGTTGCTTTTCTTGTGGTGGCCATCGACGTAGGGAAGCCTTGGGTCGTGGTGGTGTTGACGGTGTGAACAGTACCGCACTGGTAAATCTTGCCATACTTTTGTACGTCAGGGATGTGGTGAAACGGTACGCTGTCAGTGTGTGCAGTCTTTTTACCATGGAGGGCTAGGTTGTGATGTTCTCTCGTCGTTGTGGGTTGAGAGGTTGTGCCGCTGTCGTGCGTTTTTCATGAGTTGTGTTGGCTGTGGTGTCGTGTTGTGAGATGTGGGATGGCTTGTTTTATGTTGTCAGTGTTGTGTGGCATGACGGACAGGTTGTGGTGCTGTCGTCGACATCGTCGTCGTCAGCGACATGTGGAGAGAGAAGTTGTCATGTCTTCCTTGGGTTTGCAGCTGTTTAGTAGCAAAAAATGTGGACGTTTTTATCATTTAAACCATAGAAAATTGAATTTTTATGCTGCATTTAATGATTCCTTCAATAATCAAACTTGTGTGTATGTGTTTAATTTATTGCGGTTATTATGCGACGACTAAGGATCAAAACAGTGCACCTACTTTCTGTTGCTGTTAAAGCTCATGAATATGTATGTATTGGTTCACTAGGAGGGTGTGTGCCTGTCTGCTTTTACCCATACCAACATCTTCACTAGTCCCCTTCAGCTTTCTTTTTATTTAGCTTCAATTTTATCTTCTTTTTTCGTATTTTTTTTTCTGAACCTGACGATAGTGATTGTGGTGATGAATTAAAGTGAACACATAACAGTGGAAGCAGAGAGATAACAAGGAATAAAGACTGGTTGTGTTAACAGAACTGAAGAGTGAGGTCGTCATTTTAAATGGAAATTAAGCATAAGCCTCTGCATCCTCCTCTCTCCGCCACTGTTGTTCAGGGGGAACGAAGGAATGAAACAAAACTGAAGGAAAAATGTGTTGTAGATAAAGTTTGTGGGAGGGATGTCTAAGAAGGGGGTTGGGGCAAGGTCATGTTTCGATCATTATCTTTTATTATTATTATTATTAGTTTTATCATTTGTTATTGTTATTATTGAAGAATATTTCTTTAGCGCATAACTCAGAGCGCTGCATTTTTTTTTTACAGTGACACTCAGATTAAAAGATACGTACATAAAAAAAAAACAACATAAAAACTAAAACAGTTCCGTATTCAAATTCTCCACAGGCAAACAACACACAGCTAACATGCCATTGCCTGCACACATGCCTGCACATATATGCACGATTACATGCATACATACACATTTACAGGTGGTCTTATCTCTTTTTCCAGCCAGTTTCAGATTTCTTGTCACAGCTGAAGCAGCCACAAGTTCCTGTCCCATAATAAACTGTTTCAACTCACAGAATTGAGTGTGTGTGGGGTGGGGGTGGGGGGGGGGTTGCAGTAAAAAAAAAAAAAAAAGGGAAGCAGCAGAGGAGAAAATAGGGTTGGACCTGAGTGACCTACTTACTTAAAACTAGCCCTGTAATTCTACAATGCAGAGTAGCTAATTGCTTGGTTGGTAGTAGTTGGGGTGCCTTGACTGACTTTCATCTTGTATCCAGGAATTTTTAAGAAAAAGAGGCGTGTCTGGAGGTTGTTGAAATGGGGATGTATTTGAAAAGTACAATGTGGAACTGAATTTGTGTGTGTGTGCGCGCGCGCGTTAGTGTGTGTGTGAGTGTGTGTGTGTGTGTGTGAGAGAGATGATAGAGAACAAGTTTTGGACAGTGTGTTTCCAGAAGCTAATTTCTTACTGCAGGTATGTGTACTGAATTCAGTTCTAAGCTGTCTTCAGGACCAGCAGATGTGGGTGCTGGTGGGGTGGGTGTGTGACTGTGGTAAAGCAGAAGTGGAGAGAACTTGATCATATGGCTTGACAACTTCTTTTATGATTTTCCATTTTTAGTGTGTACACCATCTCTCTCTCTTTTTTTTAATATATATTTTTAATTTATGTTGTTTGATGAAGCGTTTTAACATCTTACATAGGTGATTTTTTTTTTCATGTCTGACGTATGTAATGTACATAAATTGTTGTGCATTGTAATCATCATGCATCGATTGCTTAAGCTCTTGTCTGTGTGTGTCAGTCTGTGTGTGTCCTGTCTGTGTCTGTCCATGTGGTCCGTTGGGACGCACTGCATGTTGGTGTGCAAGATTTTGTGGCTGGGGGACATATCGGGCGAAACACATTAAACTATTTTGTATTGCAAGGAGGAGTGTTGTTGAATCGACATTTGTTTGACTGGAACGTTTCTTTGAATGTGGATGAGAGAAAGAGAGAGAGAGTGAAGTTTGTAGAACAAAGAGAGAGGATGAAGAAAGTGAGGGGAGAGAGAACTACTTCCTCTGTGTATGTGGAAAGGAAAAAATGGCAGAATGGTTAAGAAGCTAAGCTGCCAATACAGAGTCCGTGAGGGTGCAGGTTTGAATCCAGCTTCCACCCTTTCTCCCAAGTTTGACTGGAAAATCAAACTGAGCGTCTCGTCATTCAGATGAGACGAGAAACCGAGGTCCCCGTGTGCAGCACGCACTTGACGCACTGAAAAAGAACCCATGACGAGAGTGCTGTCCTCTGGCAAAATAATTCTGTTTAAGAAATCCACTCCAACAGGTACACAAACATTTATATGCATTCACCCAAGGC
>NC_134910.1:9674747-9677247 GCF_041734735.1 Babylonia areolata | reverse complement strand
TGGGAGCCTTTCTAAGTGTCTGGGAGAGTGCGTTATCAGTTGAAGAACCATGTGTTATTTGTTACTTCGGATTAAGATGCTACAAATATAAGTAACAGTTTGGGTTTGGGCAGGCGAAATAGCTCGCCATGCGAGTTACTATACGGATCTTCAAAGAACGTAGCATGTCAGTCAGTTGACGAGCGCAATATATAGCCGAGTGGTTAAAGCGTTGGACTTTCATTCTGAGGATCCGGGGTTCGAATCTCGGTGACGGCGCCTGGTGGGTAAAGGGTGGAGATTTTCCCCATCTCCCAGGTCAACAATATATGTGCGGCAGACCTGCTTAGTGCCTGAACCCCCTTTAGTGTGTATACGCTAGCTGAAGATCAAATACGCACGTTAAAGATTCTGCAAATCCATGTCAGCGTTCGGTGGGTTATGGAAACAAGAACGTAGCCAGCATGCACACCCCCGAAAACGGAGTATGGCTGCCTACATGGCAGGGTAAAAACGGTCATACGTGTAAAAGCCCACTCGTGTGTATACGAGTGAACGTGGGAGTTGCAGCCCACGAACAAAAGAAGACGAACAAGTCAGCGAATGAAGATGATTTTCATTTTATTACGCGGAATATTTAATGCAGATTTACACACACAAAAATACCAGTCGAAAAGGAAAGTTATTTGGTTTCTTGTTCAGTTCTTACAATTTGCTGCACGTGGTAATACAAAAGTTAAGTTGAAATCTAAGTGGTAATGCCATACTCCGTTTTCGGGGGTGTGCATGCTGGTTATGTTCTTGTTTCCATAACCCACCGAACGCTGACATGGATTGTTGAAATCTAAGTGGTAATACAAGTTAAGTTGAAATCTAAGTGGTAATACAAGTTAAGTTGAAATCTAGTTAAGTTGAAATCTAAGTGGTAATACAAGTTAAGTTGAAATCTAGTTAAGTTGAAATCTAAGTGGTAATACAAGTTAAGTTGAAATCTAAGTGGTAATACAAATTAAGTTGAAATCTAAGTGGTAATACAAGTTATGTTGAAATCTAAGTGGTAATACAAAAGTTAAGTTGAAATCTAAGTGGTAATACAAGTTAAGTTGAAATCTAAGTGGTAATACAAGTTAAGTTGAAATCTAAGTGGTAATACAAGTTATGTTGAAATCTAAGTGGTAATACAAAAGTTAAGTTGAAATCTTAGTGGCAATACAAAAGTTAAGTTGAAATCTAAGTGGTAATACAAAGGTTAAGTTGAAATCTAAGTGGTAATACAAGTTATGTTGAAATCTAAGTGGTAATGCAAAAGTTAAGTTGAAATCTAAGTGGTAATACAAAAGTTAAGTTGAAATCTAAGTGGTAATACAAAAGTTAAGTTGAAATCTAAGTGGTAATGCAACAGTTAAGTTAAAATCCAGCAAATTTAGAAAACTAGGAACGCGCACTGTGTGCGAGCTGGAAAAGAATAATATGTCGAGAAAAGACCATATCTCTTACCCTCGAAGGGGACGCACTTGTTTCTGAAGCACTCGGCAGAACACTGCAAAGAAATGGATTTTAGGTACCGGTGGCTCTGCATCTTCGGAACATGAAGGGGGCGTCTCATGTTTGGAATGTAATTTTGAATTTTTTTTTAATATGAATTCTATTCTAATTTCTTTGTACAGTTCGCAGTCATCTAAGAAATGAAATTCATCCTCTATTGTTTGACATTGTAAACATAGTCTCCTTTCTTTTTAGCCGTGTGTGTGTGTGTGTGTGTGTGTGTGTGTGTGTGTGTGTGTGTGAATCTGACAATGAACAGATTTTGACGATACGTGTGTGTATATGCGTGTGTTTGTGTGACGGTGTGTGTGTGTGTGTGTGTGTGTGTGTGTGTGTGTGTGTGTGTGAATCTGACAATGAACACATTTTGACGATACGTGTGTGTATATGCGTGTGTTTGTGTGACGGTGTGTGTGTGTGTGTGTGTGTGTGTGTGTGAATCTGACAATGAACAGATTTTGACGATACGTGTGTGTATATGCGTGTGTTTGTGTGACGGTGTGTGTGTGTGTGTGTGTGTGTGTGTGTGTGTGTGTGTGTGTGTGTGAATCTGACAATCAACAAATTTTGACGATGCGTGTGTGTGTATGTGCGTGTGTTTGTGTGACTGTGTGTGTGACTCTGTGTGTGTGTGTGTGTGTGTGTGTGTGTGTCCATGCGTGCGTGCATGCATGCGCACTTTCGTGTGTTTGTGTGTGTGTGTCCATGCGTGCTAGCGTTCATGTGTGTGTGTGTCCATGCGTGCGAGCGTTCATGTGTGTGTGTGTGTGTGTGTGTGTGTGTGTGTGTGTGTGTTCACAGGCATAATTCCCACGTCAGTAGTGTGCCCCCCTCCGATTTCGGACCCTTCACCACCACCACCACTCTGCAATCGCCCTCCACGTGAGTGTTTTTTTTTTTTCTTCATCCCTTTCATCTGCTCTTCATCATCTCATCGTCCTCTCACTTTCTTGGCGGACGCGTTACCTCAAGGCCA
>NC_134910.1:9654747-9667247 GCF_041734735.1 Babylonia areolata | reverse complement strand
CTCTCCCCTCCTCCTCTCCCCTCCTCCCCTCCCCTCCTCCTCCTCTCCCCTCCTCCTCCTCCCCTCCTCTCCCCTCCTCCTCTCCCCTCCTCCTCCTCTCCCCTCCTCCCCTCCCCCTCCTCCCCTCTCCTCCTCCCCTCCTCCTCCTCTCCCCTCCTCCTCCTCTCCCCTCCCCTCCTCTCCCCTCCCCTCCTCCTCCTCTCCCCCTCCTCCTCCTCCCCTCCTCCTCCTCCTCCTCTCCCCCTTCTCCCCTCCTCCTCTCCCCTTCTCCTCCTCCCCTCCTCCTCTCCCCTCCTCCTCCCCTCCTCCTCCTCCTCCCTCCCACTCCGCTCGCCCCCTACCCCATTTTTTTTTGTATTTTACTATCGTTTTTATTAATTTTTTATTTTATTATTATTATTATTATTATTTTTTATACTGTGGTTGTCCATGTAAATCCTACCTTCGCTTATTTCCCCTGTTGCTGGGATGCTGTGTGCTTTGTTTTTGCAATTCAGGGTCTCTCTCTCTCTCTCTCTCTGCTGTCTCTGTCTCTCTCTCTTATTATTATCATTATCATTATTACTACAATGCTTATGCCTTTATGTAGCATTGTGTACGCATGGTATGACTTTTAAGTAGCATTGTGTAGCAGCGCATGCAATGACATATATTATAATTGTAGTATTGTGTAGTAGTGTAGACCCTGTTTCAGGGCGGGGACTGGATGTTAAAAAAAAAAAAAAGAAAAAAAAAGAAGAAAAAAAGAAAAGAAAAAAAGCAAATAAAAAGCGCGCCACTGCTTGTTTATTATCCTCGAAAATAAAGAATTTTGTCTTGTCTTGTCTTGTCTTGCCTTGTCTCTCTTCGGGAGTGTGTCTGTGTGTGTGTGTGTGTGTGTGTGGGGGGGGGGGGGGGGGGGGGGCGGAGGGGGGGGGGGTTGGGGGGGATGGGAAGTGATGGGGTGGGATGTGGTGTGGTGGTGGTGGTGGTATTTTATTTCATTATTGTAATTCCTTTCATTTGATTTTATGTTGCCGTTCTGTTTTGTTTACTTTAACTGGGATGATGATGATGATGATGATGATGATGATGATGATGATGATGGTGATGATGATGATGATGATGATGGTGATGATGATGATGATGATGGTGATGATGGTGATGATGATGATGGTGATGAGGATGATGATGATGGTGATGATGATGATGGTGATGATGATGATGATGAGGAGGAGTATGAGGATGATGATGAGGATGAGGATCAGGATGATGATGAGGAGGAGGATCATGAGGATGACGATAACGATGATTATCATTATCATTTCTCTTTCTTGTTCCTTTCGTTGTTTCTGGATGTATTCTATTTTATCATTCTATCCTATACTGTTCTGTTCTATTTGTTTTATTCTCTGTGTGTTGCTTGCTGGTTCCTTTTTTTTCTTCTCTTTTATTGTTGTTATTGTTGCTGCTGTATTTCTGTTCTTTCTGGCCACGGACTGGCTGATACTGTGATTACTGTGCTACTTGGCTTTTGTTCCTGATAATTCACACACACACACACACACCAACACGAAACGTCACACACACACACACACCAACACGAAACGTCACACACACACACACACACACCAACACACACACACACACACACCAACACACGAAACGTCACCACACACACCCACACACCAACACGAAACGTCACACCCCACACACCACACACCAACACGAAACGTCACACACACACACCACACACACACACACCACCAACACGAAACGTCACACACATCACACACACACACCAACACGAAACATCACACACAACACACGTCACCAACACGAAACGTCACACACACACAAAACACACATATCACAACACAACCACACACACACACACACACACGAAACGTTACACACACACTCCCACCAACACGAAACGTCACACACACACACACACACACATCCACCCAACACGAAACGTTACACACACACATACACACATGCTCCGACCAACACGTAATGTCAAACACACACACATATCCACACACACACGCACACACTCCCACCAACACGAAACGTCACACACACACACACACACACACACCAACACGAAACATCACACACAAACACACGTCCACCAACACGAAACGTCACACACACACAAAGATACACACATATCCACCAACACGAAACCACACACACACACACACACACACATTCCCACCAACACGAAACGTCACACACACACACACGAAATACCACACACACGCACACACACGAAACATCACACACACACACACACAAAACGTCACTGACTTAACACGTACAGCAGCTCCAGACGGGAAAATTCAAAATTTTGACGCGATCGAAGAACGATACCATAGCCCTCCACCTGCCTTTCGCAAAGAGGGAAGGTTTTTCGTGCCGAGATAACTGTCGACACAGCCCAGTGAAGAGTTGAGTTGTGGTGATGCTCTCATGCATTGCGTCTCTGGTGTCTGTTTTTGTTGCAAAAGATCTGTAAGGACGATAACTGCTTGTGTGTGTAAGTACACGTTTATAAGTTGTGTGTGTGTGTGTGTGTGTGTGTGTGTGTGTGTGTGTCTGCGCGCGCTTGCATGCTTAGAGTTGACTTCATCAAGATTTTGCGCCTTATAAATACTATTATTATTATTATTAGTGGTATTAGTAGTAGTAGTATTTTTATGTATTTATCTATTATTTTTTATTTTATTAATTTTTTGTCTATTTTTTTGTTATTTTATTTTATTTTATCTTATTTATTTATTAATTTTTTTTTTTCTCAAGGCCTGACTAAGCGCATTGGGTTACGCTACTGGTCAGGCATCGGCTTGGCAGATGTGGTGTAGCGTATATGGCTTTGACCGGACGCAGTGACGCCTCTTGAGCTATTGATACTGACACTGAAGTTCACTTATTCGTTTTTATTGAAATTTGTAACTATATGCTTATTTGTTTGAGTATAGATTGTTTTACTACATCTTATTTTCTATTTAGCGCCCCACCCCTCACCCCCTCCACCTGTCACACATTTCTTATTTGTTTGTTTCTTTAAAAGTAGATTGTTTGTCCTTAAAACTGGGTTGTTTACTTGTCTGTTTCATTGAAGGTTATTGACCTATATTTGTTTCATCAATTAAGATTCATGGTGTGATTATCGAATATCTAGCCTCATTATATCGCTTACTTATTTATTTAATAGAAGACAGTTTGCATATGTATATATATATATGTCTATATATATATATATATATATATTTTTTTTTTTTTTGTAACTATTGTTTACTAGTTTATTCACTAAAACTGTTTACTTATATATTTCCTGAAAGAGAAATTTACTGAACCAGTGGTTACTGATTTCATGAGAAGATTGATGACTAGTTTGAACAACGCGATTAAGTCTTGTTTGCAGGCTTAACCCCCCCCCCCCTCCCCCCTTTTTTTATTTATTTTTTATTCATTTTATCTTTTGAGACGAGCACAGCTTATATACCTACACAGTCAGAGTCGATTTCACGATTGTCTGCTTTGTACTACCACGATTTTTATCAGTCAGCAAATGACTTGAACATTCTCCCTGTGTCTGTCCGACAGTCTTTCTCTCTATCCCTCCCCCCACTATCTTGTAGTGTTCTGTATCTACCAGGCTTGCTCGGCTTGCATACATAAACACAAAAGGATTCAAGCACACAGAGGGATGGTCTCACACACGTATTGTATCCAGTTGTTATGTTGCTACCGTTACCAAGTAAGAGTTGAGTTTAATAACGACCTATCGGCAATAAGCCCTTTAAGGTCAAGTTGTTCCTGGACAGATATATGTCCGGCAGTAGTCGTTTTTCGGTGGTTAACTCACTCAGTACGGCCAGTCCTCTCTTCTCCTCTACAGAGACCCCTCGGATGTCCAGTGGGTGTCTGAATGACCCAACCTTTAGCTTCCGTCGTCAGAATTGTGGTATTCTTTGTCAATATTCACCTCTTCAGTATAAGAGCCTTCCGCTTGCAATATTTTGATGATGATAATTGGGATGAAACGCTGTTAACGTCGTCTCTTTCGCCGTTCGTATGGAGAGAGTTAAAGATGTTCAGTGCTGTGGTCCGTCCGTTACCAATATATCCCCCACCAGCCCTTTTGTATTTCTGTGGCGGTTGCACTCCAGACTCTTCTTCTTCTGCGTTCGGGGGCTGCAACTCCCACGTTCACTCGTATGTCCACGAGTGGGCTTTTACGTGTATGACCGTTTTTACCCTGCCATGTAGGCAGCCATACTCCGTTTTCGTGGGTGTGGGGGTTGGGGTGGGGTTGCATGCTGGGTTTGTTTTTGTTTCCATAACCCACCGAACACTGACATGGATTACAGGATCTTTAACGTGCGTATTTGATCTTCTGCGTGCGTATACACACGAAGGGGGGGTTCATGCACTAGCAGGTCTGCACATATGTTGATCTGGGAGATCGGAAAAATCAATACTACGAGTGGACTTTATAGATCTATTGGCTGAACCCTGAAGGTCATGGGCAAAAATCAATTGCGTGCACATATTTATACTTATTCAAAGCGCGTGCTCATATTCCTTGCGAACGCGAAGGACGCCATTTTGTTTCAAGTTGTTGACCTGCCCGTTCAATCCTATATTCAATCGACAATACATGATAAAATGTAATGGAAAGTTGGAGAAGGAGACCGTTAAATATTTATTCAGAGAAAGATTTGTGAATGCCTCATTACTTAGTGGATTATGCCCCAAACTGCCATAAAAACATCAACAAAATCAGTCGGAATTCACAGTTAAAAATAATAAACCATGAGTTAATACCCTTGATGAAACGTAAAAATTTCGAGTCTTGACTTTTCTCAAAATGAAGTCCTTTTCACTTCATACTACGTTTAGAAGTACTTGTACTTGGCTCTACATGATATTAGTTTGTGTGCACCATCACAGTTAATTTGTTAACACATTGTGATGCGTGCGATAAAAAAAAAGAAAAAGAAAAAACAACAACAACAACAAAAAAAACACACCGAAAGTTCGACATACAAATACATTGATTGAAGATAAGTCTTAATCTTTGAATTCGGACTTGATTTCTATTTATAACTAAACCGAGGAACAGATTTGTTCTCTTGTCTGTGTGTTTTCTTTATACTTAATGATAATAATGATAATATTTATATAGCGCTGAATCTTGTGCAGAGACAAATCAAAGCGCTTTCACACCAGTCATTCGCACGCATGCATAACTCTAAAACTGAAGAAGAAACTGAAGACAAGGAAGAGGCAGGGGAGGGAGGCTATTTTGGGAAGAGGTGGGTTTTAAGGCCAGACTTTAAAGAGCTGAGTGCGGAGACCTGACGAAGCGAAAGAGGAAGTTCATTCCAAATGCAAGGTCCAGAGACAGAGAGAGCGAGATGGAGTGTAGAGGTGAAGGCAGCCACAAAGACAGGAAGGGGCAGATTTGTGAATACATTTATAACACAGAGTGCTGATCTTGTACTTTATTCTGTGTGAGACAGGGAGCCAATGGAGATTTTGCAAAAGAGGAGTGATGTGCTCAGATCTTTTCTTTCTGAGGACGAGTCGGGCAGCAGAGTTTTTTTGTATGCGCTGAAGGGACTGAATGGATGAAGCAGGCAAACCAGACAATAGGGAGTTACAGTAGTCAAGGCGAGAGAGAATGAGAGAAACGATGCTGAAATCCACGTTCCTTCTTTCTTTTTTTTGCAGGGTCTGTGAAATATGAAATACTGTTCTTTGTTCATCCTTCCTTTGTTTCTTTCTGGACGTTTTCATTTTTTTATGCGGGTCCCCCCCCCCCCCCTTTTTTTTCCGGCATTTTAATTATCGTCTGAGAACAGTTTACGCTTTTTCACATTTTTCGACGAAGTCCTTAAGAAATGTGGTAAATAAAATATAGTCTGTTATTTTGGGGTGTGCAACTTCCCCCACACCCCTCCCTCTCTCCCACACCCCTCCCTCTCTCTATCTCTCTCTAGTTCATTCTCTCTCTCTCTCTCTCTCTCTCTCTCTCTCTCACACACACACCTACGTACACACACACATTCACACACGTCATCAACATGGCGAAGGAAAACAGCAACTGAACTTGAGCGCTGCGTGCATTACGAAAGTTTGATGTAAAAATGACAAAAACAAGACGTATGCGATCAACGTTTTGCTGCGCTAACGTCTCGATGCCGAATGAGGACTCTAAAGAAAGTGAAAAAGGAGAAGCAAGTGGCAAGAACAAGGAAAAACTCTGCACCGTTCGGCGTCCTGTTACCCGTAGTAACCGTGATAACGATGTAGACTGCCACATGACAAGAGAAACTGAATTGAGAGAAGTCATATTATCCGTCTGCCAAAAAAATCGTGACTGACCAGGCATAAGTGCTGAATGATTTGTCAGCAAAATTCAGCCGCACAAAGGGAGGCTCCCAGTCCAAGGAGCTGGTGACCTCAGCCTACTCAGACGGAACCTGAAAGTAGGCTCCCAGCGCATCAAACAGCAAGCCTACCAAACACTGGTCCGCCCAACCTTGGAGTATGCCAGCTCTGTGTGGGACCCCTATACAGAGAAGGACAATAACAAACTTGAGGCAGTACAACGCCGGGCTGCTCGCTGGGCGACCCATCGACACAGGAAAACATCCAGTGTGCAAGACATGATGGAGACTCTTCAGTGGTCTCCCCTCAAAGAGCGAAGGAGAAAGGCAAGACTGATTAACTTTTATAAGTTCCATAGCGGCAGTCTTATCATCAACACATGCCACAAGCCCTCTCAAAATCCTTCAGCATCCACGGGGACCCGAGGATCGCATCCAGCAGCGTACCACCTCTCCAACTGTTGGACGCTGTACAGACAAAAATCTTTCTTTCCTCGAACCATAACAAACTGGAATAGCCTTCCTGCTGAGATTGCCCTCAGCCCAACCCTGGAAGGCTTCAAATCCCGAATCTGATCACCTCCCCCCCCACACCCCCCATACCTCTCCCCCCCCATCCCCTGGCCCAGCAACCTCTACCTCAGGAAACCTCAAAAACACGCAAACCTCCCTTATAGTCTACAGAATCTTCACAATGATGAAGGCGGTAGTCAAGGGGAAGAAGAAGAAGAAGAAGAAGACACAGACACCATCTCCGTCTCCTTCAACTGCCTTCCCTACGCCCACTACCTATGCAGAGGCTGCCAAACAACACCGGGCTGCTTCCATTTCATGAAGTCCAACCACCCAAACCAGGTCAGTTTGTAGAATAAATCAAGAGTGGGCCCCAAGAACAAACCAGGAACAGCAGTGTGACGCAAAAACTGCCGTCAACATCTGACGTCAAACCCAGAGTCAACACACAAAAGAATTCGAACCTTCTCACTGTAGCAATTCTACAGGATTCAATTCTGAACGGCCTTGATAACAGTTGCCTTGGCCTATCGTATGGGTTTCACGTAGAAAAAACAACAAACAAACAAAAAACAAAAACAAACACACACACACATGGTTAGCGACATTCCAAAGTCACTGAATGCAATTCAAAACCTTGAGAAAGTAGATTCTGTAGTTGCCCACTGCGGAATCAACGACATAAAAGACGATGACTCGGAACAAGCCAGCAGGACCATGGTGGATAACATAAAAAATGTCTTGGCCTCATTCCCCAACATCAAAGTTGTCATTAGCAAAATCGATCCCGTGAGAGACGCTAACATCCAGACAAAACGGGAAATGTTCAATGCAATGACTTTCGCAAAATTATATGAAGAATCCAATGTGTCATTCATATCGCATGAAAATCTAAAAACCCAGTACAATAATTTCAAAGACCGCTTGACCCAAATTTACATGGTTCGCGCATTCTGGCCAGAAACATCGGCAGACATCTGCACTCCTTGTTCTGGGAACATCCAAGAAGAAAACGTTTTAACAACAGACATCGTCACCAAATACCAGACCTCGATCAGCGCCGACAATTCCAGGGTTACACTTGATATCCTACACACATGGAATCGGACTTTCCTTGGTGGAGAATCCAACCACAAGAAAGTGATGTTAGAATGTTCAAGAACTTTAGGTGGTGACTTTGTACATCAGCTTGTGACTGCACCAGCTGCGGTATGGGAAAATAGATAACCCGACTGCACCCCCAACTCATATTTGCAGCTACTGTTTTAACTCTCTCCATACGAATGGCGAAAGAGATGACGTTAACAGCGTTTCACCCCAGTTACCATCATCAAAATATTGCAAGCGGAACGCTCTTATACTGAAGAGGTGAATGTTGACAAAGAATACCACAATTCTGACGACGGAAGCTAAAGATTGGGTCATTCAGACACCCACTGGACATCCGAGGGTTCTGTGTAGAGGACAAGAGAGGACTGGCCGTACTGAGTGAGTTAAGTGACTATAGTTTCTGTTTAATTTTCGATTTAGAACTGTGATCAGCCGTATAAGTAGTTGACTCAATCACAAATTGTATAATAATAATGATAATGATAATTATTATTATTATTAATTTTATTTTCTAATTCAGAGTTTCTTATTTTCTTTTTCCTTATACCCTCCACACACTATACCCAACATACACATACTCTCCTCCATAATGCCTTCCATTCGCAAACATGCAATCCAGGTTATGCAGTGGAATGCTAGATCCATCTCCACAAATTTAACATATCTCATCCAACATTTGGCAAATAATAAATACCAAACACTTATATTACAATCACTTAATGTTAAGAAGAATAAATTACCCAAGCCAAGCTTCCAGGTTATTATCATCCACCTGTGCACCAGCATGTAGATACTGCCACAAACATCAGTGCCGCACTATATATTCAAGAAAGAATAAAGTACAGTGTATGCTCTCCATCTGGACCTAACACTACTCCAGATTTTCATTCATGCGCGGCACGAGTTAAGTCCCGTGATCACCTTCCTCTACTGTCGTCTCTGTGTATTTACCGAGAGGCCCTAACGAAGTGAATACGGAATGGTTACACAATATTCAGGATAATGAAAAATGGTTGATTGGGGGAGATTTTAACGCCCATTCTCCTTTTTGGGACAAAGATTGTGTATCAGTTACTTGTAACCGCTTTCTAGAAAATGTTGTTGATTCCTCCTTGAGCCTTTTAAATGATGGCAACGTTACCAGAATCCCTGATATTGTAACTCACAGGGCATCTGCTGTAGATATGTCTTTCATATCTCCTACGTTGTATCCAGAATGTAAATGGACGACATATAAAGATACATTAGGAAGTGATCACTTACCGATCATCATGACTTTTAATGAAACTCAAAGACCTTCAGAATTTCAAAAAGACAAAGTTCCAAGATACAACTATAAAGATGCTAACTGGGAGAAATTCGAAAGTATGCTTGCTAACACAGAGTTCATAAACACCGCGGATATAGATACATTATATTGCTTCTTTACTGACACCATTTTACAAGCTGCTGACATATCAATTCCAAAATACAATTCACTTAAATGAAGCAAGCATTCAGGAAATATTTGGTGGACACCAGCCTGTGAAGCAGCAGTAGATAATAAAAAATCTAAATTTATAACTTATCTAACAACAAATCACCAGAGAATCTTATTGAAAAGAAAAAGGCAAACCATCATAGCAACATGGTCATTGCACAGGCAAAAAGACAATATTGGTCTTCCTTCTGTAATAGGGAGATTTCTGATCATAAAGATTGTTATGTTTTTTTTTCTGTGTGTGTTGTTCGTGGTTCTCTAAGTTTCTTTTTATTGTATTCAAATATTGCCAGATGCATGTTTTTCATATTAGTTCTGTAATATGTTAGTGTATAGTTGTGTCCAACTTCCACACAGCTAACGAAACCAAAAATGATGAGAAAAAAACCTTTGTTTTGATATAACAGTAATATTTTTTTACTATCTTCAATTTTTGACCAACTGGTTGACAAAGAGCGCAACAAATTGCATTCCAAACAATTTCATTCGAGATAACCACAAATTGTCCCAGATTACTTTCCAATGTTTTTTTGGATTCGAAAATTTTGAGCTTCCTTTCTTAGTAAGGTTCAGTGAAAGTCTCTAGGAAGCTATTTATGGGTCCTTGGATAAATATAAGATTCTTTGACGGTGGCTTCCTCTTTTAAAAAAAAAATCTTTTATTTTTAATTAAAAAAAAAAATATAACATCTACTTTTTTGGCCGGGTGAAATCTTCGCCGTAACTGAAGAAGTGTCTTCTTTTCACTGGGGCGCTGAAGAAGTGACGACCTCCGACTGGTGAAGTCTGTTGAGGAAGAAGGCTTCGTGTAGTGAGCAGGTTGAGTCGTCTTCCATTCTGCGCCGGAACAAGTTTTTCAGGGGCAGGGTCGCTATCTTTAAAACAAATCCCGTCAAAGCGTCCTGGCGCCAGTTCTTTCTTCCATTCTCTGGGCCGGTCTGGAGCTGGACACAACACAGTGGAACATCTGGCCTAAGTTTCTTAGTTCTTTATACTCATTGTAATACAAGAACAGCACGGAAACAAATGAGATAGGCACGAACAAAACGCCAGGAATACAACATGAAATACACTGGACGTTTTACCAATAGGCCTTAGGCAGCTTAAAATAAATGTCATCAATTATTATCAAACTAACTAATGCAATAGTTCATTTACAATTCCTTCCCTTTAGAACCCAAAGGTTAATTTCAATTCCTAACTAGCTCACCTTCTCTTTAGATCTAAACTTTTCTGGATCTCTAAATCTTTAGATCCCAAAGCAAATCCTAAGTAAACGACGAACTAATCTTTCGTTCTGCTTCCGTCTTGGTCACCTTACCATTACATTAATTTTACTACAAGAATATGAAAGAAATACTGAGAGATCTAAAATAGTCAATGAGCCAACCCATTTTGGCGAGCTCATTCATTTTCTCCCAGCAAGAAAATCATAAGAAAACAGTCCTAGAAAACAGTGACAGACAGACACTGAGGCTCAAGAAGAGGCCATGCAACGGACAAATGCGCCAGCATTACTTCTTCCGGGTGGTGAGCCCGTGGAACCCCCCCTACCAGATTCTGTGGTCAGCGCCCCCTCTGTCACCGCTTTCAAAGCTAGGCTGGACAATCACTGGGCAGACCGCATGTACAAATTGCGGTAAAAGGAAAAAGAAACAAGAAAAAGTGTATAGGACGTTTATGATAAAAAGACTTCGAGTACTAAGACCAGACTAAAGGCTGAGAAGCCTATATATAGGTCTGCAACGATATCATATCATATCATATCAAGAATACCAAAAAACCTGAAATAACAATTAAAACAAGTAATTCAAGTAAGTCCATTCATTCTCTTGACCAAGATCATCTTATAGATAAAATTCATAAATTCAATCTATTCTCTCACCTCTTAATTTCAATAAAATACTTGAGCTCTCGAAATTCCGTTTGAACGTGAATGCAGTTACAGAGGCATTGGCGATGACGTGATAATATTCCGTAGAGTTGCGTCATCCTATGCGTTCCGTAATTTTGACGTCACGTAGATGCGCGATTTCGGCGAGGCGCGTTTCTTTGTTACAACGATACTAAAAAAGTATGGAGAAAATTTATTGAAATGAAATAAGGTATAAATTTGCCATCTTGCCCTATTAAGATAAAAGACAAAGATTTTCTGTCCAATGTAGAGAAGGCAGAAACATTTGTAGAAATGTTCTCGGAGTCTATGGGATTGGAAGGTCTCTCACTTAAAAACAGAAAACACAGAACCGAAGAAGAGAGCAAAAGTGATTATATAGATCCAAGACCTGATAACAGTCAGTACATCAATGCTCCACTCACACACTCAACGAGGGTAACAGTATCCCTCCCTAAAAAGAAAACATCTGTAGGACTTGATGCAGTCTCAAATGAGATGCTAAGACATTTACCAGAAAATTTTGTTGTTTTTTTGTTTGAGATTTTTTCAAAAGTGCTGGATTGATGGTTTAATGCCAGCACAATGGAAACAGTCTATTGTGATACCAGTTCATAAACAAGGAAATGCAAAACATAAGAGCAGCTACAGGCCAACTGCATTAACATCACATGGAATGCACTGCCAATCGAAGTTAAACTTGCACAAAATACTAACACGTTCAAAAATCTCCTTGACAACAACACCATCTTAAAAGAAAATTTTTTTGACTATGATGAATAAAACAAAGCTCTTGCAGAAGTGTACTTGCGTGCACCGCCCAACAGCATTTACAGATCTACACAGACGGCTCACTATTAGACAATGGCCAAGCAGGTTCAGCTTTCGTTATACCAGAACTGATAACGGAAAGATCATACTATATTGGTAAAAATCGTTCAATATTCACTGCTGAACTTATTGCTGTTCTTATGGCTCTAAATCATATTCTTGATCTTCCAGTTTGCCTTCTACAAGTCTTGTTTTGCGTTGATTCCAAATCTGTATTATGTGCTTTAAACTCATCAAATTGTAAGAACAAATCCAAGATCATAATAGAAATCAGCCACATTTTACA
>NC_134910.1:9617247-9632247 GCF_041734735.1 Babylonia areolata | reverse complement strand
GACACCCCCCACCCCCTAACACACACACACACACACACACACACACACACACACACACAGAGAAAAGAGAGTCAGTCCTTAAGATAGAATAAAGAGAAACCCAGTCGAAATAGATATAATACATAATGTCCAAAGTTGTATTTTTAAAGTTGGCAATAACTGTGAATTTCTCGAAATCAAAATTACCAGTTGTGAGTTGCAAATACCACGGGGCTTCAAAACTGAAAGTAGGCCCGCCACAATGTTTCAGTTTCGTTTCAGAATATCTCACGGCACACCACCTGAGTGTGTCAGTAATACCCAGCTGCATATCAATTGATGACCTGAGAAGGCGAGATGATATATATATATATATATATATATATATATATATATATATATAAAGAGAGAGAGAGAGAGAGAGAGAGAGAGAGAGAGAGAGAGAGCGGCAAGTTTATTTATGCCTTTTCTCTTATTGCGCTCGTTGCGTGTGTATGGTTGTGATTATTGCATACATTTGCCTCCACATACATTTGCCTCGGAGATAGCCTGATGTTATCTTTGGTTTAATCCAGTATCTGCCGGGTGCCGCTGCCTCGTGCACAGACACATTTTCCACGGATGAATCGCTTCGCACAGAGCCCGTAGGGTCCTGCCTGCGAATGGAGTTGAGCACGGTTGAGTTTGGTGTTAGAGGTATCCATGATGGGGCGTCGCTGAAGCTGGATGAGTATTGCAAAAAGCGCCAAAACCTACACACTGTAGGCTCTATATATATACACAGGGCTGCGATGCATGCTGGGAGGTCACGCACCCAATGACACAGGCTGGATGGACATTGGTCACTCCGCCACTAGCACCGCGTGAACGGCGATCCTCGCTCGCGTGCAGCCCATCGCGAAGTTTCAATTCCCCTCGTTATACAAAGCTCGGTAGAAGAGAGAGTATTTGCAAATACCCATATATGTGTAAGCCATTGCACAATAGTGCAGAAATTATAATTTTATGTCGTTACACTTTAAATCAATTATTGCATGTGATGCCAACACTATCATCAGTCTACGCTGTTTTAGCACTATAATGCCATTGTGTATTCATATTGAACGAGTTTTGTGTGAGACTGTGCTAACTCCATGTGTCTTGGTTATGATTATTGTATGTTGTGAGGTTTCTTTTTTTTTTTTTTTTTTTTTCTCTCAAGGCCTGACTAAGCGCGTTGGGTTACGCTGCTGGTCAGGCATCTGCTTGACAGATGTGGTGTAGCGTATATGGATTTGTCCGAACGCAGTGACGCCTCCTTGAGCTACTGAAACTGAAACTGAAACTGTGCACAGACACATTTTCCACGGATGAATCGCTTCGCACAGAGCCCGTAGGGTCCTGCCTGCGAATGGAGTTGAGCACGGTTGAGGCTGGTGTTAGAGGTATCCATGATGGCGTCGCTGAAGCTGAACGAGTATTGCAAAAAGCGCCAAAACCTACACAATGTAGGCTGTATATATACACAGGGCTGCGATGTATGCTGAGAGGTCACGCACCCAATGACACAGGCTGGATGGACATTGGTCACTCCGCCACTAGCACCGCGTGAACGGCGATCCTCGCTCGCGTGCAGCCCATCGCGAAGTTTCCCCTCGTTATACAAAGCTCGGTAGAAGAGAGAGTATTTGCAAATACCCATATATGTGTAAGCCATTGCATAATAGTGCAGAAATTATAATTTTATGTTGTTACACTTTAAATCAATTATTGCATGTGATGCCAACACTATCATCAGTCTACGCTGTTTTAGCACTATAATGCCATTGTGTATTCATATTGAACGAGTTTTGTGTGAGACTGTGCTAACTCCATGTGTCTTGGTTATGATTATTGTATGTTGTGAGGTTTCTTTTTTTTTTTTTTTTTTTTTTTTTTCTCAAGGCCTGACTAAGCGCGTTGGGTTACGCTGCTGGTCAGGCATCTGCTTGACAGATGTGGTGTAGCGTATATGGATTTGTCCGAACGCAGTGACGCCTCCTTGAGCTACTGAAACTGTGAGGTTTCACTTTAACTTGAGAATTGTAAGCATGTTATGTCTTGAATGTATTCACTGATGCTGATCGATCAACTGTGGTTTTTATGCGTTGTTACTGTCTTTTTTTTTTTACCTTGCGGAGAAGGTTATATTTGTCAAGAAACACGTGCAAATGTTTTTTTTTCTTCTTCACTTTGAATTTTTTTTTTTTTTTTTTTTTTTTACATTCTTTCCTGCTTGTTCGTCAGTTATTTGTTTGTTAACAAAAAAAACAACAACCACCCTTGCAAACTGTCACCATGTCACACACGCACACACACACACACACACACACATACACACATATATATGTATGTATTACCTCTATCGCTAAAGGCGGTGTAAATTGTAATAAAAAATAAAAAATTATTGTAATTCTGCTTTACTGGTGTGGAGTTTCCTGTGAAATTGTGATGGAGACAATGTTGAAAAGAAAATATAACCTTCTGTGCAAGGGGGAAGAAAGCAAAAAGAAGAAGAAGAAAAAAAAAAAAAGAAAAAAAAGAAAAGGAAACACGTCTAGTCATATTACACATTTGTGTCAGCAGTATAGCAAATCAGATTCCAGCAAAAAAAAAACCCCCAAAACAACACAAAAACCCCAGTGAAGCATTTCACTGTAGAATCTGCTTCACGGATTGAAGAACATAAAACACTGACAATCGCTTCACGTTTCATGCATAGTTTGTGTTAGCAGGCATCACTTAGGAATTTCTCTTGCTGATGTGATAAAGTATTCTGTATCTTATGTCGCATTTTGGTTTTTTGTTGTTGGTTTTTTTCCCCCTACCCCTTCGTTCACCAACCACAGTGTGCCAAGATTTACCGCTCGTACCCCATGCTGCCATTCGTTTCAACGGCGAAGCCCCGCCCCCTTATCCGTTCCCCAAACATGGCGACGAGGTCACGTGGGTCTGTAAAGTCGGCTTCCGGCGGAAGAAAGGAGCGAATGGCAGCCGCGTCTGCGCAGAGAACGGTACTTGGATCGTCGGCACGTCTCACGGCACACCGCCTGAGTGTGTCTGTAAGTGGGTTTTTTTTTTTTACACACACACACACACACACACATTAATACAGCACAGTACAGTACAATACAATACACAGTACAGTGCAGTACAGTATAGTGCAGTGCGGTACAGCACAGCACAGAACAGTAACAGTACATTATCAGTACAGCACAGCACAGCACAGCACAGAACCACACAGCACAGCATAGTACAGCATAGTACAGCACAGCACAGCATAGTACAGCACAGCACAGCATAGTACAGCATAGTACAGCACAGCACAGCATAGTACAGCACAGCCAGCATAGTACAGCACAGCACAGCACAGCATAGTACAGTAACAGTACAGAACAGTACAGTACAGTAACAGTACAGCACACCACACCACACCACACCACACCACACCACACCACACCACACCACAGTACAACACAGCACAGCACAGCACGGCATGGCACAGCACAGCACAGTATAGCACAGCACAGCACAGTACAGAACAGCACAGCACAGTACAACACAGCACAACACAGTACAACACAGCACAGTAACAGTACATTATCAGTACAGCACAGCACAGTACAACACAGTACAGCACACCAAAGTACAGTACAGCACAGCACAGCACAACACAGCACAGCACAGCACAACACAGCACAGCACAATACAGTACAGCACAGCACAATACAGTACAGTACAGCACAGCACAGCACAACACAGCACAGCACAGCACAACACAGCACAGCACAGCACAATACAGTACAGCACAGCACAATACAGCACAGCACAGCACAGCACAATACAGCACAGCACAGCACAACACAGCACAGCACAGCACAACACAGCACAGCACAGCACAATACAGTACAGCACAGCACAATACAGCACAGCACAGCACAGCACAATACAGCACAGCACAGCACAGCACAGGACAACACAGCACAGCACAGCACAGGACAACACAGCACAGCACAGCACAGCACAACACAGCACAATACAGCAGAGCACAGCACAGCACAGGACAGTACAGCACAGTACAGGACAACACAGCACAGCACAGGAAAACACAGCACAGCACAGCACAATACAGTACAGCACAGCACAGGACAACACAGCACAGCACAGCACAATACAGTACAGTACAGCACAATACAGCACAGCACAGCACAGTACAGCACAGCACAATACAGCACAGCACAGCACAGCACAGCACAATACAGCACAGCACAGCACAGCACAGAACAGTACAGCACAGCACAGAACAGTACAGCACAGCACAATACAGTACAGCACAGCACAGCACAATACAGTACAGTACAGCACAGCACAGGACAACACAGCACAGCACAGCACAGGACAACACAGCACAGCACAGCACAGGACAACACAGCACAGCACAGCACAGCACAGCACAGAACAGTACAGCACAGCACAATACAGTACAGCACAGCACAGCACAATACAGCACAGCACAGCACAGCACAATACAGCACAGCACAGCACAGCACAGTACAGCACAGCACAATACAGTACAGCACAGCACAGCACAGTACAGCACAGCACAGCACAGCACAATACAGCACAGCACAGCACAGCACAGGACAGCACAGCACAGCACAGAACAACACAGCACAGCACAGCACAATACAGTACAGCACAGCACACTACAGTACAGTACAGCACAGCACAATACAGTACAGCACAGTACAGGACAACACAGCACAATACAGCACAGCACAGCACAGCACAATACAGTACAGCACAGCACAGCACAGCACAGCACAGGACAGTACAGCACAGTACAGGACAGTACAGCACAGCACAATACAGTACAGCACAACACAGCACAGGACAACACAGCAGAGCACAGCACAATACAGTACAGCACAGCACAGCACAGCACAGGACAGTACAGCACAGCACAGTACAGCACAGCACAGGACAGTACAGCACAGCACAGTACAGCACAGCACAACACAGCACAGCACAGCACAGCACAGGACAGTACAGCACAGCACAACACAGCACAGTACAGCACAGCACAGTACAACACAGCACAACACAGCACAGTACAGCACAGCGCAGTACAGCACAGCACAACACAGCACAGTACAGCACAGCACAGTACAGCACAGCACAACACAACACAATACAGTACAGCACAGCACAGGACAACACAATACAGCACAGCACAATACAGCAGAGCACAGCACAGCACAGGACAGTACAGCACAGCACAGCACAATACAGTACAGCACAGCACAGGACAACACAGCACAGCACAGCACAATACAGTACAGCACAGCACAATACAGTACAGTACAGTACAGTACAGCACAATACAGCACAGCACAGCACAGCACAGTACAGCACAGCACAATACAGCACAGCACAGTACAGCACAGCACAGCACAGCACAATACAGCACAGCACAGCACAGCACAGAACAGTACAGCACAGCACAATACAGCACAGCACAGCACAGCACAGCACAGCACAATACAGCACAGCACAGCACAGCACAATACAGCACAGCACAGCACAGCACAGGACAACACAGCACAGCACAGCACAATACAGTACAGCACAGCACAACACAGTACAGTACAGCACAGCACAGCACAGCACAGCACAGCACAGCACAGCACAATACAGTACAGCACAGTACAGGACAGTACAGCACAATACAGTACAGCACAGCACAGCACAATACAGTACAGCACAGCACAGCACAGCACAGGACAGTACAGCACAGTACAGGACAACACAGCACAGCACAATACAGTACAGCACAGCACAGCACAATACAGTACAGCACAGCACAGCACAGCACAGGACAGTACAGCACAGCACAGGACAACACAGCACAGCACAATACAGTACAGTACAGCACAGCACCAATACAGCACAGTACAGCACAGCACAGCACAATACAGTACAGTACAGCACAGCACAGGACAGTACAGCACAGCACAATACAGCACAGCACAGCACAGCACAATACAGCAGAGCACAGCACAGCACAGGACAGTACAGCACAGTACAGTACAGTACAGTACAGCACAGCACAATACAGTACAGTACAGCACAGCACAGCACAGCACAGCACAGCACAATACAGTACAGCACAGCACAGCACAGCACAGCACAGCACAGTACAGGACAGTACAGCACAGCACAATACAGTACAGCACAGCACAGCACAATACAGTACAGCACAGCACAGCACAGCACAGGACAGTACAGCACAGCACAATACAGTACAGCACAGCACAGCACAATACAGTACAGCACAGCACAGCACAGCACAGGACAGTACAGCACAGTACAGGACAACACAGCACAGCACAGCACAATACAGTACAGCACAGCACAATACAGTACAGCACAGCACAATACAGTACAGCACAGCACAATACAGCAGAGCACAGCACAATACAGCACAGCACAGCACAGCACAGCACAGCACAGCACAGCACAGCACAGCACAGCACAGCACAGCACAGCACAATACAGCACAGCACAGCACAGCACAATACAGCACAGCACAGCACAGCACAGCACAGCACAGCACAGCACAGCACAGCACAATACAGCAGAGCACAGCACAATACAGTACAGTACAGCACAGCACAATACAGCACAGCACAGCACAGCACAGCACAGCACAGCACAGCACAGTACAGCACAGCACAATACAGCACAGCACAGCACAATACAGCACAGCACAATACAGCACAGCACAGCACAGCACAGCACAGCACAGCACAATACAGCACAGCACAGCACAGCACAGCACAGCACAGCACAGCACAGTACAGCACAGCACAATACAGCACAGCACAGCACAGCACAGCACAATACAGCAAGCACAGCACAGCACAGCACAGCACAGCACAGGACAACACAGCACAGCACAGCACAGCACAGCACAATACAGCACAGCACAGCACAGCACAGGACAACACAGCACAGCACAGCACAGCACAGCACATTACAGTACAGCACAGCACAGTACACTACAGTACAGCACAGCAAAGCACAGCACAGTACACTACAACACAGTACAGCACAGCACAATACAGTACAGCATAGCACAGGACAGCACAGCACAGCACAGGACAGTACAGCACAGCACAGCACAGCACAACACAGTACAGTACAATGCAGTACAGCACAGCACAGTTCGTGAACTCTCTCCCTCTCTGCGGTAAATATGGTCAAACCAAGGGGTTCAAAATATTGACACATTTTTGAAGTGTTTAAATTTAGCGACGGCTGAGAGAGAGAGAGAGAGAGAGAGAGGGAGAGATATTTTCAAGAATGGAAATGCACTATCAGAGACAAAAAAAAAAAGTATATGATTAATTTTGTACAGGCTGGTTAAAGTCAATATGAACGTGTGTACGTATTTACAGGAAATTAACATATTTTGTTTTCGCATGGCTTTAACTCAGATAAGATGTGGAGTCTTGCCAATAAATAGTAATATGAACAGCTATAGAAATGTTACTGTGCAGTCGAACGAATTGTTCACATTGTAAAACTTGTGCAGAAGACGAAAGACTCTTCTTGTATGCTTGTCCACTGTATTCGGAGCTGACAAAATAGATTCTTTGTCAGTGGAATCAATGTTTCATTGGAATGATTATTGGATGTTTCAGTTTCAGTTTCAGTTGCTCAAGGAGGCGTTACTGCGTTCGGACGAACCATATACGCTACACCACATCTGCCAAGCAGATGCCTGACCAGCAGCGTAACCCAACGCGCTTAGTCAGGCCTTGAGAAAAAAAAAACCAAACCAAAAACAACAACAACAACAAAAAAAAACAAACAAACAAAAAAACAAACACGGGGGAATAAATAATAGATAAGCTTACATAAATAAAGAAATAAAGAAATGAATAATAATTATAATATAGAAAAAGGTAGTAGTAATAATAATAGTAATACTAAAAAAAAAAAAAAATAAAAAAAAAAAAAAAATATTGGATGATGAAAGCAAACAGTTTATGTTAGTATCAAAGTTTCTTTTCCATTCTTCTTAGAGACAGAAGCAGATGTTCGTAGTAACTAATATGACAAAGAAAATGTTATACGGAGCAGGCAGAGTATTGTTAAAAAAAAAAGAAAAAAAGAAAAAAAAGAGTTTACAATGGGTCATGGCAGTTAATACTATCATTTTTTTGATGGTGTTCTTGTGTAACATCGTTTTTTTTTTCTTTTATGGAACTTAGTCATTTAGTTATTTAGTTTCACCCTCCCTCCCTCTCTCTCTCTCTCTGTCTGTCTGTATCTTTCAATGGTCACTGCACACACAAATAAACGGGTTTCATGTTCAGACTCTCTCTCTCTCTCTCTCTCTCTCTCTCTCTGTGTGTGTGTGTGTGTGTGTGTGTGTGTGTGTGTGTGTGTGTGTGTGTGTGTGTGAATGGTCACTGCACACACAAAATAAACACAAATCACGTACTGATTTCACGTTCAGACTCTCTCTCTCTCTCTCTCTTTCTTTCTCTCTGTCTCTCTCTTTCTCTCTCTCTCTCTCTGAATGATCACTGCACACACACACACACACCACACACACACACACACACACACACACACACACACACACACACACACACACACACTAAACACAAATCACGTACTCACGTACTCACCCACAACAATAACCGAACTCTGTTCCCCTCCTCCTCCCCTCCCTCCCTCCCCAAACCCAACCAACCCCCCCACCCCACCCCCCCACGCCCCCCCCACACACAACCTAATCCACCCACCCACCCACCCACAGATATCACAAACTGCGCGGAGCCATCCCCAGTACCCAACGCCCTACCGCTATCTGACGTCACGCCTCGTGGGCACTAACGTCACCTACGCCTGTTACCAAGGCTACGTCATGACGTCAGGGAGCGCGCGGCGAACCTGCGGGTTCCACGGCAGCTACACTGGAAGTCCCCCTGTCTGCACGAGTTGGTGTCGTCGTCGTCGTCTCTTTCTCTTTTTCTTGTCCTTCTTTTCTTTTCTCTCTCTCTCTCTCTCTCTCTCTCTGTCTCTGTCTCTGTCTCTGTCTCTCTCTCTCTCTGTCTGTCTGTGTGTGTGTGTGTGTGTGTGTGTGTGTGTGTGTGAATGTGTGTTTGCATGTTTTACATTTATTTGATTATTTATCATCATGTGTGTGTGTGTGTGTGTGTGTGTGTGTGTGTGTGTGTGTGTGTGTCTGCGCGCGCGCCTAGAGTTGACTTCATCAAGATTTTGCGCCTTATAAATATTATTATTATTAGTAGTAGTAGTTGTATTTTTTATGTATTTATCTATTATTTATTTATTCAATTTCAATTGAATTTAATTAATCAATTAATTCATTTTATTTGATTATTTTGTTTATTTATTTAGTTTTTATTCTTATTTTTATTTTATTTTATTTTATTTTATTTTTCTCGAGGCCTGACTAAGCGCGTCAGTTGGGTTTACGCTGCTGGTCAGGCATCTGCTTGGCAGATGTGGTGTAGCGTATATGGATTTGACCGAATGCAGTGACGCCTCCTTGAGCTACTGATACTGATACTGATACTGATACTTTCTTTCTTCCTTTCTTCCATCCATCCTTCCTCCTCCCTTCCATATTCTTCCTTCCTTTTTTTCTTCCGGTTTAACCAGTTGCTTCACGTTAATTCTATTATATTTTTATTATTATTATTTATTTATTTATCTCTGTGTGTGTATGTGTATTCATATATATATATATATATATATATATATATATATATATATATATATATATGATAGTCAGTCTTGTCTGACAATGACCATTAGAACAGCAGAGGAGTCAACTGCTGTCCCAAGAATCTGGGCTGGTAGAATTTGATTATAGTGGAGAGTGTTTTGCCCAAGTACATCCCCACTCTCTCGGCCAAGAGGGTTTTAGGACAGTCAGCGTTGGGGATGGTTCCCAAAGGCCAACTAGGCCCCCCCCCCCCCCCCCCCCCCCCCCCAAGGCTGCAGCACCAAGAGCCAGTGCAATTTTGCTTCCTAGTTTGAGAGTCATAGTCCTTCACAAAAAGACAAAGCTGTAAATGGTTTCACATTGCAATGGAGAAACCATTGATAAAAACAGCTCTCACTTTGGTGTTTGTCCAAATGTAAACTTATGTCAATCTGTGATATAGGCTGTGTGTTAGGTCACGTTGATTAATGGCGCTGATATTGCATTTTAGTGAATGGACATGTAATGGAATAATTAAGACAGGCACACACCCACACACACACACACCACACACACACCACACACACACACACACACATCATTATCGCCATCACCCCCATCACCACAACCACCACCATCATCATCACCGACCACCACCACCACCAACCGCCATCAACACCACCACCATCATCACCATCAACAACCATCACCATTATCACCACCACCACCACCACCATCACCACAACCACAACCACAACCATCACCCACATCACCACAACCACAACCACCATCACCACTAACCGCAATGTACTTCCCCACCCCCCCACCTCACCCCCACATCCAACCCCCACCCTCCCCAAACCCCCCTTCCCCACCTCACCCCCCCCCCACAACCCCTAGGGGCGTGTCCAGTAGCGAGCAGGCGGGGGGCGTGGTTTGAGAGCCCCGCCCCCAGGGTCGTGGGCAGTTTACTGACGGGCACGTGCACTGGGGAGGACGCCCCCGACGATGACTTCGTCTGGCAATGTCGGCAAGCTCTCCGCTGAGAACGCCGTAGAGGGCCCGCGGTGGAACTCCACGGGGCTGGAGTGTTTCTGGTGAGAACAAGCTCCCTGATAACCTCCGTCATTCTGATTCCCTCGCATCTTTTAAATCTCGTCTCAAAACTCACCTTTTTTCCCTCAGCAATAAGTTCAATTGTGGCAGGGTCCACTTCCTTTGCGTTAGCTATGCTTGACTATGTGTGTATATATATGTATGTGTACATAACTACATGCATGTATATGAATGTGTATTGTGTGTGCGTGTGTTTATGTAAGTTTGTGCCTGCCTATGTGTGCGTATGTGTTAGGGTAGCTGTTAGATACACATGTATGTTAAAATGTATGTATGCAGCGTGTGTGTGTGTGTGTGTGTGTGTGTGTGTGTGTGTGTGTGTGTGTGCGTGTGTGTGTGTAGTCCACGTTTTGGTGTGTGTATGTAACATAGATAAGATGTATTATGTTAACAAAAGCGTTTTTGTAAAGCACCTAGAGCAGATTTCTGGATAGTGTGCTATATAAGTATCCATTATTATTATTATTATTAAGTTTGAAGAGCAACTGAAGCTGAAACAGAAACTGAAACTGAAAAAAAAATGTTTTAATGCCATTGACATTACAGTCCTATTGGCATGGGACACATCAGAATAATCGTTTAACAACACAAAAAAACAAACCAAACAGAATAATAATAATAATAATGGTATTTATATAGCGCTGAATCTTGTGCAGAGGACAAATCAAAGCGCTTTCGCACCAGTCATTCACACGCATGCATAACTCTAATACTGTAGAAACTAAAGACAAGGAAGAGGCAGGCAAGGGAGGCTATTTTGGGAGAGGTGGGTTTTAAGGCCAGTCTTGAAAGAGCTGAGTGTGGAGACTTGACGAAGCGAAAAAGGAAGATTCATTCCAATCGCAAGGTCCAGAAACAGAGAAGAACGGCGGCCAATAGTCGAGTGTTGAATCTGGGTATGCGTAAACAGAGTGGATCCGAGGCCGATCGTAGTGAAACAGCATGAATATATGAATCAAAGTCGCAGCAACAACCCTGCACAAAGTCTGTTGAAACACAATAAAAAACACTTGTGTCGAAAACGCCTTTACCCACGCTCGACAAACTCACGGCGAACTCAACCGAAAAGAAAAGTATGAAAAAAAAGAAAAGAAAAGTAAACCTATGCATATTCAGTTAATTTGCACTTTCTCCGTGCATATTAGAAAACGATACCAATGTCGGCTTCTTTGAGTCGACCATCCAACCTAAACGCAATGACAGTTAAAACTTTAGTGTGGTTATTTCTTAACTTTCGAGACTGTAATTCTTTTGTTGTGTATGCCTTTACAAGTTAGAGCAATTCTTGCTACGAAAGTGCCAAAAGCAAGGGCGTTAAATTTAGCAAGTGACCGAATTAGAGAGAGAGAGAGAGAGAGACAGACAGACAGACAGAGATAGAGACTTGAGACTCAAATGGTTTAACTCTCTCCATACGAACGGCGAAAGAGACGACGTTAACAGCGTTTCACCCCAACTACAATCATCAAAATATTGCAAGCGGAAGGCTCTTATTACTGAAGAGGTGAATGTTGACAAAGAATACCACAATTCTGACGACGGAAGCTAAAGGTTGGGTCATTCAGACACCCACTGGACATCCGAGGGGTCTGTTGTAGAGGAGAAGAGAGGACTGGCCGTACTGAGTGAGTTAATGACGTAAGTAGCAACATGCTCACATCACCGAATGGAAAACACGTTTCCACCCCCTTCCCTCACTCCCTTCCTCCCTCCTACACATTCACGCTTTTCACAACATTCTTCTGCTTTTCATAAGGAATACAAAACAATATCTAACGGTATGTATACGCACAATCTTCGTGGTCTACTGATGAGGTTCATATTTAAATAACCCGAGGCCATCGACCCGATTTCGTAGTCACACACACACACACACACACACACACACACACACCACACACACACACACACCACACACACACACACACACACAGAATATTCAAATACCGTTTGTCAATTTAACTATCTTCACAATCGATTCACATAGAGTTCCAATCAACGAGTCAATAAAACAGTGGCAACATAAATCGAATGGCGTTCATGCATGCTAAGAATTGGTTTTCGAGATGAAACCTTAGTATGTGAGATGAGTTTCCCCTGATTCTCCCTTGGCAGTCTTAAGCTATGGTAAGTACATGCTGGCTAAGCTGTTTGAATGTTGAACATCACACAAAAACGCTATGGGATGTACTTTAAGTCTCTCCACGTTTTCAATTGTAAAATATTTCTGTCTTAAATCATCGGTTGCTGTACACAACGACAGAAAATGCGTTCCTATGGGGGTTATCTGGAGGGGCCAGGTCCTTCACCTGATAGGACGTTCCATCTCTTCCTTCGTTCCCTTCTTCTTGTTGTTTTTGTTCTTCTTGTTCCTTGTCTTCTTCTTCTTCTTCTTGTTCCCTCTCTTCTTCTTCTTGTTCCCTCTCTTCTTCTTCTTCTTGTTCCCTCTCTTCTTCTTCTTCTTGTTCCCCCTCTTCTTCTTCTTGTTTCCTCTCTTCTTCTTCTTCTTGTTCCCCCTCTTCTTCTTCTTGTTTCCTCTCTTCTTCTTCTTCTTGTTTCCTCTCTTCTTCTTCTTCTTGTTCCCTCTCTTCTTCTTCTTGTTCCCTCTCTTCTTCTTCTTGTTCCCTCTCTTCTTCTTCTTGTTTCCTCTCTTCTTCTTCTTCTTCTTGTTCCCTCTCTTCTTCTTCTTGTTCCCTCTCTTCTTCTTCTTCTTGTTCCCTCTCTTCTTCTTCTTGTTCCCTCTCTTCTTCTTCTTCTTGTTCCCTCTCTTCTTCTTCTTGTTCCCTCTCCTTCTTCTTCTTCTTGTTCCCTCTCTTCTTCTTCTCTTTCTTCTTCTTCTTCTTCTCTTTCTTCTTCTTCTTCTTCTTCTTCTTCTTCTTCTTCATGATCTATCTCTTCTTCATGTTTCAAGTTACCTCTCTTGTTGTTGTTGTTGTCGTTCTTTTCTTCTTCTTCTTCTTCTTCTTCTTCTTCTTCCCTGTCTTGTTATTGTTGTTCTTCTTCCTCCTCCTCTTGTTGTTGTCGTTGCTGTTGTTCTCCTTTATGCTCCCCCTGCTTATTCTTCTTTTTTTTTAATTTTTAAAAATTTAAAAAAAATTTATTTTGCTTGTTCTTGTTCTTCTTTTACTTTCTCCTTCTTCTTCTATCCCGTAGTCTCCAGACCGTAGGGGGAGGTGGGTGGGTACGGGGTGGGGGTGGGGGGGACACCATTGATGTCCTGGCAACCACACCAGTTGTTTTGTTGTTGGTGTTGTTGTTGTTGTTCTCCCCACCCCCCGCCCCACCGCCACCACCTCCTCCCAGAGCTGATCCAGCTGTCCCAGCCCCAACCTCTGTCACTGAGCTATCCCCCGACAAACTGGGGCTTCGCTGTGGACGCCAATGACAGCACGTGCGCGGAGGTGAACTCAGGAGAAAGCTATTCCGTCCAGTGGGAGGCCTGGCTCGCGGGAGGGACCCAGCTGTACCACGTCCGTCACGTGTCTCTGCTTCTGTCCCCCGACACGGGTGAAAAAACACACACACATTTATATATATATACTATATATATATATATAATTTATATATATATATATATATATATATATATATATATATATATGCGCGCGCGCGCACACACACACACACACAATCTTTACACACACACACACACACATAATCATGCGCGCGCATGCACTCACTCACGCACACACACATGGCCAGGACCACCACTGTGATGGTGGTGGTGGTGGTGGTGGTGATGGTGTTGATGTTGGTGGTGATGGTGGTGATGGTGGTGGTGGTGGTGGTGATGGTGGTGGTTGGTGGTGATGGTGCGTGGTGGTGGGTGATGGCGGTGGTGATGGTGGTGGTGATGGTGGTGGTGGTGATGGTGGTGGTGAAGGTGGTGGCTGGTGGTGATGGGATGGTGGTGATAGTGGTGATGGTGGTGAAGGTGGTGGTGTGGTGATGGTGGTGGTGGTGGGTCGGTGGTGATGGTGGTGTTTGGGGGTGGTGTGGGGATGGGGTGGTGGGTGGTGGGGTGGTGATGGTGTGGTGGGTGATGGTGTGATGGTGATGGTGGGGGTTTTTGGTGATGGTGGGTGGTGGTGGGTGTGGTGGTGATGAGTGGTGGAAATTTATGGTGGGGGTGGTGGTGG
>NC_134910.1:9595684-9613184 GCF_041734735.1 Babylonia areolata | reverse complement strand
CACACCACAGCACAGTACAGTACAGCACACCACACCACACCACACCACAGCACAGTACAGTACAGCACACCACACCACACCACACCACACCACAGCACAGCACAGTACAGTACAGTACAGTACAGCACAGCACAGTACAGTACAGCACAGCAAACACAGTACAACACAGCACAGCACAGCACGGCATGGCACAGCACAGCACAGTATAGCACAGCACAGCACAGTACAGAACAGCACAGCACAGTACAACACAGCACAACACAGTACAACACAGCACAGTAACAGTACATTATCAGTACAGTTCAGAACAGTACAGTACAGCACAGCACAGTACAACACAGTACAGCACACCAAAGTACAGCATAGCATAGCACAGCACAGTACAGCACAGTACAGTACAGTACAGCAAAGCACAGCACAGTACAGCACAGTACAGTACAGTACAGCACAGCACAGCACAGTACAGTACAGTACAGTACAGCACAGTACAGTACAGTACAGGACAGCACAGTACAGCACAGTACAGTACAACACAGCACAACACAGTACAACACAGCACAGTAACAGTACATTATCAGTACAGTTCAGAACAGTACAGCACAGCACAGCACAGTACAACACAGTACAGCACACCAAAGTACAGCATAGCATAGCACAGCACAGTACAACGCAGCACAGCACAGCACAGTACAGCACAGTACAGTACAGTACAGTACAGCACAGCACAGCACAACGCAGTACAGTACAGCACAGTACAGTACAGCAAAGCACAGTACAGTACAGCACAGTACAGCAAAGCACAGCACAGTACAGCACAGCACAGCACAGCACAGCACAACGCAGTACAGTACAGCACAGTACAGTACAGCAAACCACAGTACAGTACAGCACAGTACAGTACAGCACAGCACAGTACAGTACAGCACAGCACAGCACAGCACACTACAGCACAGTACAGTACAGCACAGTAGAATACAGCACAGTACACTACAGCAAAGCACAGCACAGCACAGTAACAGTACATTATCAGTACAGTACAGCACAGTACAGCACAGCACTGCACAGCACAGTACAGTACAGCACAGTACAGTACAGCACAGCACAGCACAGCACACTACAGCACAGTACAGTACAGCACAGCACAGCACACTACAGCACAGCACAGTACAGCACAGCACCGCACAGCACAGCACAGCACAGCACAGTACAGTACAGCACACTACAGCACAGTACAGTACAGCACAGCACAGCACAGTACACTACAGCACAGCACAGTACAGCACAGCACCGCACAGCACAGCACAGCACAGTACAGTACAGCACAGTACAGTACAGCACAGTACAGAACAGCACAGCACAGCACAGCACAGCACAGTAACAGTACATTATCAGCACAGTTCAGAACAGTACAGCAACAGTACAGTACTGCACAGCACAGTACAGCACACTAAAGTACAGCACAGCACAGTATAGTGCAGCACAGCACAGCACAGTACAGTACAGTACAGCACAGCACAGTACAGTACAGCACAGCACCACACAGCACAGCACAGCACAGTATAGTGCAGCACAGCACAGCACAGTACAGTACAGCACAGCACCACACAGCACAGCACAGCACAGTATAGTGCAGCACAGCACAGCACAGTACAGTACAGCACAGCACAGCACAGTACAGTACAGCACAGCACCACACAGCACAGCACAGTACAGCACACTACAGCACAGCACAGTACACTACAACAGTACACTACAGTACAGCTCAGCACAGCACAGTACAGCACAGCACAATACAGTACAGCACAGCACAATACAGCACAGCACAATACAGTACAGCACAGCACAACACAGTACAGCACAATACAGCACAGCACAGCACAGCACAGCACAGCACAATACAGCACAGCACAGCACAGCACAGCACAATACAGCACAGCACAGCACAATACAGCACAGCACAGCACAGCACAGCACAGCACAACACAGTACAGCACAGCACAGCACAGCACAACACAGCACAGCACAGCACAGCACAGCACAATACAGCACAGCACAGCACAATACAGCACAGCACAGCACAGCACAGCACAGCACAACACAGTACAGCACAGCACAGCACAGCACAACACAGTACAGCACAGTACAGTACAACACAGCACAGCACAATACAGCACAGCACAATACAGTACAGCACAGCACAGTACAGCACAGCACAGCACAACACAGTACAGCACAGCACAGTACAGCACAGCACAGGAAAACACAGCACAGCACAGCACAATACAGTACAGCACAGCACAGCACAGCACAGGACAGTACAGCACAGCACAGTACACTACAGTACAGCACAGCACAATACAGTACAGCACAGCACAATACAGCACAGCACAGTACAGTACAGCACAGCACAGCACAGTACAGCACAGCACAGCACAGCACAGCACAGTACACTACAGCACAGCACAGTACAGCACAGCACCGCACAGCACAGCACAGCACAGCACAGTACAGTACAGCACAGTACAGCACAGCACAGTACAGAACAGCACAGCACAGCACAGTAACAGTACATTATCAGCACAGTTCAGAACAGTACAGCAACAGTACAGTACTGCACAGCACAGTACAGCACACTAAAGTACAGCACAGAACAGTATAGTGCAGCACAGCACAGTACAGTACAGCACAGCACAGCACAGCACACCACACTACAGCACAGTACAGTACAGTACAGCACAGCACACCACACCACACCACACCACACCACAGCACAGTACAGTACAGTACAGCACAGCACAGCACAGTACAGTACAGCACACCACACCACACCACACCACAGCACAGTACAGTACAGTACAGCACAGCACAGCACACCACACCACACCACAGCACAGTACAGTACAGCACAGCACCACACAGCACAGCACAGCACAGTATAGTGCAGCACTGCACAGCACAGTACAGTACAGCACAGCACCACACAGCACAGCACAGCACAGCACAGTATAGTGCAGCACAGCACAGCACAGTACAGTACAGCACAGCACAGCACAGCACGGCATGGCACAGCACAGCACAGTATAGCACAGCATAGTACAGTAACAGTACAGAACAGTACAGTACAGTAACAGTACAGTACAGCACACCACACCACACCACACCACACCACAGCACAGTACAGTACAGTACAGTACAGCACAGCACAGCACACCACACCACACTACAGCACAGTACAGTACAGTACAGCACAGCACACCACACCACACCACACCACACCACAGCACAGTACAGTACAGTACAGCACAGCACAGCACAGTACAGTACAGCACACCACACCACACCACACCACAGCACAGTACAGTACAGTACAGCACAGCACAGCACACCACACCACACCACAGCACAGTACAGTACAGCACAACACACCACACCACACCACAGCACAGTACAGTACAGTACACCACACCACACCACACCACACCACACCACAGCACAGCACAGTACAGTACAGTACAGTACAGTACAGCACACCACAGTACAGTACAGCACAGCAAACACAGTACAACACAGCACAGCACAGCACGGCATGGCACAGCACAGCACAGTATAGCACAGCACAGCACAGTACAGAACAGCACAGCACAGTACAACACAGCACAACACAGTACAACACAGCACAGTAACAGTACATTATCAGTACAGTTCAGAACAGTACAGTACAGCACAGCACAGTACAACACAGTACAGCACACCAAAGTACAGCATAGCATAGCACAGCACAGTACAGCACAGTACAGCAAAGCACAGCACAGCACAGTACAGCACAGTACAGCAAAGCACAGTACAGCACAGCACAGCACAGTACAGTACAGTACAGTACAGCACAGTACAGTACAGTACAGGACAGCACAGTACAGCACAGTACAGTACAACACAGCACAACACAGTACAACACAGCACAGTAACAGTACATTATCAGTACAGTTCAGAACAGTACAGCACAGCACAGCACAGTACAACACAGTACAGCACACCAAAGTACAGCATAGCATAGCACAGCACAGTACAACGCAGCACAGCACAGCACAGTACAGCACAGTACAGTACAGTACAGTACAGCACAGCACAGCACAACGCAGTACAGTACAGCACAGTACAGTACAGCAAAGCACAGTACAGTACAGCACAGTACAGCAAAGCACAGCACAGTACAGCACAGCACAGCACAGCACAGCACAACGCAGTACAGTACAGCACAGTACAGTACAGCAAACCACAGTACAGTACAGCACAGTACAGTACAGCACAGCACAGTACAGTACAGCACAGCACAGCACAGCACACTACAGCACAGTACAGTACAGCACAGTAGAATACAGCACAGTACACTACAGCAAAGCACAGCACAGCACAGTAACAGTACATTATCAGTACAGTACAGCACAGTACAGCACAGCACTGCACAGCACAGTACAGTACAGCACAGTACAGTACAGCACAGCACAGCACAGCACACTACAGCACAGTACAGTACAGCACAGCACAGCACACTACAGCACAGCACAGTACAGCACAGCACCGCACAGCACAGCACAGCACAGCACAGTACAGTACAGCACACTACAGCACAGTACAGTACAGCACAGCACAGCACAGTACACTACAGCACAGCACAGTACAGCACAGCACCGCACAGCACAGCACAGCACAGTACAGTACAGCACAGTACAGTACAGCACAGTACAGAACAGCACAGCACAGCACAGCACAGCACAGTAACAGTACATTATCAGCACAGTTCAGAACAGTACAGCAACAGTACAGTACTGCACAGCACAGTACAGCACACTAAAGTACAGCACAGCACAGTATAGTGCAGCACAGCACAGCACAGTACAGTACAGTACAGCACAGCACAGTACAGTACAGCACAGCACCACACAGCACAGCACAGCACAGTATAGTGCAGCACAGCACAGCACAGTACAGTACAGCACAGCACCACACAGCACAGCACAGCACAGTATAGTGCAGCACAGCACAGCACAGTACAGTACAGCACAGCACAGCACAGTACAGTACAGCACAGCACCACACAGCACAGCACAGTACAGCACACTACAGCACAGCACAGTACACTACAACAGTACACTACAGTACAGCTCAGCACAGCACAGTACAGCACAGCACAATACAGTACAGCACAGCACAATACAGCACAGCACAATACAGTACAGCACAGCACAACACAGTACAGCACAATACAGCACAGCACAGCACAGCACAGCACAGCACAATACAGCACAGCACAGCACAGCACAGCACAATACAGCACAGCACAGCACAATACAGCACAGCACAGCACAGCACAGCACAGCACAACACAGTACAGCACAGCACAGCACAGCACAACACAGCACAGCACAGCACAGCACAGCACAATACAGCACAGCACAGCACAATACAGCACAGCACAGCACAGCACAGCACAGCACAACACAGTACAGCACAGCACAGCACAGCACAACACAGTACAGCACAGTACAGTACAACACAGCACAGCACAATACAGCACAGCACAATACAGTACAGCACAGCACAGTACAGCACAGCACAGCACAACACAGTACAGCACAGCACAGTACAGCACAGCACAGGAAAACACAGCACAGCACAGCACAATACAGTACAGCACAGCACAGCACAGCACAGGACAGTACAGCACAGCACAGTACACTACAGTACAGCACAGCACAATACAGTACAGCACAGCACAATACAGCACAGCACAGTACAGTACAGCACAGCACAGCACAGTATAGCACAGCACAGCACAGCACAGCACAGTACACTACAGCACAGCACAGTACAGCACAGCACCGCACAGCACAGCACAGCACAGCACAGTACAGTACAGCACAGTACAGCACAGCACAGTACAGAACAGCACAGCACAGCACAGTAACAGTACATTATCAGCACAGTTCAGAACAGTACAGCAACAGTACAGTACTGCACAGCACAGTACAGCACACTAAAGTACAGCACAGAACAGTATAGTGCAGCACAGCACAGTACAGTACAGCACAGCACAGCACAGCACAGTACAGTACAGCACAGCACAGTACAGTACAGCACAGCACCACACAGCACAGCACAGCACAGTATAGTGCAGCACTGCACAGCACAGTACAGTACAGCACAGCACCACACAGCACAGCACAGCACAGCACAGTATAGTGCAGCACAGCACAGCACAGTACAGTACAGCACAGCACAGCACAGCACGGCATGGCACAGCACAGCACACTACAGCACAGTACAGTACAGCACAGCACAGCACAGTACACTACAGCACAGCACAGTACAGCACAGCACCGCACAGCACAGCACAGCACAGTACAGTACAGCACAGTACAGTACAGCACAGTACAGAACAGCACAGCACAGCACAGCACAGCACAGTAACAGTACATTATCAGCACAGTTCAGAACAGTACAGCAACAGTACAGTACTGCACAGCACAGTACAGCACACTAAAGTACAGCACAGCACAGTATAGTGCAGCACAGCACAGCACAGTACAGTACAGTACAGCACAGCACAGTACAGTACAGCACAGCACCACACAGCACAGCACAGCACAGTATAGTGCAGCACAGCACAGCACAGTACAGTACAGCACAGCACCACACAGCACAGCACAGCACAGTATAGTGCAGCACAGCACAGCACAGTACAGTACAGCACAGCACAGCACAGTACAGTACAGCACAGCACCACACAGCACAGCACAGTACAGCACACTACAGCACAGCACAGTACACTACAACAGTACACTACAGTACAGCTCAGCACAGCACAGTACAGCACAGCACAATACAGTACAGCACAGCACAATACAGCACAGCACAATACAGTACAGCACAGCACAACACAGTACAGCACAATACAGCACAGCACAGCACAGCACAGCACAATACAGCACAGCACAGCACAGCACAGCACAATACAGCACAGCACAGCACAATACAGCACAGCACAGCACAGCACAGCACAGCACAGCACAACACAGTACAGCACAGCACAGCACAGCACAACACAGCACAGCACAGCACAGCACAGCACAATACAGCACAGCACAGCACAATACAGCACAGCACAGCACAGCACAGCACAGCACAACACAGTACAGCACAGCACAGCACAGCACAACACAGTACAGCACAGTACAGTACAACACAGCACAGCACAATACAGCACAGCACAATACAGTACAGCACAGCACAGTACAGCACAGCACAGCACAACACAGTACAGCACAGCACAGTACAGCACAGCACAGGAAAACACAGCACAGCACAGCACAATACAGTACAGCACAGCACAGCACAGCACAGGACAGTACAGCACAGCACAGTACACTACAGTACAGCACAGCACAATACAGTACAGCACAGCACAATACAGCACAGCACAGTACAGTACAGCACAGCACAGCACAGTACAGCACAGCACAGCACAGCACAGCACAGCACAGTACACTACAGCACAGCACAGTACAGCACAGCACCGCACAGCACAGCACAGCACAGCACAGTACAGTACAGCACAGTACAGCACAGCACAGTACAGAACAGCACAGCACAGCACAGTAACAGTACATTATCAGCACAGTTCAGAACAGTACAGCAACAGTACAGTACTGCACAGCACAGTACAGCACACTAAAGTACAGCACAGAACAGTATAGTGCAGCACAGCACAGTACAGTACAGCACAGCACAGCACAGCACAGTACAGTACAGCACAGCACAGTACAGTACAGCACAGCACCACACAGCACAGCACAGCACAGTATAGTGCAGCACTGCACAGCACAGTACAGTACAGCACAGCACCACACAGCACAGCACAGCACAGCACAGTATAGTGCAGCACAGCACAGCACAGTACAGTACAGCACAGCACAGCACAGCACGGCATGGCACAGCACAGCACAGTATAGCACAGCATAGTACAGTAACAGTACAGAACAGTACAGTACAGTAACAGTACAGTACAGCACACCACACCACACCACACCACACCACAGCACAGTACAGTACAGTACAGTACAGCACAGCACAGCACACCACACCACACTACAGCACAGTACAGTACAGTACAGCACAGCACACCACACCACACCACACCACACCACAGCACAGTACAGTACAGTACAGCACAGCACAGCACAGTACAGTACAGCACACCACACCACACCACACCACAGCACAGTACAGTACAGTACAGCACAGCACAGCACACCACACCACACCACAGCACAGTACAGTACAGCACAACACACCACACCACACCACAGCACAGTACAGTACAGTACACCACACCACACCACACCACACCACACCACAGCACAGCACAGTACAGTACAGTACAGTACAGTACAGCACACCACAGTACAGTACAGCACAGCAAACACAGTACAACACAGCACAGCACAGCACGGCATGGCACAGCACAGCACAGTATAGCACAGCACAGCACAGTACAGAACAGCACAGCACAGTACAACACAGCACAACACAGTACAACACAGCACAGTAACAGTACATTATCAGTACAGTTCAGAACAGTACAGTACAGCACAGCACAGTACAACACAGTACAGCACACCAAAGTACAGCATAGCATAGCACAGCACAGTACAGCACAGTACAGTACAGTACAGTACAGGAAAGCACAGCACAGTACAGCACAGTACAGCAAAGCACAGTACAGCACAGCACAGCACAGTACAGTACAGTACAGCACAGTACAGTACAGTACAGTACAGGACAGCACAGTACAGCACAGTACAGTACAACACAGCACAACACAGTACAACACAGCACAGTAACAGTACATTATCAGTACAGTTCAGAACAGTACAGAACAGCACAGCACAGTACAACACAGTACAGCACACCAAAGTACAGCATAGCATAGCACAGCACAGTACAACGCAGCACAGCACAGTACAGCACAGTACAGTACAGCACAGTACAGCACAGCACAGTACAGTACAGCACAGCACAGTACAGCACAGCACAGTACAGCACAGCACAGCACAGCACAGCACAGTACAGTACAGCACAGTACAGTACAGCACAGCACAGCACAGCACAACGCAGTACAGTACAGCACAGTACAGTACAGCAAAGCACAGTACAGTACAGCACAGTACAGCAAAGCACAGTACAGTACAGCACAGTACAGCACAGCAGAGCACAGCACAACGCAGTACAGTACAGTACAGCACAGTACAGTACAGCAAAGCACAGTACAGTACAGCACAGTACAGTACAGTACAGCACAGTACAGTACAGCACAGGACAGCACAGCACACTACAGCACAGTACAGTACAGCACAGTAGAATACAGCACAGTACACTACAGCAAAGCACAGCACAGCACAGTAACAGTACATCATCAGTACAGTACAGCACAGTACAGCACAGCACAGCTCTGCACAGCACAGTACAGTACAGCACAGTACAGTACAGCACAGCACAGCACAGTACAGCACAGCACCGCACAGCACAGCACAGCACAGCACAGTACAGTACAGCACAGCACAGCACAGCACAGTACAGCACAGCACAGCACAGCACAGTACACTACAGCACAGCACAGTACAGCACAGCACCGCACAGCACAGCACAGCACAGCACAGTACAGTACAGCACAGTACAGAACAGCACAGCACAGCACAGCACAGTAACAGTACATTATCAGTACAGTTCAGAACAGTACAGCAACAGTACAGTACTGCACAGCACAGTACAGCACACTTAAGTACAGCACAGCACAGTATAGTGCAGCACAGCACAGCACAGTACAGTACAGTACAGCACAGCACAGTACAGTACAGCACAGCACCACACAGCACAGCACAGCACAGTATAGTGCAGCACAGCACAGCACAGTACAGTACAGCACAGCACTACACAGCACAGCACAGTATAGTGCAGCACAGCACAGCACAGTACAGTACAGCACAGCACAGCACAGTACAGTACAGCACAGCACCACACAGCACAGCACAGTACAGCACACTACAGCACAGCACAGTACACTACAACAGTACACTACAGTACAGCTCAGCACAGCACAGTACAGCACAGCACAATACAGTACAGCACAGCACAATACAGCACAGCACAATACAGTACAGCACAGCACAACACAGTACAGCACAATACAGCACAGCACAGCACAGCACAATACAGCACAGCACAGCACAGCACAGCACAATACAGCACAGCACAGCACAGCACAGCACAGCACAACACAGTACAGCACAGCACAGCACAGCACAACACAGTACAGCACAGTACAGTACAACACAGCACAGCACAGCACAATACAGCACAGCACAGCACAGCACAATACAGTACAGCACAGCACAGTACAGCACAGCACAGCACAGCACAACACAGTACAGCACAGCACAGTACAGCACAGCACAGGACAACACAGCACAGCACAGCACAGCACAATACAGTACAGCACAGCACAGCACAGCACAGGACAGTACAGCACAGCACAGTACACTACAGTACAGCACAGCACAATACAGCACAGCACAGCACAGTACAGCACAGCACAGCACAGCACAGTACACTACAGCACAGCACAGTACAGCACAGCACCGCACAGCACAGCACAGCACAGCACAGTACAGTACAGCACAGTACAGCACAGCACAGTACAGAACAGCACAGCACAGCACAGCACAGCACAGTAACAGTACATTATCAGCACAGTTCAGAACAGTACAGCAACAGTACAGTACTGCACAGCACAGTACAGCACACTAAAGTACAGCACAGCACAGTATAGTGCAGCACAGCACAGCACAGTACAGTACAGTACAGCACAGCACAGTACAGTACAGCACAGCACAGTACAGTACAGTACAGCACAGCACCACACAGCACAGCACAGTATAGTGCAGCACAGCACAGCACAGTACAGTACAGCACAGCACCACACAGCACAGCACAGCACAGTATAGTGCAGCACAGCACAGCACAGTACAGTACAGCACAGCACAGCACAGTACAGTACAGCACAGCACCACACAGCACAGCACAGTACAGCACAGTACAGCACAGCACAGTACACTACAACAGTACACTACAGTACAGCTCAGCACAGCACAGTACAGCACAGCACAATACAGTACAGCACAGCACAATACAGCACAGCTCAATACAGTACAGCACAGCACAGCACAGCACAACACAGCACAGCACAATACAGCACAGCACAGCACAGCACAGCACAGTACAGCACAGCACAGCACAGCACAACACAGTACAGCACAGCACAGTACAGCACAGCACAGGACAACACAGCACAGCACAGCACAATACAGTACAGCACAGCACAGCACAGCACAGGACAGTACAGCACAGCACAGTACACTACAGTACAGCACAGCACAATACAGTACAGCACAGCACAATACAGCACAGCACAGTACAGCACAGCACAATACAGCACAGCACAGCACAGCACAGAACAGTACAGCACAGCACAATACAGCACAGCACAGCACAGCACAGCACAGCACAGCACAGCACAATACAGCACAGCACAGCACAGCACAATACAGCACAGCACAGCACAGCACAGGACAACACAGCACAGCACAGCACAGGACAACACAGCACAGCACAGCACAATACAGTACAGCACAGCACAATACAGTACAGTACAGCACAATACAGCACAGCACAGCACAGAACAGTACAGCACAGCACAATACAGCACAGCACAGCACAGCACAGCACAGCACAATACAGTACAGCACAGCACAGCACAGCACAGGACAGTACAGCACAGTACAGTACAGCACAGCACAGCACAATACAGTACAGCACAGCACAGCACAATACAGTACAGCACAGGACAGTACAGCACAGCACAGTACAGCACAGCACAGTACAGTACAGCACAGCACAGCACAGCAAAGCACAGCACAGTACAGTACAGCACAGCAAGTACAGTACAGCTCAGCACAGTACAGTACACTACAGCACAGTACAGTACAGCACAGTACAGTACAGCACAGCACAGTACAGCACAGCACAGCACAGTACAGTACAGCACAGTGCAGAACAGCACAGCACAGCACAGCACAGTAACAGTACATTATCAGTACAGTTCAGAACAGTACAGGAACAGTACAGTACAGCACAGCACAGTACAGCACACTACAGCACAGTACAGCACACTAAAGTACAGCACAACACAGTATAGTGCAGCACAGCACAGCACAGTACAGCACAGCACAGCACAATACAGTACAGCACAGCACAATACAGCACAGCACAGCACAGTACAGGACAGTACAGCACAGCACAATACAGTACAGCACAGCACAGCACAGCACAGCACAATACAGTACAGCACAGCACAATACAGTACAGCACAGCACAGCACAATACAGTACAGCACAGCACAGCACAGCACAGGACAGTACAGCACAGTACAGGACAACACAGCACAGCACAGCACAATACAGTACAGCACAGCACAATACAGCAGAGCACAGCACAGCACAGGACAGCACAGTAACAGTACATTATCAGCACAGTTCAGAACAGTACAGCAACAGTACAGTACTGCACAGCACAGTACAGCACACTAAAGTACAGCACAGCACAGCACAGCACAATACAGTACAGTACAGCACAGCACAATACAGTACAGTACAGCACAGCACAATACAGTACAGTACAGCACAATACAGTACAGCACAGCACAGCACAACACAGTACAGTACAATGCAGTACAGCACAGCACAGTTCGTGAACTCTCTCCCTCTCTGCGGTAAATATGGTCAAACCAAGGGGTTCAAAATATTGACACATTTTTGAAGTGTTTAGATTTAGCGACGGCTGAGAGAGAGAGAGAGGGGGGGGGGGGGAGAGATATTTTCAAGAATGGAAATGCACTATCAGAGACAAAAAAAAAAAGTATATGATTAATTTTGTACAGGCTGGTTAAAGTCAATATGAACGTGTGTATGTATTTACAGGAAATTAACATATTTTGTTTTCGCATGGCTTTAACTCAGATAAGATGTGGAGTCTTGCCAATAAATAGTAATATGAACAGCTATGGAAATGTTACTGTGCAGTCGAACGAATTGTTCACATTGTAAAACTTGTGCAGAAGACGAAAGACTCTTCTTGTATGCTTGTCCACTGTATTCGGAGCTGACAAAAAATAGATTCTTTGACAGTGGAATCAATGTTTCATTGGAATGATTATTGGATGTTTCAGTTTCAGTTTCAGTTGCTCAAGGAGGCGTTACTGCGTTCGGACGAACCATATACGCTACACCACATCTGCCAAGCAGATGCCTGACCAGCAGCGTAACCCAACGCGCTTAGTCAGGCCTTGAGAAAAAAAAACCAAACCAAAAAAAACAACAACAACAAAAAAAACAAACAAACAAAAAAACAAACACGGGGGAATAAATAACAGATAAGCTTACATAAATAAATAAAGAAAGAAATGAATAATAATTATAATATAGAAAAAGGTAGTAGCAATAATAATAGTAATACTAAAAAAAAAAAATAATAAAAAAAAAAAAAAAATATTGGATGATGAAAGCAAACAGTTTATGTTAGTATCAAAGTTTCTTTTCCATTCTTCTTAGAGACAGAAGCAGATGTTCGTAGTAACTAATATGACAAAGAAAATGTTATACGGAGCAGGCAGAGTATTGTTAAAAAAAAAAAGAAAAAAAGAAAAAAAAGAGTTTACAATGGGTCATGGCAGTTAATACTATCATTTTTTTGATGGTGTTCTTGTGTAACATCGTTTTTTTTTTTCTTTTATGGAACTTAGTCATTTAGTTATTTAGTTTCACCCTCCCTCCCTCTCTCTCTCTCTCTGTCTGTCTGTATCTTTCAATGGTCACTGCACACACAAATAAACGGGTTTCATGTTCAGACTCTCTCTCTCTCTCTCTCTCTCTCTCTCTCTCTGTGTGTGTGTGTGTGTGTGTGTGTGTGTGTGTGTGTGTGTGTGTGTGTGTGTGAATGGTCACTGCACACACAAAATAAACGCAAATCACGTACTGATTTCATGTTCAGACTCTCTCTCTCTCTCTCTCTCTCTCTCTTTCTTTCTCTCTGTCTCTCTCTTTCTCTCTCTCTCTCTCTCTCTCTCTCTGTGAATGATCACTGCACACACACACACACACACACACACACACACACACACACACACACTAAACACAAATCACGTACTCACGTACTCACCCACAACAATAACCGAACTCTGTTCCCCCTCCTCCTCCCCTCCCTCCCTCCCCCAACCCAACCAACCCCCCCCCCACCCCCCCCCCCCCACAAACACACCCTAATCCACCCATCCACCCACCCACAGATATCACAAACTGCGCGGAGCCATCCCCAGTACCCAACGCCTACCGCTATCTGACGTCACGCCTCGTGGGCACTAACGTCACCTACGCCTGTTACCAAGGCTACGTCATGACGTCAGGGAGCGCGCGGCGAACCTGCGGGTTCCACGGCAGCTACACTGGAAGCCCCCCTGTCTGCACGAGTTGGTGTCGTCGTCGTTGTTTCTTTCCCTTTTTCTTGTCTTTCTCTCTCTCTCTCTCTCTCTCTCTCTCTCTCTCTCTCTCTCTCTCTCTCTGTGTGTGTGTGTGTGTGAATGTGTGTTTGCATGTTTTACATTTATTTGATTATTTATCATCATTTGTGTGTGTGTGTGTGTGTGTGTGTGTGTGTGTGTGTGTGTGTGTGTGTCTGCGCGCGCGCCTAGAGTTGACTTCATCAAGATTTTGCGCCTTATAAATATTATTATTATTAGTAGTAGTAGTTGTATTTTTTATGTATTTATCTATTATTTATTTATTCAATTTCAATTGAATTTAATTAATCAATTAATTCATTTTATTTGATTATTTTGTTTATTTATTTAGTTTTTATTCTTATTTTTATTTTATTTTATTTTATTTTATTTTTCTCGAGGCCTGACTAAGCGCGTCAGTTGGGTTTACGCTGCTGGTCAGGCATCTGCTTGGCAGATGTGGTGTAGCGTATATGGATTTGACCGAATGCAGTGACGCCTCCTTGAGCTACTGATACTGATACTGATACTGATACTTTCTTTCTTCCTTTCTTCCATCCATCCTTCCTCCCTCCCTTTCATATTCTTCCTTCCTTCTTTCTTTCGGGTTGACGTTGCTTCACGTTAATTCTATTATATTTTTATTATTATTTATTTATTTATCTCTGTGTGTGTGTGTGTATTCATATATATATATATATATATATATATATATATATATATATATATATATATGATAGTCAGTCGTGTCTGACAATGACCATCAGAATAGCAGAGGAGTCAACTGCTGTCCCAAGAATCTGGGCTGGTAGAATTTGATTATAGTGGAGAGTGTTTTGCCCAAGTACATCCCCACTCTCTCGGCCAAGAGGGTTTTAGGACAGTCAGCGTTGGGGATGGTTCCCAAAGGCCAACTAGCCCCCCCCCCAAGGCTGCAGCACCAAGAGCCAGTGCAATTTTGCTTCCTAGTTTGAGAGTCATAGTCCTTCACAAAAAGACAAAGCTGTAAATGGTTTCACATTGTAATGGAGAAACCATTGATAAAAACAGCTCTCACTTTGGTGTTTGTCCAAATGTAAACTTATGTCAATCTGTGATATAGGCTGTGTGTTAGGTCACGTTGATTAATGGCGCTGATATTGCATTTTAGTGAATGGACATGTAATGGAATAAATTAAGACAGGCACACACACACACACACACACACACACACACACACACACACACACACACACACACACACATCATTATCGCCATCACCCCCATCACCACAACCACCACCATCATCATCACCACCACCACCACCACCACCGCCATCAACACCACCACCATCATCACCATCAACACCATCACCATTATCACCACCACCACCACCACCATCACCACAACCACAACCACAACCATCACCACCATCACCACAACCATAACCACCATCACCACTAACCGCAATGTACTTCCCCACCCCCCCACCTCACCCCCACCATCCAACCCCCACCCTCCCGAAACCCCCCTTCCCCACCTCAACCCCCCACAACCCCTAGGGGCGTGTCCAGTAGCGAGCAGGCCGGGGGCGTGGTTTGAGAGCCCCGCCCCCAGGGTCGTGGGCAGTTTATTGACGGGCACGTGCACTGGGGAGGACGCCCCAGACGATGACTTCGTCTGGCAATGTCGGCAGCTCTCCGCTGAGAACGCCGTAGAGGGCCCGCGGTGGAACTCCACGGGGCTGGAGTGTTCTGGTGAGAACAAGCTCCCTGATAACCTCCGTCATTCTGATTCCCTCGCATCTTTTAAATCTCGTCTCAAAACTCACCTTTTTTCCCTCAGCAATAAGTTCAATTGTGGCAGGTCCACTTCCTTTGCGTTAGCTGTGCTTGACTATGTGTGTATACATATGTATGTGTACATAACTACATGCATGTATATGAATGTGTATTGTGTGTGCGTGTGTTTATGTAAGTTTGTGCCTGCCTATGTGTGCGTATGTGTTAGGGTAGCTGTTAGATACACATGTATGTTAAAATGTATGTATGCAGCGTGTGTGTGTGTGTGTGTGTGTGTGTGTGTGTGTGTGTGTGTGTGTGCGTGTGTGTGTGTAGTCACGTTTTGGTGTGTGTATGTAACATAGATATGATGTATTATGTTAACAAAAGCGTTTTTGTAAAGCACCTAGAGCAGATTTCTGGATAGTGTGCTATATAAGTATCCATTATTATTATTATTATTAAGTTTGAAGAGCAACTGAAGCTGAAACAGAAACTGAAACTGAAAAAAAATGTTTTAATGCCATTGACATTACAGTCCTATTGGCATGGGACACATCAGAATAATCGTTTAACAACACAAAAAAACAAACCAAACAGAATAATAATAATAATAATGGTATTTATATAGCGCTGAATCTTGTGCAGAGACAAATCAAAGCGCTTTCGCACCAGTCATTCACACGCATGCATAACTCTAATACTGTAGAAACTAAAGACAAGGAAGAGGCAGGCAAGGGAGGCTATTTTGGGAAGAGGTGGGTTTTAAGGCCAGTCTTGAAAGAGCTGAGTGTGGAGACTTGACGAAGCGAAAAAGGAAGTTCATTCCAATCGCAAGGTCCAGAAACAGAGAAAGAACGGCGGCCAATAGTCGAGTGTTTGAATCTGGGTATGCGTAAACAGAGTGGATCCGAGGCCGATCGTAGTGAAACAGCATGAATATATGAATCAAAGTCGCAGCAACAACCCTGCACAAAGTCTGTTGAAACACAATAAAAAACACTTGTGTCGAAAACGCCTTTACCCACGCTCGACAAACTCACGGCGAACTCAACCGAAAAGAAAAGTATGAAAA
>NC_134910.1:9588184-9590684 GCF_041734735.1 Babylonia areolata | reverse complement strand
CATTTATTGCTCCACACGAAACATCGGTTTATGCCCTCGTCCGAATAACGCAGACGCAACGCAGACCTGTGGCAGTGTACCAACCAGCTGCCAGCCAAAGACGAGATTCGGCGCAGAAGATGGAGATGGATCGGGCACACCCTGAGGAAGCCAGACAGTAACATCTCCAGGCAGGCACTGAAATGAAAATCCCCAGGGCAAACGGAAGAGAGGAAGGCCAAGAAACACCTGGCGACGTGACCTCGAGGCAGACACCAAGAAGATGGGGGCACACCTGGAGACCATTAGAAAGGGCAGCCCCAGGACACAGGACTCTGACGGACTGTTGTGAGCGGCCTATGTTCCGGGAGGAGGGATGGGCATTACTGACTGAACTGATTGATTAACTCACTCAGTACGGCCAGTCCTCTCTTCTCCTCTACACAGACCCCTCGGATGTCCAGTGGGTGTCTGAATGACCCAACCTTTAGCTTCCGTCGTCAGAATTGTGGTATTCTTTGTCAACATTTACCTCTTCAGTATAAGAGCCTTCCGCTTGTAATATTTTGATGATGGTAATTGGGGTGAAACGCTGTTAACGTCGTCTCTTCCGCCGTTCGCATGGAGAGAGTTAACTCAGACGCTCAGTTTGATTTTCCCAAAGGTGAGACTCGGATTCAAACCCAGGCCTTCACAGACACTGTACTGACAGATGAACGTTTTAACCGTTCTGCCCCCTTCATCCCTGAGTTCTGATCCCCCTCCCAACCCCCCTGTCACGAGGAAGACCTAAGAAGAAAGGAAAGAAGTAGTGCTGTGGGTGGTGTGGCCCAGTGGTTAAGGCGACCGCCGAGGAAGCGGAGAGAATGTGAGCGTGTGGGATCGAGTCCTTTCACTCGCCAGAATTACCTCTCCCCCTCTCTCACCCCCCCCACGTCCCCGTCCCTCCCCTCTCCTCGCCCCCCCCGCCCCCAATTCCTCTGGACCTTTAGTGGTGGTCTGGACGCTAGTCGTTCGGATGAGACGATAAAACGAGGTGCCATACCATACAACACCACACAATACCAATACCAAGTGAAGTGATGGCCTAGAGGTAACACGTCCACCTAGGAAGCGAGAGAATCTGAGCACGCTGGTTCCAATCACGGCTAGGCCGCCGATATTTTCTACCCCTCCACTAGACCTTGAGTGGTGGTCTGGACGCTAGTCATTCGGATGAGACGGTAAACCGAGGTCCCGTGTGCTAGCATGCACTTAGTACACGTAAAAGAACCCACGGCAACAAAAGGGTTGTTCCTGGCAAAATTCTTTAGAAAAATCCACTTCGATAGGAAAAACAAATCAAACTGCAGGCAGGAAAAAATACAAAAAAAAAAAAAAAAAAAAAAGGGTGGCGCTGTAGTGTAGTGACGCACTCTCCCTGGGGAGAGTAGACCGAATTTCACACAGAGAAATCTGTTGTGACAAAAAGAGAAATACAAATACAAATACCAATACCAATACCACACAACACGAATACACCAATACCTTTTTCTATATTATAATTATTATTTATTTATTTATTTATTTATTTATTTCTGTAAGCTTATCTATTATTTATGCACCTTTTTTTTTTCTCAAGGCCTGACTAAGCGCGTTGGGTTACGCTGCTGGTCAGGCATCTGCTTGGCAGATGTGGTGTAGCGTATATGGTTTTGTCCGAACGCAATGACGCCTCCTTGAGCTACTGAAAACTGAAACTGAAACTGAAACCAATACAGTACCATACCAGTACGATACAAAACACCATACCCAAATACCACGCAATGACTATTATTCCATGTCGTATCATTCACCACGAAAAAGAACCCATGGCAACGAAGAAGTTGTGCTTGGCAAACATTCCGTGTAAAGAAAAAAAAAAAAAAAAAAAAAAAAATCCACTGTGGAAGTGAAATACTAACACTTGCAGACTGATGATGGGGTTGCACTGTGCTGTGGCGGTGCACTTTCCCCGGAGACCCCAGCCAGAATTTCACACGGAGAAAAATTAATATGTTGTCACGAAGAAGTAATGCAATGCAGCTGGATGATTTAATACCAAAACTACCCCCCCCGCCCCCCCCCCCCCCCCCCCCCAAAAAAAAAAAAAAAATCCCCCAAAACCAAAAAAAAAAAAAAAAAAAAAAAAAAAAAAAAAACCACCAAAAAAAACAACACAAAAAACAAAACAAACAGCAAAAACATAAACAACAACAACAACAACAAAAAACAAGAGAGGCAAGGCCTTCAAGACTCACTTGTGGTACACTTAAAAAAAAAATCCAAGCTTTTTATGTATTGAGTATAATTTCAAAATATAATGTTTAAGATGAGAAAGATCAGTTTAAAGCAAATTAAGTCCCCTAGCATTAATTACAGAGTAATTTCCCTTGTTTACTATCTGCACCAAAACGTTTGCAAAATAAATAAAACTTCCATGCTTAGCAAAAGAAGTTCCTGTTTGAACAAAAAATGATAATAATGACTGCTCTTGTTGTTG
>NC_134910.1:9575684-9583184 GCF_041734735.1 Babylonia areolata | reverse complement strand
CCTGATGCGCGGGGCGGAGAGAGTGGATGGGGGGGAAAGCCCATAGTGTTTACAGGGGAGGATGACAATGGCCGACAATCTTCACGTGATTTATTGACACGTCTAACGTCACGTGATCTGACACGTCTAACGTCACGTAATTTGACACGTCTAACGTCACGTGATCTGACACGTCTAACGTCACGTGATTTGACACGTCCAACGTAACGTCACGTGATCTGACACGTCTAACGTCACGTGATCTGACACGTCTAACGTCACGTCACGTGATTTGACACGTCTAACGTCACGTGATTTGACACGTCTAACGTCACGTGATCTGACACGTCTAACGTCACGTCACGTGATTTGACACGTCTAACGTCACGTGATTTGACACGTCTAGCGCTCGCGTTATGAGCGAAAAGGCGACTGGCAGCAGACAGTGATAATGTTCACTTGAAACAGCAGCAACAGCCAGCTATTCGAAATAACAATAATAGTAATGATGATGATGATGTTGATGTTGATATTCTTCTTCTTCTTCTTCTTCTTATTATTATTATTATCATTATCATTATTATTATCATTGTTATCATCATCATCATCATCATCATTATTATTGTTATTGTCATTGTTCTTGTTGTTGTTATTATTATTCACGTTATTATACATTATAGCTATTGTTATGCTAGTCGTTGTTCTTATTACTTCATTGTTGTCATCTTCAGCACCAGCATCCTCATCTAACAATAACAACAACAAGCAACAACGACGATGAAAATAATGATAATAACAACAACAACAACAATAATGATGATGATGATGATAATAATAATAATAATAATAATAATAATAATAATAATAATAATGATGATGATGATAATAATAATAATAATAATAATAATAAGAAGAAGAAGAAGAAGAAGAAGAAGAAGAAGAAGAAGAAGAAGAAGAATGAATGAATGAATGAATGAATGAATGAACGAATGAATAATGAAAATGAGAATGATAATGATAAAATTATTACTATTGTTACTATCATTGCCATCATCATCGTTGTTGTTGTTGGTGTTGTTGTTGTTGCTATTATCATTGTTGTTGTTAAAAAAATATTGTTACTGTTATCGTTCTTGTTATGTTATTATCATCATCATCATCATCATCATCATCATCATCATCATCATAACTATAATGATTTATTAAAAAAAAACACAAACAAAACAAAACAAAAACAAAAAAACAAAACAAAACAAAAAAACAGTCAAGAAAAAAGTTTCTTTTCTGTCGACAACGACGTGACAGGTATGTGTGCGACGGGGGGAGGAGCCCAATGAGCGGAGACGACACGGCGGTGTGTACCGTCGTCACAAGCGCACAGTGGACACCACCCTCCTTGGTCTGTACAGGTAAAGGGGGTACCCCAACCCGCCCCCCCCCCCCACTTGCCCCCCTCCCCCCACCCCAACTCCCAACACCCCAGCCCTTCTCTTCTAAAACTTTCCACGCACCACCATCCCCCGACCACCCACCACCATCCTCACCCCCCCTCTGCCCTCCCCCCCCCCTCCCCCTCTGCCCTCCCCCCCCTCCCCCTCCCCCACTGTGTGGAGGTGGTGAGGATCTGACGGAATCCCCAGTGCCTGAAACCCACGCCACCTTCCACAGAGCAAGATCGCAGAATCCAATAACTGGACCTTAATCATTAAGATCGTCACGACAATAGCTTTTTAATTTTAATTTTTATTTTATATATATATATATATATTAATTAAACTCAGCCCTCTGTGTGTGTGTGTGTGTGTGAGAGAGAGAGAGAGCGTGCGCGTGCGTGCGTGTCTGGAGTCTGGAAGCGTTGGTTCAAACCCCCCCCCCCCCCCCAACCCTTCTACCCCCGCCCGCCCCCACCCCCTCCGCTCTCCCCCCTCCGGCCCCTCCCCCCCACCCTCCATCCGCTCCCCGCACTCCCCCCCCCAGTTCCTTTGTTATGATGAACAGATGCTGTTTTGGCATGATTATCATCGTCATGATCGTCGTCATCATCATCATCATGACAGTGTTCATCGTTGTTTTCATCATCATCATCATTATCGTCGTCATCATCATCATCATTATCATCAACAACATCCAGTCATCCATTGTGGCCTCGATGCTTCTTTATTAGAAATGGATTTAGAAAGCTCTGTTTGTTAAAAAAAACAAACAGCGTTACAGACACATGTTTATGACATAGCTCTTATTTATTACAAATGGTGAATCAAAGCTCTCCTTATTACAAACGACATGACAGAGATCTGTTTATGATAAAGCTCTCTTTATTACAAATGGCCTCGCAAAAGCTCTCTTTATTACAAATGGCCTCGCAAAAGCTCTCTTTATTACAAATGGCCTCGCAAAAGCTCTCTTTATTACAAATGGCCTCGCAAAAGCTCTCTTTATTACAAATGGCCTCGCAAAAGCTCTCTTTATTACAAATGGCCTCGCAAAAGCTCTCTTTATTACAAATGGCCTCACAAAAGCTCTCTTTATTACAAATGGCCTCGCAAAAGCTCTCTTTATTACAAATGGCCTCGCAAAAGCTCTCTTTATTACAAATGGCCTCGCAAAAGCTCTCTTTATTACAAATGGCCTCACAAAAGCTCTCTTTATTACAAATGGCCTCGCAAAAGCTCTCTTTATTACAAATGGCCTCGCAAAAGCTCTCTTTATTACAAATACTGTTACAAAGCTCTCTTCATTACGAATGGTGTTACAAAGATAAGTTTAACTCACTCAGTACGGCCAGTCCTCTCTTCTCTTCTACACAAACCCCTCGGATGTCCAGTGGGTGTCTCAATGACCCAACCTTTAGCTTCCGTCGTCAGAATTGTGGTATTCTTTGTCAACATTCACCTCTTCAGTATAAGAGCCTTCCGCTTGTAATATTTTGATGGTGGTAATTGGGGGTGAAACGCTGTTAACGTCGTCTCTTCCGCCGTTCGTATGGAGAGAGTTAATACGAACGGCGTTAAAAAAAAAAAAGCTCTGTTCATCACAAACAGCGTTCCAAAGCTCGCTTTATTACAAACAGCGTAATAAAGCTCTTTATAATGCAATCAGCTTCAAATAAAAAGAATATCTCGATTACAAAAGGTTTTACACAGTTGTTTTTTTTTTTTTTGTTTTTTCTTTCTTTCTATTATCAGTGTTTTTGTTATGGATAGTTTGGACAAAATCTTTTTTATTGTAAAACGCCAACAACAACAGAACAACAAGAAGCAAACCACCACCACCACCACCACCACCACCATCATCACCACAAACAATGACTAAAATACCACCACCACCACCACCAACAACAACAACAATAACAACAACACCACCAAAAAAAACAACCCCCCCCCCCCCCAAAAAAAAAAAAAAAAAAAAAAGCAAAAAAAAAAAAGAAAGAAAGAAAGAAAGAAAGAAGAAGAAAAAGAGCAAAGACGAGAAACAAACCAGAGCAAAACCAAACCCCGATCTGCCTCACGACCCCTCCTTACTGTAAGTGCATGTACATGTATGTGTGTGTGTGTGTGTGTGTGTGTGTGTGTGTGTGTGTATGTGTGTGTGTGTGCGCGAGCGCGCGCGCGTGTGTGTGGCACAGACCAACAGAACCTGGCGGCCCGGCAGAACGTCACCGTCTTGTTAAACCATACGGCGGTCCCGGAGCTATCTGACGGGGACGACAGCACGTGCACACCGGTGGGCAGCTTCTCCAAGACCGTGACGCCTTCCGGGACAGTGATACGCACCACCAAGCTGCGCGTCACGGTGGGCCCTGCGGAGGTGGCTGCGGCGTCCCTCGTCTTCAGGCCTCCTGTAGGCTTCAGTGAGTCGTGTGCTGGGCAGTTTTGTTTGTTCTAAGAGAGAGAAAAGTTCAGTTCTGTTCTGTTTCGGTTCCACTTTCCCCAGTTTCAATTTCAGTTTCAGTAGCTCAAGGAGGCGTCACTGCGTTCGCACAAATCCATATAAACTACACCACATCTGCCAAGCAGATGCCTGACTAGCAGCGGAACCCAACGCGCTTAGTCAGGCCTTGAGGAAAAAAAAAGAAAAAAAAAAAAAGAAAAAAAAATTAGTCAAGGAGGCGTCACAAATCCATACACGCTACACACACACACACACACACACGCCACATCTGCTAAGCAGATGCCTTCTTCTTCTGCGTTCGTGGGCTTCAACTCCCACGTTCACTCGTATATACGCGAGTGGGCTTTTTACGTGTATGACCGTTTTTACCCCGCCATGTAGGCAGCCATACTCCGCTTTCGGGGGTGTGCATGCTGGGTATGTTCTTGTTTCCATAACCCACCGAACACTGACATGGATTTTACAGGATCTTTAACGTGCGTATTTGATCTCATGCTTGCGTATACACACGAAGGGGGTTCAGGCACTAGCAGGTCTGCACATACGTTGACCTGGGAGATCGTAAAAATCTCCACCCTTTACCCACCAGGCGCCGTCACCGTGATTCGAACCCGGGATCCTCAGATCGAAAGTCCAACGCTTTAACCATTGGGCTATGGCGCCCGCCAAGCAGATGCCTGACCAGCAGCGTAACCCAATGCGCTCAGGCACGTCTTGAGGAGGGAGGAAAAAAAAGAAGAAAGAATAAAGAAAAGAAAAAAAGTACATAAACAAATAAATGGATACATCATTATATGAATGAATAAACCAATAACATTAAAAGGAAGTGCGGTAAAAACGGTCATACACGTAAAAGCCCACTCGTGTACATACGAGTGGACGTGGGAGTTGCAGCCCACGAAAGCAGAAGAAGAAGAAGAAGAAGAAGAACATACCACGCTAGTTTGAAAATGATTCCACCATCAGTATTAAGAAATTAATACCAGTGCCCAATAAAACCAATTCAATACCATTGCTATACCAGTACCAGTACCACACCATAAGTGGAGTGATGGCCTAGAGGTAACGCGTCCGCATAGGAAGCGAGAGAATCTGAGCGCGCTCGTTCGAATCACGGCTCAGCCGCCGCTATTTTCTCCCCCCTCCACTAGACCTTGAGTGGTGGTCTAGACGCTAGTCATTCGGATGAGACGATAAACCGAGGTCCCGTGTGCAGCATGCACTTAGCGCACGTAAAAGAACCCACGGCAACAAAAAGGTTGTTCCTGGCAAAATTCTGTAGAAAAATCCATTTCGATAGGAAAAACAAATAAAACTGCACGCAGGAAAAAAAAAAAAAAAAAAAGGGGATGGGGCTGTAGTGTAGCGACGCACTCTCCCTGGGGAAGAGCAGCCCGAATTTCACACAGAGAAATCTGTTGTGATAAAAAGAAATACAAATACAAATACCCTGCCATACCATGCCGTGCCGTGCCGTGCCGTGCCGTGCCACAACACAACTCGTAAGGAAGAGACAGACGGGCGCAATAGCCGAGTGGTTAAAGCGTTGGACTGTCAATCTGAGGGTCCCGGGTTCGAATCGCGGTGACGGCGCCTGGTGGGTAAAGGGTGGAGATTTTTACGATCTCCCAGGTCAACATATGTGCAGACCTGCTAGTGCCTGAACCCCCTTCGTGTGTATATGCAAGCAGAAGATCAAATACGCACGTTAAAGATCCTGTAATCCATGTCAGCCAGCGTTCGGTGGGTTATGGACACAAGAACATACCCAGCATGCACACCCCCGAAAACGGAGTATGGCTGCCTACATGGCGGGGTAAAAACGGTCATACACGTAAAAGCCCACTCGTGCGCATACGAGTGAGTTTCAGTTTCAGTTTCAGTTGCTCAAGGAGGCGTCACTGCGTTCGGCCAAACCATATACGCTACACCACATCTGCCAAACAGATGCCTGACCAGCAGCGTAACCCAACGCGCTTAGTCAGGCCTTGAGAAAACATACGAGTGAACGCAGAAGAAGAAGAAGAAGTAAGGAAGAGACAGTGTTTTGCCCACTGATAACAGGTCACACTGTTCTCACGCATTCTCACCTGTTGAAAAGAGAAGAGGTTTCTTGGTGCGTTCCGTGTCATGCACCACTGACGCTGAAACAGCTGTTGATTGGCTGTGCTGTGCTGGGACTTGCATGACACGAGAGTGAAATATTATACCGCTGATTCTCTGAGAGATTACCATACCCTGCCCTACCCTACCCTACCCTACCCAACAATACCCTATCATGTCCTACACTACAATACCCTACCCTACCCAATCATGACCTAAATAACATGTCTTAACCTATCCTACCCTATTCCACCCAATCCTACCCTACCCTATCACACCCTACACTATCATACCCTACCCCATCCTACCCTATTCCACCCAATCCTAACCTACCTACCCTACACAACAATACCCTACCACACCCTACACTATCATACCCTACCCCATCCTACCCTATTCCACCCAATCCTACCCTACCTACCCTACACAACAATACCCTACTACGCCCTACACTATCATACCCTACCCCATCCTACACTATTCCACCCAATCCTACCCTACCTACCCTACACAACAATACCCTACTACGCCCTACACTATCATACCCTACCCCATCCTACACTATTCCACCCAATTTCTACCCTACCTAGCCTACACAACAATACCCTACTACGCCCTACACTATCATACCCTACCCCATCCTACCCTATTCCACCCAATCGTACCCTACCTACCCTACACAACAATACCCTATCACACCCTACACTATCATACCCTACCCCATCCTACCCTATTCCACCAAATCCTACCCTACCTACCCTACACAACAATACCCTACTACGCCCTACACTATCATAACCTACACCATCCTACCCTATTCCACCCAATCCTACCCTACCTACCCTACACAACAATACCCTACTACGCCCTACACTATCATACCCTACCCTTCTTCTTCTTCCTCGTTCGCCTCCCATTAGATGAGCAGCCCGGTGTCCTCGATGAAGGCTGCCGTCCGTCGCAGCTCCTCCAGGGTGCCGTACACTTTGGCTTCCACTGCTGTCGGTGTTGGCCAGTACTTCCTCCTGGATGCTGCATGCGTCATACAGTCTTGAAAGATGTGGTCGGTTGTCATTGGTCCCTCACCACAAGGGCACTCTCCACTCTGTCCAGTGCCAAATTTTGTGTGCATGTGGTGGAGCAGGCGGTTGTGTCCAGTCCTCAGGCGGAAGATCTTGACCTGTTCCCGTCGTTCCAGCAAATGGTATCTGTCTTCTGGGTTATATTTGGGGTGCTGGAGGCGCCACTTTATTCCTTGCTGTGCCTTGACGATTGATATCACGCCCTACACTATCATACCCTACCCCATCCTACTCTATTTCACCCAATCGTACCCTACCTACCCTACACAACAATACCCTATCACACCCTACACTATCATAACCTACCTCATCCTATCCTATTCCACCCAATCCTACCCTACCCATCCACACCCTATCGTGCCCTACACTGCCATACCCTACCCTACCATACCCTATCCTACCCTACCATAACAAACCGTACCCTACCACACCCTACACTATCACG
>NC_134910.1:9568184-9570684 GCF_041734735.1 Babylonia areolata | reverse complement strand
CCCACATCCTCCCACACCCTACCACACCCCCACACGCACCCACCCACCCACCCACCCATCCACCCTCCCACCCATCCACACACGCACGATCACGCACACACATGCACACCGCTTCGCTGTCCCTCCACTTTTGGGCGATCAGCTGGGCTTTCAGCAGTGTGATTTTATTTAAGATGGAACACAGAGTACGATAGAATAGAACAGAACAGAACAGAATAGAACAGAACAGATCAGAACAGAAGAGAAGAAAACAGATCAGAACAGATCAGAGTAGAACAGACAGAACAGAACACAATAGAACAGAATAGAACAGAACAGATCAGAACAGAACGGATCAGATCAGAATAGAACAGACGGAACGGAACATAATAGAACAGAAGAGAACAAAATAGAACAGAAGAGAAGAGAACAGAACAGGGCAGAACAGAATAGGACAGAACAGATCAGAACAGAACAGATCAGATCAGAACAGATCAGAACAGAACATAATAGAACAGAACAGAAGATAAGAGTAGAGAAAAGAATAGAACAGAATAGAAAAGAACAGAACAGAACAGAACAGAACAGAACAGAATAGAACAGAACAGAACAGATCAGATCAGAACAGAACAGAACAGATCACATCAGAATAGAACAGATCAGAACAGAACATAATAGAACAGAACAGAAGATAAGAGTAGAGAAAAGAATAGAACAGAATAGAAAAGAACAGAACAGAAAAGAACAGAAGAGAACAGAAGAGAACAGAATAGAACAGATAAGATCAGAACAGAATAGAACATAATAGAACAGAACAGAAGATAAGAGTAGAGAAAAGAATAGAACAGAATAGAAAAGAACAGAACAGAAAAGAACAGAATAGAACAGAACAGAACAGAATAGAACAGATAAGATCAGAACAGAACAGAACAGATCAGATCAGATCAGAACAGAACAGAACAGAACAGAACAGAACAGAAGATAAGAGTAGAGAACAGAACAGAACAGAATAGAACAGAATGTATTTATTACCAAGCAGGTGCACCGGGGTCACAGAAAATTTTGGCGGGGGGAGGGGGGGAGAGGGGGTTGTAAGGGACAGTACTATGCCATACAAGGTGCAAACATGAATCTGTAATCATACACAAACACAAGTAACAGTGAGAGTTTAGACACTCATGTGTGGACATATTAAGTACTTGTGTGCATGCGTTTTGACAGTCGGATTTTAGACACGTAAATTATGCAAAGTACATATTAAGTACTTGTACGCGTGGTTTGAGAGTGGGATTTTAGACACAGATGCTAAGACATATTCGCTACTCCTGCATGCGATTTAATCAGTAGGATTTTGGACACGGATGCATGGGCATATTTAATATTTGTGCATGCGGTTTGACAGTAGGATCTTTTGACACGTAAGTACTTATGTATGAGTTCGAGGATACGTATGCATACATGTGCATGAGTTTGACAGTAGGATTTGTGACACTGAATACACATGCATGAGTTTTACAGTAGGATTTTAGACACTGATGCGCAGATGATTATATCAAGTACTTGTGCATGTGGTTTGACAGTAGGATTTGTGACACGAATGTATAGACATATTAAACACACATGCATGAGTTTGACAGTAGAATTTTAGACACTGATGCGCAGATGATTATGTCAAGTACTTGTGCATGCGGTTTGACAGTAGGATTTGTGACACATATGCACAGACATGTTAAACACACATGCATGCGGTTTGACAGTAGGATTTGTGACACGTATGCATAGACATATTAAATACACATGCATGAGTTTGACAGTAGGATTTGTGACACGTATGTACAGACATATTAAATACACATGCATGAGTTTGACAGTAGGATTTGTGACACGTATGTACAGACATATTAAATACACATGCATGAGTTTGACAGTAGGATTTGTGACATGTATGCACAGACATATTAAATACACATGCATGAGTTTGACAGTAGGATTTGTGACACGTATGCACAGACATATTAAATACACATGCATGAGTTTGACAGTAGGATTTGTGACACGTATGTACAGACATATTAAATACACATGCATGAGTTTGACAGTAGGAATTTTGCCACGTATGCACAGACATAATTTTTAAATACACATGCATGAGTTTGACAGTAAGAATTTTGCCACGTATGCACAGACATATTAAACACACATGCATGAGTTTGACAGTAGGATTTTAGACACTGATGCGCAGATGATTATGTCAAGTACTTGTGCATGTGGTTTGACAGTAGGATTTGTGACACATATGCACAGACATGTTAAACACACATGCATGAGTTTGACAGTAGGATTTTAGACACTGATGCGCAGATGATTGTATCAAGTACTTGTGCATGCGGTTTGACAGTAGGATTTGTGACACGTATGCATAGACATATTAAATACACATGCATGAGTTTGACAGTAGGATTTGTGACACGTATGCACAGACATATTAAATACACATGCATGAGTTTGACAGTAGGATTTG
>NC_134910.1:9550684-9558184 GCF_041734735.1 Babylonia areolata | reverse complement strand
ACCATCACCACCTCCACCTCTACTACCACCACCCCCTCCACCACCACCACCACCTCCACCACTACCACCACCCCCTCCACCACCCCCACCCCCACCACCTCCTCCACCCCCACCGTCCGCATCCCGCACCGTTTCCGCTCCTGCTCGTGTCTGAAAGTGACGAACACGACGTCACGACGACCTTCAACGCTGCTGCCGTCGGTCGTGACGGAGATACGGGCCACGTACGCCAACATGACGATGGACAAACGCGGTACCGCCGCCTTCGCCAGAAGGAAGAGCTCGGCCCAGGACAAGCGCCTGAGTTGTGCAGCGCTCGGGGTTCTGGGCCTGACCCTTGTGGCGTCCTTCCTGGGCCTGTTCCTGGCCGTTGACCTCCTGTCCGGTGTGGCCTTTTTCCTGAAGCTGCTCCGAGGGCCAGGAAAGGGCCATGGCCGCGGGAAGGAGAAGGAGGAGAAGCAGGAGAAGAAGGAGGAGAAGGAGAAGAAGAAGAAGACAGCAGCAGCAGCAGAAGCAGCAGCGGCGGCTGACAGTGAACAGTGTTGTTGATGAGTGATGGCGGCGTTGTTGCAAGGAAGAAGGGTGTTGTACTGTACTGTGTATCGTATCGCTTTTGTGCTCAAACTGGGAGTAACGTGACGATTCAGAGCCTTTGTGCGCCTAGCACGTATCACGTACGTGCACAGTGGCGTCACTGGTGACGTCATCAGAAGAAGGGGAACGACTCTGGAAGGCTGAAAATCCAGACTCCAGAATGTTTTCTCAGTTTTTTGGGCTTATTGTTTTTGGATGTTTTATGATTTGAAACATCACTTGCTACTGTTCCCTCCCCCCCCCCCCACATCCCCCCCCCTCCCCCGCTCCCCCAGCACTGAAGGGGTTTTTAAGCGTTTTCTTTTTTTTTTTTTTTTTACTGTGATTTGATGAAGATTTATTACCTGCACGAAAATGTGTCATCACAAGTGACTGATAAGCGAAAGCGCTTTGATTTGACTCTGCACAAGATTCAGCGCTATATAAATACCATTAAACGCCCCATAGTCTTTTACGGCTACCACTGGAAAGTAAAACGCCCCATAGTCTTTTACGGCAACCACTGGAAAGTTAAACGCCCCATAGTCTTTTACGAGCTACCACTGGAAAGTTAAACGCCCCATAGTCTTTTACGGCTACCACTGGAAAGTTAAACGCCCCATAGTCTTTTACGGGCAACCACTGGAAAGTTAAACGCCCCATAGACTTTTAAGGCAACCACTGGGAAGTTAAACGCCCCATAGTCTTTTACGGGCAACCACTGGAAAGTTAAACGCCCCATAGTCTTTTACGGGCTACCACTGGAAAGTTAAACGCCCCATAGTCTTTTACGGGCTACCACTGGAAAGTTAAACGCCCCATAGTCTTTTACGGGCAACCACTGGGAAGTTAAACGCCCCATAGTCTTTTACGGGCTACCACTGGAAAGTTAAACGCCCCATAGTCTTTTACGGCAACCACTGGAAAGTTAAAGTTCTTAGAGCCTTTTTCACACATAAACTTTGCGGTGGAAAGAGTTAACATAATGCAGTCTACTTGAAGTCAGATGCATGAAGGAGAGTAAAGACTTGCAACATTAGCAAACGCCACCCCCCCCCCCCCCCCCCCCCCCCCCCCCCCAACCCCCTAAAGATTCACAGGAGCAGACAGAAATCATCCAACCTACACAGCAATCACAGTGCCTGCATTTTACAGTAGCATGCTGCTCCTCACACAAAGTGACATTGAGAAGGCGGTTACGGTTAAGCTCAATGCAAATGAGGGGGAAAAGAACGGGACATATAGTGTCCATGGAAAGCTTTTACATTTGTAAGAAATAAATTTTGGTGTCATATCATTTGTCTGGAATGTGTACGTGGTGTTTTTTTTGTGTGTGTGTGACATGTTTACGGATAGCAAAATTTATGTCCTGAAATATATTTGGCATAAGGTACCACTGTGGGCTTCTGGAGAAAAAAAACACAAAGAAAGGGAGAAAAAAAGAAGAAAAAAAACAAAACAAAAAAACAAAAAACAAAAAACAAAAAAACGAAGAAAGATTGTAAAAGTATAAGCTTGATTTTACAGTATGATTAATACAACACTGTATCAACAACAAAGCACAATACATGAACAGACACTCGCAGATCTGTAAATATGTTGAATTGGGAGATCGGGAAAAATCTCTACCCTTTACACCACCAGGCGCCCTTACCGGGATTTGAACACGGAACCCTCAGATTGAAAGTCCAACGCTTTAACTAACCACTCGGCTGTTGCGCCCGTCACTCACCAGTTCAAAGCAAACCACATTAGGCTGCTTGTGGCCTGCCTATCAAACTGCATGACATGCATGGGTCCATTTCAGCAGGAAAAGCGACGACGCGTTGGGACTTACACGGTCACCTCATCAAATGGGGAGATGGCCTAAAATTGAATAAATCATTTGTTTGTTTTGTTTGTTTGTTTGTCTCGAACACACACACACACACGCGCGCGCGCGCGCGCACACACACACTAACATACACACACACACAAACACACACACACACACACACTAACACACACACACACACACACACACACACACACACTCACACACACACACACACACACACACACACACTAACACACACACACACTGACACACACACACACACACACACACACACACACACACACTCGTATTGAAGGGTATTTTTGTGGTCAGCCTTTGTTGTCTCGCTCAGGCAGAGGGCGACACTGTTACTGTCTGTTCTCATCTATGATGATGATGATGATGATGATGATGATGCTGATGATGATGCTGATGATGACGGAGTCTCCCGTCGGACCGACGAGATGAGTAGGCAGGCCGGCGAATCTGTCGGTGTGTGTCCTCGTAATAAATGGGAGAAGAAGCCGATTCTGGATGCGCAGCACTTCCCACAGGTGTTGCAAGGGAAAACGTCTCCAGAAGTTGAGCCCTGCTTCCTTCGCTCACGCTTCTCCTTAATTTGATGGCCAGCGTTCTCTTGTTTTCAAACGTCTTTATGCCACTGGAGCACAGAATCCTCCATCCTCCACCTAACTTGACAACAAACACACGAACAAGCGACGAAAGACCGAACAACGCAAGAGGCAACTGTATAGTTTCAGTTTCACTTTCTCAAGGAGGCGTCACTGCGTTCGGACAAATCCATACACGCTAACACCACATCTGTTGAGCAGATGCCTGACCAGCAGCATAACCCAACGCGCTTAGTCAGGCCTTGAGTGCATGCTTACATATTTGTGTACCTATGAAAGTGGATTTCATTTTACGTAATTTCGCCAGAGGACAACACTCTCGTTGCCATGGGTTCTTTTTCAGTGCGCCAAGTGCGTGCTGCACACGGGACCTCGGTTTATCGTCTCATCCGAAAGACTAGACGCTCAGTTTGATTTTCCAGTCAAACTTAGGAGAAAGGGCGAGAGCGGGATTCGAACCCACACCCTCACGGACTCTCTGTATTGGCAGCTGAGCGTCTTAACCATTCTGCCACCTTCCTCCTTTATACAACTGTATAAAATCGATTCACTCTAACTGTTCTACAGAATCCTCCATCCTCCACCTAACTTGACAACAAACACACGAACAAGCGACGAAAGACCGAACAACGCAAGAGGCAACTGTATAAAATCGATTCACTCTAACTGTTCTTTGTGTTGCAACTTGGTCGATCTGCTGGGACTGCTTGTTGCACCTGGGTAAAGAATTAGACACAGTAAAGGCCTTTTTTACAATTCTGCCCATTTGACGCGACACGAAACATAAGAATAAAGAAATGAAATGAAATAAAATAAAATAATAAGAACGACGAATGAGAATATAGAAACTGGAACAGTCCATCAAAAATAACAAAGCAATGAAAAAAAAGAAGAAGAAAAAAACAACAAAAAAAACACGTTGATCTAATGATTTAAAACGTCAGTAGACTGGCTGTTTAAGAAAAGAACACACACACACACACACACATACATACACGCACACACACATATACATACACAAACACACACATATATACACACACACACACACACACACACACACACACACACACACACGCACACAGAAACACACACACACACACACACACACACACACACACACACACACACACTCGCAAAATATATACAAGCACATAATACTATTTGATCGAGAAAACAAGAAACATAGTCGATATATACATAAAATATACGGATGAGCAGAAAAAACAACAACAAAAACAACAACAAAACCCCACTCTAACAGAGACACTGTGATTGGTTGGATTTCTCACGCTAGGCAACCCTTGCCCCGGAAGTGATCGAAAGGATGGCCTCAAAATGCTCCTTCTCGAACATGTCCGTGGACAAGAGACGTGGATGACGTTCACACGAACGATCAGTGTGTCCAGAGCTTAATCTGATTTTCGTTTTGTATGGAGAGGAAGTTATTGGGGGAATTCAGTTCGTTCTTTAGTAGGCGTCTTTTCACTATCTTCTTCTTCTTCTTCTTCTGCGTTCGTGGGCTTCAACTCCCACGTTCACTCGCATGTATACGAGTGAGCTTTTACGTGCATGACCGTTTTTACCCCTCCATGTAGGCAGCCATACTCCGCTTTCGGGGGTGTGCATGCTGGGTATGTTCTTGCTTCCATAACCCACCGAACGCTGACATGGATTACAGGATCTTTAACGTGCGCATTTGATCTTCTGCATGCGTTTACACACGAAGGGGGTTCAGGCATCTAGCAGGTCTACACATATGTTGACATGGGAGATCGTAAAAATCTCCACCCTTTACCCACCAGGCGCCGTCACCGTGATGCGAACCCGGGACCCTCAGATTGAACGTCCAACGCTTTAACCACTCGGCTATTGCGCCCGTCTTCACTATCAGTGATATTAGACGATTAAAATTCTTTTTTTTAAAAGAGGGGGGGAGGGAGGGGGGGGGGGGCAGGGAAGAGGAAAACAGAAATTGCATTTAACAGTAACAATTCAATAATGATAATAATAATAATAATCAGAAACCATTAACATAATTCTGAAGTACATTAAAGGAACGTAGAAGAAATAGGGCTATAAACTAATGCCTGTGAAAGTTCGACCATAAGAACCTCGTCAGAAATAATTCAGTGTGTGTGTGTAAGTGTGTGTGTGTGTGTGTGTGTGTGTGTGTGTGTGTGTGTGTGTGTGTGTGTAAGTCTGTGTGTGTGTGTGTATGTGTGTGTGTGTGTGTGTGTGTGTGTGTAAGTGTGTGTGTGTAAGTGTGTGTGTGTCTGTGTGTAAGTGTGTGTGTGTGTGTGTGTGTGTGTAAGTGTGTGTATTTGTGTGTGTGTGTGTGTGTGTGTGTGTGTGTGTGTGTGTGTGTGTGTAAGTGTGTGTGTGTATGTGTGTGTGTGTGTGTGTGTGTGTGTGTGTGTGTGTAAGTGTGTGTGTGTGTGTGTGTGTGTGTGTAAGTGTGTGTGTGTATGTGTGTGTGTGTAAGTGTGTGTGTGTGTGTGTGTGTGTGTGTGTGTGTGTGTGTAAGTGTGTGTGTGTGTGTGTGTGTGTGTAATGTGTGTGTGTGTGTGTGTGTGTAGTGTGTGTGTGTGTGTGTGTGTGTGTGTGTAGTGTTGTGTGTGTGTGTGTGTAAGTGTGTGTGTGTGTGTGTGTGTGTGTGTGTGTGTGTGTGTGTGTGTGATGTACCTTTTCACGCCTCCACTATGACCAGTCAATGGGAAACCATTAACAGCTTTGTCTTTTGTGAAGGACTATGACTCTCAAACTGGGAGGCCAATTTGCACTGGCTCTTAGTGCTGCAGCCTTGTGGGCTAGTTGGCCTTTGGGAACCATCCCAACGCCGACTGTCCTAAAACCCTCTTGGCCGAGAGAGTGGGGATGTAACTTGGGCAAGACACTCTCCACCATAATCAAATTCTAGCCCAAATAGTCGGAACAGCAGTTGCCTCCTCTGCTGTTCTGATGGTCATAGTCGGACACGACTGACTATCATATATATGACCGATGTAGCTGTGGTGGGAATAAAACACATGAGTTCATCAATTCTTTACTCTCCTTTTTTTTTTGTTTTGTTTTGAATGATGATGGTGATCACGACGGTGATGATGATGAGGATGGTAATGATAATGATAATGGTGATGGTGGTGATGAATATGATGATGATAGTGATAATGATGATAATGGTGGTGGTGGTGATGATTATGATGATGATGATGACGACGATGATGATGATGATGTTGATGGTGGTAGTGGTGGTGGTTATGACTGTTGTTGTCATTATTATTATTATTATTTTTATTATTCATTGCTATCATCATCAGTATTATCAGCATCATCATTGTTATTATTATTATTATCATCATGATTATTATCATCATCATCGTTATCATCATCATCATCATTTCATCAAGAAGAAATATTGGTCTTCATACAACAAACATATAAACTTTCCATGAACGCCATTTCAAACAAGTAAACTGTCCAACAACTGCTGCAGGACTGTAGGAAAAAAATGTATATATATATATATTGTATTTTATTGTATTTCTCTTTTTATCACAACAGATTTCTCTGTGTGAATTTCGGGCTGCTCTCCTCAGGGAGAGCGCGTCGCTACACTACAGAGCAACCCATTTTTTTGTATTTTTTCCTGCGTGCAGTTTTAATTGTTTTTCCTATCGAAGTGGATGTTTCTACAGAATTTTGCCAGGAACAACCCTTTTGTTGCAGTGGGCTCTTTTACATGCGTTAAGTGCATGCTGCACACGGGACCTCGGTTTATCGTCTCATCCGAATGACTAGTGTCCAGAAGGTCTAGTGAAGGGGGAGAAAATATCGGCGGCTGAGCTGTGATTGGAACCAGCGCGCTCAGATTCTCTCGCTTCCTAGGCGGACGCGTTACCTCTAGGCCATCACTCCACTACTCCATATATATATGGAGTCTCACCCCCGAAAACGGAGTATGGTTGCCTACATGGCGGGGGGTAAGAACGGTCATACATGTAAAAGCCCCGCTTTGTGCACATACGAGTGAACGTGGGAGTTGCAGCCCACGAACGCAGAAGAAGAAGAGGAAGAAGAATCCGAAGGACTTCTTCTTCTGCGTTCACTCGTATGCACACTAGTGGGCTTTTACGTGTATGACAGTTTTTACCCCGCCATGTAGGCTCTGTTTTCGGGGGTGTGCATGCTTGGTATGTTCTTGTTTCCATAACCCACCGAACGCTGACATGGATTACAGGATCTTTAACGTGCGTATTTGATCTTCTGCTTGCATATACACACAAAGGGGGTTCAGGCACTAGCAGGTCTGCCATAGCTGACCTGGGAGATCGTAAAAATCTCCACCCTTTACCCACCAGGCGCCGTCACCGTGATTCGAACCCGGGACCCTCAGATTGACAGTCCAACGCTTTAACCACTCGGCTATTGCGCCCGTCGAATCCGAAGGACGAACATCATCATGTGGCCCTCAGGTAT
>NC_134910.1:9533184-9540684 GCF_041734735.1 Babylonia areolata | reverse complement strand
GACGCGACACAGCGAGACGCGACGCGCCGCAATGCAACGAAAGCAACACTGCATATTGTCTCCACTGATGACGGGCGCAATAGCCGAGTGGTTAAAGCGTTGGACTGTCAATCTGAGGGTCCCGGGTTCGAATCACGGTGACGGCGCCTGGTGGGTAAAGGGTGGAGATTTTTACGATCTCCCAGGTCAACATATGTGCAGACCTGCTAGTGCCTGAACCCCCTTTGTGTGTATACGCAAGCAGAAGATCAAATACCGCACGTTAAAGATCCTGTAATCCATGTCAGCATTCGGTGGGTTATGGAAACAAGAACATACCCAGCATGCACACCCCCGAAAACGGAGTATGGCTGCCTACATTTCGAATATCTGTAAAGTTGCCTATTTGGAACTGCGTAGAATCAGCTCTATCCGCCACTATCTCTCAACCGATGCAACCAAGACACTTGTATGCTCTCTGGTTCTCTCAAGATTGGATTACTGCAACTCTCTTTTGGCCGGCCTTCCCAAATACCTGTTAGACAGACTCCAAAGAATTCAGAATAACGCTGCCAGACTCATTTGCAGAGCTTCTAAATTTGACCATGTTTCTCCTCTCCTTCAGTCTCTCCACTGGTTGCCTGTTTCTGATCGAATAGACTATAAGCTATCCACTCTGACCTTTTCAGCAGTCAACGGATCTGGCCCCAAATATCTTTCTGAACTCATTCATATCTATACCCCTTCTCGCCAGCTCCGTTCTTCCTCTGATACTCGACTTCTCAGGATACCTCACGTCAGAAGTAAGACCTATGGACACAGATCGTTTTCTTTTCAATCGCCAAAGACGTGGAACAAGCTCCCTGATAACCTCCGTCATTCTGATTCCCTCGCATCTTTTAAATCTCGTCTCAAAACTCACCTTTTCCCTCAGCAATAAGTTCAATTGTGGCAGGTCCACAACTACATGCATGTATATGAATGTGTATTGTGTGTGCGTGTGTCTATGTAAGTTTGTGCCTGCCTATGTGTGCGTATGTGTTAGGGTAGCTGTTAGATACACATGTATGTTAAAATGTATGTATGCAGTGTGCGTGTGTGTGTGTGCGTGCGTGCGTGTGTGTGTGTGTGTGTGTGTGGTCACATTTTGGTGTGTGCATGTAACATAGATATAATGTTTTATGTTATCAAAAGCGTTTTTGTAAAGCACCTAGAGCAGATTTCTGGATAGTGTGCTATATAAGTATCCATTATTATTATTATTATTACATGGCGGGGTAAAAACGGTCATACACGTAAAAGCCCACTCGTGTGTATACGAGTGAACGTGGGAGTTGCAGCCCACGAACGCAGAAGAAGAAGAAGAAGAAGTCTCCACTGATTCCTTCAGGAGATAACAACTACTGTTTACTACGAGATACAATCTACGATTTATTGAAGTACTGGTCGTACAGGTAAATTCCCCAAACAGTAAATCGTTAGTTGTATCATGTAGCAAGCAACGATGTTCTACCAGAGACGAAAACAAAGAAAGAAAGAAAGAAAGGAAGGAAGGAAGAAAGGAAGAAGAAGAAGACGAAAACGAAGACGAAGAAGGAGAAGAAGGAGGAGAAGGAGGATGAGGAGGTGGAAGAGTAGGAGGAGGAAGAGGAGGAGGAGGTGGTTGAGGAGGAGGTGGAAAAGGAGGAGGTGATGGAGGAGGAAGAGGAGGAGAAAGAGGAAGAGGAGGAGGAGGTGGTGGTTGAGGAGGAGGTGGTGGAGGAGGAGGAGGAGGAGGAAGAGGAGGAGGAGGAAGAGGAGGAGGAGGTGATGGAGGAGGAGGAGGAAGAGGAGGAGGATGTGATGGAGGAGGAGGAAGTGGAGGAGGAGGAGGAGGAAGAAGAGGAGGAGGTGGTGGAGGAGGAGCAGGAAAAAACAACAAGAACAAACAAAAACTATACAGGAAATAATGAAAGGAAAAATGTGTAAAAACAACTGTGTTATTACCAATCCTACTGTCCGTCCGTCTGCCTGCCCGTAAGTCTGTCTCAGTTTTCTTTTCAATGCTCTTCTCCCACATGGACACAGGAACTGGTTCTGGGCTCTAACAGGCGTGGGGAAGACGTCCACAGACAATGATTGACGAGTTTGCTTGGTTTCTTTGGTCAACATCCAGCACGATCGCTCTATTGCTTATGCAAGAGCACTTCCATGGACTTTGGGCTCAGAAAAAGGTATCGCGCGCTGAATCCAAGATATATACATGAATATAACGATGAACACTAAACAAACAAACAACAAACAAATAACAACAACAAAAACAACAACTCCCCACAACACCCGCACACCCCACAACACCACACACCCACACACACACACACACACACACACACACACACACACACACACACACACACACACACACACACACACACACACAAAACAACAACAAAAAAACAACCTAACTCTTCACATCCACCGGAAAAAGGCATCGCTGAATAATGATGTACACTTTAAAAAAAACAACAACAACTTCACATCAATCCGGTCGTTGTTTTACACCACCGTGACACGGTTCTCTTTACACTTTACACCGTTACACATGCACATCGCTTTTTGTTTGGGTTGTGAATTAAAAAATCCACTCAAAGGGAAAGAAAAAACAAACAACACAACAACAACAAACTAATACATGTGGGATTATACTGATGAATTCAAGAACACCTACCAACAGGCTGAACATTCGTTCACCTCCGCGAAACACATTCACTACAGTACCAGGCACATCGCTTTTTGTTTGGGTTGTGAATTAAGAACCACTCAAAAGGAAAGAAAAACAACAACAACAACAAACGAATATATGTGGGATTATACTGATGAATTCAAGAACACCTACCAACAGGCTGGACATTCGTTCACCTCCGCGAAACACATTCACTACAGTACCAGGCACATCGCTTTTTGTTTGGGTTGTGAATTAAGATCCACTCAAAAGGAAAGAAAAAACACAACAACAACAAACTAATACATGTGGGATTATACTGATGAATTCAAGAACACCTACCAACAGGCTGGACATTCGTTCACCTCCGCGAAACACATTCACTACAGTACCAGGCACATCGCTTTTTGTTTGGGTTGTGAATTAAGATCCACTCAAAAGGAAAGAAAAACAACAACAACAACAACAACAACAAACGAATATATGTGGGATTATACTGATGAATTCAAGAACACCTACCAACAGGCTGAACATTCGTTCACCTCCGCGAAACACATTCACTACAGTACCAGGCACATCGCTTTTTGTTTGGGTTGTGAATTAAGAACCACTCAAAAGGAAAGAAAAACAACAACAACAAACGACTATATGTGGGATTATACTGATGAATTCAAGAACACCTACCAACAGGCTGGACATTCGTTCACCTCCGCGAAACACATTCACTACAGTACCAGGCACATCGCTTTTTGTTTGGGTTGTGAATTAAGATCCACTCAAAAGGAAAGAAAAAAAAAACAACAACAACAACAACAAACGAATATATGTGGGATTATGCTGATGAATTCAAGAACACCTACCAACAGGCTGAACATTCGTTCACCTCCGCGAAACACATTCACTACAGTACCAGGCACATCGCTTTTTGTTTGGGTTGTGAATTAAGATCCACTCAAAAGGAAAGAAAAACAACAACAACAACAAACCACTATATGTGGGATTATACTGATGAATTCAAGAACACCTACCAACAGGCTGGACATTCGTTCACCTCCGCGAAACACATTCACTACAGTACCAGGCACATCGCTTTTTGTTTGGGTTGTGAATTAAGATCCACTCAAAAGGAAAGAAAAACAACAACAACAACAACAACAAACGGATATATGTGGGATTATACTGATGAATTCAAGAACACCTACCAACAGGCTGGACATTCGTTCACCTCTGCGAAACACATTCACAACAGTATTTGTATTTGTATTTTTTTTTTTATCACAACAGATTTCTCTGTGTGAAATTCGGGCTGCTCTCCCCAGGGAGAGCGCGTCGCTACACTACAGTGCCACCCCTTTTTTCTTTTCTTTTTTTTTTTTTTTTCATTTTTTCCTGCGTGCAGTTTTATTGGTTTTTTCAATCGAAGTGAATTTTTCTACAGAATTTTGCCAGGAACAACCCTTTTGTTGCCGTGGGTTCTTTTACGTGCGCTAAGTGCATGCCGGCTGCACACGGGACCTCGGTTTATCGTCTCATCCGAATGACTAATGTCCAGACCACCACTCAAGGTCTAGTGGGGGGGTGGGGGGGGGGGGGGAGAGAAAATATCGGCGGCTGAGCCCGTGATTGGAACCAGCGCGCTCAGATTCTCTCGCTTCCTAGGCGGACGCGTACCAGGCACAACAGAATCTTCCAATGGCTGGCTATCACCTTCACCTAACCTACGCCTGGGACACAGGCCGTCCAGCAAGCACTCTCCAGCCACCCAGGTCCTGTGCCAGTCGCTCCAGATGTCCCCAGGTACGGCCTGTCCTCTTCATGTCCGCCTTCAGGTCGCGGCGGTGCCATGTTATCTATCCTTGGACGATCTCTTGTTCCTTTCCCCCTGCAGAATCCAGGTGAGGGCTTTGTCTTATGGTTCTGGATGCAGGTTTTGTCGTGTGTGTGTGTGTGTGTGTGTGTGTGTGTGTGTGTGTGTGTGTGTGTGTGTGTGTGTCGTGTGTGTCGTGTGTGTGTGTGTGTGTGTGTGTGTGTGTAGTGTGTGTGTGTGTGTGTGTGTGTGTATGTGTGTGTGTGTGTGTGTGTGTGTGTGTGTGTGTGTGTGTGTGTGTGTGTGTGTGTGTGTGTGTGTGTGTGTGTGTGTGTGTGTGTGTGTGTGTGTGTGTAGTGTGTGTGTGTGTGTGTGTGTGTGTGTGTGTGTGTGTGTGTTGCCTCTGTGTGTGACTGATGTCAAGTGTGTTAATAGACTGTGCAAATGCACACACACACACACACACACACACACACACACACACACACACACGACACACACACACACACATACACACACACACACACACGACACACACACACACACACACACACACACACACACACACACACACACACACACACACACACACACACACACACACGCACGCACACACACGGCATCTCTGGCATCTTTGGGGGGATCTGTTCTTCTGCAGGTTCTAGTTTTGTTTCCCGACTCGGTTCTTCATTGCTGATTCTGTCTGGTCAGTGAATCCAAAGAATCATTCTGAAACAGGTGTTGATGAAAGTCTGGAATTTCTTCATGGCTTAATTACCGCTCCAATCGCTAAAGCTAATAGAAAAGCGTGTTTTGTTTGTTTTCCATGTTCGAATGGCTACAATGTATTTCCCTTAGACAAAATTGCTACTGTCTTATTACACAAATTGATAATCCAATGAGTGTCGATAGACTATTAATTATTTTTGTCGTCGAGGAAATTCGTGATGTAGATGACCGTTTGCTTTGCGGATCGAATTCTAGCCAGTATTTTACCCTTCCGACGGTTTCAGAGGGATTTATTTACACTACTCCTCGTGCACGATTTTAAGAACTCCGAAAAATCTGTCAAGAAAAAAACAACACCGGACTAATTAATATCCAGCCACAGCCCCTGAAATCTCTGGTGCTAGGTCAACGCATTGTAAGAAAAAAGATGGTCTCAAGGCACTCAAACTCAGCCACGACAGCTGTTGCTGGCGACGCGCTCTCCCTGGGGAGAGCAGCCCGAATTTCACACAGAGAAATCTGTTGTGATCAAAAAGAAATACAAAATCCAAAATCCAAATCTGCACACAGCACGGCTGTGATGACAACTTCAGTCATTTGCATGACCAGTTCAATGCGAATGAACACCAGCTTTGTCAAGCGAAATCGTTCCAATGTGCGGCAGGTATGAAAGAACACACATAGACTGTCATTTTCATGATCGATACCGTCACAGACACCTCTGTTAACGAAAGGAAATTCGGGATCAGCCCCATCCACATGTAATATGCGGCTTCTGTTTAAACGCGCGCGCGCGCGCGCGCGTGTGTGTGAGAGAGTGTGTGTGTGCGTGTGCGTGTGCGTGCGTGCGTGTGTGTTTGCGTGTGTCTGTCTCTGTGTGTGTCTGCGTGTGCAGTGCGTGCATGTGTGAATATGCACAAGTTTTTATATTGATATGCACTTGTATGTATCCTAATTTCTACTGTATCTGAGTTTGTGTATAATTTTCGATTTATGTTCGTACCTTGTTATGTACTATTTTTTTGCTTTTTATGTATTGAGTATAATTTCAAAATGTAATGTTTAAGATGGGAAAGATCAGTTTAAAGCAAATTAAGTCCCCTTGCATTAATTACAGAGTAATTTCCCTTTTTTTACTATCTGCACCAAAACGTTTGCAAAATAAATGAAAATTCCATGCTTAGCAAAAGAAGCTCCTGTTTGAACAAAAAATGATAATAATGACTGCTCTTGTTGTTGGGTCAGAATATCAGATCAAAGTGCCAAGTTTAGAGAATACAAAAAAATATAAATATAACAGTAAATGCAGTTTGCATATAATTAGGCTTCATTTTTTTTTTTTTTTTTTTTTGTGCCCATCCCAGAGGTGCAATATTGTTTTAAAAAGATTGGAAAGAACTGAATTTTTCCTATTTTTATGCCTAATTTGGTGTCAACTGACAAAGTAGTTGTTTACACAAGTGAGTCAATAAAACAAAACAGAATTAGATGCAACCAAATCAAAGCAGTTCAAGTTGTGCGAAACAGGAGGAACAGTGCTCTACTCAGGAAGAGATGACAATATGGAGTGTTGGCCTAGAGGTAACGGCGTCCGCCTAGGAAGCGAGAGAATCTGAGCGCGCTGGTTCCAATCACGGCTCAGCCGCCGATATTTTCTCCCCCTCCACTACACCTTGAGTGGTGGTCTGGACGCTAGTCTCATTCGGATGAGACGATAAACCGAGTTCCAGTATTATTATTATTATTATCATTATTATCATTATTATCAGTATTATCATATTATCATTATTATTATTATTATTATTATCATTATTATCAGTATTATCATATTATCATTATTATTATTATTACCTTCTTCTTCCTTTTTTTCCTCAAGGCCTGACTAAGCGCAATGGGTTACGTTGCTGATCAGGCATCTGCTTGGAAGATGTGATGTAGCGTATATGGATTTGTCCGAACCCAGTGACGCCTCCTTAAGCTACTGATACTGATACTGATACAATACACCAGGCGCCGTCACCGTGATTCGAACCCCGGACCCTCAGATTGACAGTCCAACGCTTTAACCACTCAGCTATTGCGCCCGTTCATCGGTTGTTACTGATGACGTCCAGTTGAGAGAGAGAGAAAAAAAACCTGGTGAAGTGTGTGTGGGGGTGTGTGATACAGATGTAATGGCCTCTTAACTCTTCTGTCACACACCACTTCAGGTTCAGAAACACGGCGTTCCCAGAGTGGGTGTGACAGGATCGTTGAGACGGCGCCAATGTTCTTGTTGCTGATG
>NC_134910.1:9510684-9518184 GCF_041734735.1 Babylonia areolata | reverse complement strand
AGCGAACTGTAATGTCCTTTATCCAGTGCACAAACCCACTTAGATAACTAGTGTCCTTTATCCAGTGTACAAACCCACTTAGTGAAATGTAGTGTCCTTTATCCAGTGCACAAAGCCGTTTAGCGAAATGTAGTGTCCTTTATCCAGTGCACAAAGCCACTTAACGAACTGTAGTGTCCTGTATCCAGTGCACAAAGCCAGCTAGCGAACTGTAATGTCCTGTATCCAGTGCACAAAGCCACTTAACGAACTGTAGTGTCCTGTATCCAGTGCACAAAGCTACTTAGCGAACTGTAGTGTCCTTTATCCAGTGCACAAAGCCAGTTAGCGAACTGTAGTGTCCTTTATCCAGTGCACAAAGCCAGTTAGCGAACTGTAGTGTCCTTTATCCAGTGCACAAAGCCACTAAGAAAACTAATGTCCTTTATCCAGTGCACAAAGCCAGTTAGCGAACTGTAATGTCCTTTATCCAGTGCACAAAGCCACTTAGCGAACTGTATTGTCCTTTATCCAGAGCACAAAGCCAGTTAAAAACTGTAGTGTCCTTTATCCAGTACACAAAGCCACTTAGCGAACTGTAATGTCCTTTATCCAGTGCACAAAGCCGTTTAGCGAAATGTAGTGTCCTTTATCCAGTGCACAAAGCCGCTTAGCGAAATGTAGTGTCCTTTATCCAGTGCACAAAGCCACTTTGCGAACTGTAATGTCCTTTATCCAGTGCACAAAGCCACTAAGAGAACTGTAATGTCCTTTATCCAGTGCAAAAAGCCACTTAGAGAACTGTAATGTCCTTTATCCAGTGCACAAAGCCACTTAACGAACTGTAATGTCCTTTATCCAGTGCACAAAGCCAGTTAACGAACTGTAGTGTCCTTTATCCAGTGCACAAACCCACTTAGCGAACTGTAATGTCCTTTATCCAGTGCACAAAGCCACGTAGCAAACTGTAATGTCCTTTATCCAGTGCACAAAGTCAGGGTGGGTGGACATTGAGGAACAGCTCCAACCACCACCCCCTGCCCACATCGAGGAAATAGTTCAGTGGGAACCCGGAAGCTCTACGGCTGTGTGGAGGACCTGCAGCGAACAGCTGCCTTCATCGCGGAGTCTGAGGCGTCCAATCTAAGGGACAGGAATTTCAATGGAGCCAGTATGCTCAGTTCCAAGCGCCATCGCAAGGAACTGCCGTGTCGTTGCTGTGTACAGCCACCTGGCTTTGGTGTGTTGATGTTTTGTTGTTTTTTTCTCAGGGTTAACTCCCGAAGTTTTTCACATGGGTTGATATGTCTGCAAGGCAGCGGAGGTTTGAAACAGTTATTCCCTTCATATACCTGCCAAAGTTGATGAGCCTCATCTGCTTCACATGCTGCAGGTAGTATTGAGTTACATAGTTATCTGTAAATTTGACCACCATGTTTAATCACTCACAATAGTCAAGGCATGATAAATTACAAAATCTGTCCAGTGTGTCCATTGCAGGATATGAGGTTAAGTAATGCTGCAGTAGTAATAGTAGTTATGAAAATTCAAAGTGCAAAATGTGACGAAGTAATTTCTAGTCTATGTTTTTGTTCCTGTTTGTTAGTGTGTCGAACCAGATCGTTGGTGTGATGGAAAGTATGACTGCAGAACATCTGAGGATGAAAAGTACTGTGGTAGGGTAAGATCCACGAAATTCAACGTGACCAAACCTCCAGCAGTGGTCAATTTTGACAGACCAGGAAGCTTCACTCTGACTCCTCTCCCTGCTGGAACAACTCGGTGTCCTGATACACACTACCAGTGTCCCGGTGACGGGTACTGTTTACCTGTATACACCAGGTGTAACGGTATGATTGACTGCCCAGGGCATGAGGATGAAGCTGGGTGTGATGTGTACACATGTGAAGGGTTTTACCGATGTCGTGGCCTTGACAGAACAATATGTATGCACGTGAAACACCTCTGTGACGGTTTTGCCCACTGTCCACATGAGGACGATGAACTGATGTGCCACATCACCAAGTCTTGTCCTGATCACTGTGTTTGTTACGGTACTCACTTCTATCGGCCTGAGGCTTCTGACCATCTACGTTACCTGGGCGCCAGAGGTACAGGCCTTGCCTTAAACAGTGTCCTCAACAACACTATGCTCATTCATCTTGACGTTGGAGCATGTGGGTGGACAGAATTAAGTGACATGACACTGGTGAATCTTCATGTGCTGGACTTGAGCGATAATTTGTTACACGACCTCAACTTGAAGCATTTAGCACCGTTAAAAAACCTTGCAGTACTGGTCCTTGCCGGAAACCCCCTGTCATCAAAATTTTCTGCTTTCAGTGGGCGATTCAAACTCACAAATCTGCTGTTACTAAATCTCTCCAGAGTACCAGATCAGTTTTCAAACTTACACATATTCTCGGACCTTATGCCTCAGGTGCGAATTCTTGATTTGTCCAAAAGTGGAATGAAATCACTAGAAGTTAAACAGCTGTTCAGATCATTGACCATTCTGAATCTGCAGGATTGCCCTATCTCTGACTTCAGCCCTGACTTTATGGAAGGAATGGACGACCTGCAAGAAGTCTTTGGGGACAACTTCAAATTGTGCTGTTCTGCTGTGTTGCCTGAAACCTTCACCGGGAAATGTATTGCACCAGCTGATGAACTCTCCTCATGTGAAAATCTGTTGAAATCAAGTTCTTATGGAGTTGCTCTTGCTATCTTTGGTGCTCTTGCTTTGTTTGGAAACTTTGGAAGCTTTATATATCGCCTGCAAGGATACTTTGCTAGAAAAAGTAAGATCGGCTTTGTGGTGTTTGTGATTCACCTGTGTATATCTGACTTTTTAATGGGGGTCTACCTTTCCATAATTGGAGTGGCAGATCGTATATACGCTGGCAGTTACCTGTGGAACGAAATGATATGGAAGAGAAGTACAGCCTGCAGCATTGCAGGGTTCCTTTCCTTTGTGTCATGTGAGGTATCGTCCTTCCTGATCTGTCTCATCACCATGGACCGTTTTCTGGTTATCCGTTTTCCTTTCAGTCGTATTCGTTTTGGACCAGCATCAGCTCACGTGGCCTGCACTGTTATCTGGGGACTGGGGATCATCCTGGCCGCAATCCCTTTACTCCCTGTGACGTCCCATTGGGAATTCTACAGGCAGACAGGCCTCTGCATTCCTCTGCCCATTACTCGAGCTGATTTCCCTGGTCGCCATTACTCTTTCAGTGTTATGATCATCGTCAATTTTATCATATTCATGTGGATTGCAGCAGGCCAGACTCTGATCTATCTGTCAGTCAGGGCCAACGCCATGCCAGATTCAGGATCAAAGAACAAAGACAGCGTCACCATCAAAGACAAAAGCAGATCCCAAGAGTTCACCATCGCTCGTCGTCTTCTGGTTGTTGCCATGTCAGACTTCTTCTGCTGGTTTCCCATTGGTGTCTGTGGACTTCTGGCCAAGCTGGATGTCGCTGTATCAGGGGAGGTCAATGCAGCAATGGCCACCTTTGTTCTGCCGTTTAACTCAGCTCTGAATCCTTTCCTTTATACGTATACCGCACTGCGACAGAAACGACAGAAAGAGAAGGAAACCAATTTGCAGAAATTTGTTTGTGCTCAGGTGAAGAAGGAACTGGGTACTTGTTTGCGCTAGGTAGAGCGTCAACAACAACAACAGCAACATACAACATGACAATCACGAGACACTGAAAACAAAACGGACAAGTGTAACAAACGAAAAACAAAAAGAAACCCTCCCCAAAAACCACCAAGTATTTCGACTGTGGACACTACAATGCCTAAGAGTGTCACTATTAAACATCCAGTGATTGAGTATCGCTGCTCTCTGTTCTCTATCACTTTTCTCTATATCTAAGAGAGAGAGAGAGAGAGAGAGAGAGCAACTTAAATGTCGTCAGCGTTGAACATGTTATTTGACATGGGGATACATACCATGTCTTCTTTCATGTATGAAATGAAATGAAAACAAACTGAAAACGCATGCAGGTGATTGTGTGGACTCGTAACATGTTCATTAAGGCATGATTTACTTTCTTGTTCAATAATTCCAACCAGCTTTCTTGAATACGGCGCTTTTCCTTCAGATTGGTCACAATCTATAATTATTCCAATCCACAAAAAGGAGACGTCAACTATTCTGATTACTATCGTGGAGTAGAGCTTACTAAGCGTTATACTTAAAATTCACTGAACAAGAGAATAACAAAATGATCTACAAAGAAAAAGAAAACATAAAAGCCAGCAGGTTTTAGAACTCATTATAATGCGATGTACCACAAACTTGCATTGTGCTATCTTGTGCAAAAACGCTTGCTTTATAATAACAAAAAACGTTATGTTGCGTTTGTAGACTTCAAGGAGGCTTCTGATTCCGCGAATTGTAATGCACTGTGGCATGTGATGCATAAAAGCAATGTAAACGGTCAATAGTGTATGGTTCTCAGAGCTGTTATAAATCGGTGCTTACGCGTGTGCATGAAAACGGTACTTAGAATGCTTTGATGATTGAAAAAATGGAGTAAAGCAAGGATATCTTTTGAGCCCATTAATGTTCTCATTTTTCATATTTGTATTTGTATTTCTTTTTATCACAACAGATTTCTCTGTGTGGAATTCGGGCTGCTCTCCCCAGGGAGAGCGCGTCGCTACACTACAGCGCCACCCATTTTTTTTTTTTGTATTTTTTCCTGCGTGCACTTTTATTTGTTTTTCCTATCGAAGTGGATTCTCCTACAAAATTTTGCCAGGAACAACCCCTTTTTTGCCGTGGATTCTTTTACGTGCGCTAAGTGCATGCTGCACACGGGACCTCGGTTTATCGTCTCATCCGAATGACTAGCGTCCAGACCACCACTCAAGGTCTAGTGGAGGGGAAGAAAATATCGGCAGCTGAGCAGTGATTCGAACCAGCGCGCTCAGATTCTCTTGCTTCCTAGGCGGACGCGTTACATCTAGGCCATCACTCCACACACACACACACACACACACACACACACACACACAATCACACACACACGCACACAGACACACACACACCCACACACACAAACACACGCACACACACGCGCGCGCGCGCGCGCGCGCGGACATCAATAAACCGCAATACAAGATTTATTGTTTTCCTTTTGCTGCTGCTGCTTCTTCTTTAATCGATGGGGGCTGCAAAGTCATGTGACAGGAGAGGACCAATCAGCGACAGACAGCACCACAACGAGGCCCTTTGTCCAAGGGAAGGCAGTATGTGACATCACAGTCAATGCAGACTGTGCTGACGCCATCGTAGAATTCTAACACTTTGAAGTGGAACAGGGTGGAGTTGTGCGTTTTGAACACGATGAACGTCCCTGAGTCTGAAGACGACATCACCCTTTCCTCACATAGGCTTTCCTATTCACACTGTCCTCTTCTCTTCACTTGACAACGGGCCTATGGTCTGAAACGTCGTGTAAAAACAAAGAGGATTCAACTACCACCCAAAAGGTTTTATAAACTTTAGTTTTTTGTCCCTGAGTCTGTTGGGCACCTGGAGGAAGGTGGAGATTTGATTAGAATTAAGTACAACAACGACAACAATAACAATGATAATGCTGATGCTGATAGTGATAATAATGATGATTGCAAATATGATGATGATGATGATGGTCGTGATTATACAGCGCTGAATCTTGTGCAGAGACAAATCAAATCGCTTTCGCACCAGTCATTCAGACACATGCATAACTCTAAAACTGAAAAAAAAAAACAACTGAAGACGAGGAAGAGGCAGGGAAGGGAGGCAGATGATAATGATGACGATAATGACGATGATGGCGATGATGATAATGATAGTAATGATGCTGATGATGATAATGATGACGATAATGATGATGATGGCGATGATGATAATGATAGTAATAATGATGATGATGATAATTAAAAAAAAGATGACGATCATGATAATAGTGATAATAAGAACGATAATACAAAAATGATAATAAGTATAGCAACAACAACAACATCATTATCATATTCATGATGATAATGATATAACATCAGCATCAATGATAGTAATAGTAATAATGACAACAACAGCGACGACGACGATAGTAATGATAATGATGATGATAAGAAGAAGAAGAAGATTGTTGCTGATGATGATGATGACGACGACGATGATAACAGTACAATAATAATGATAATGATTATCATAGCAACATCACCATCATATTGATACTAAAATTCAACAATATGTTACTATCATTATGTTTAATGATGATGATAATAATAATGATATAATAATGCGGTTGATACTACTACTACTACTACTACTACTACTGCTGCTGCTGCTGCTGCTAGTACTACTACTACTACTACTAATAATAATGATAATAATGAGGAGGAGGAGGAGGAGGAGGAGTTGGTAATGAGACGATGAGATCTATTTCTTTTAATGGCAAGACTTTTTTTTTTCCTAAGTACATATCCAAGGTGGGTAAAAATCTGTGCAAAATACAAAAAAAAAAAAAAAAAGAAAAGAAAAAAAAAAGTGTATACCAGCATGTCAAAATAACTCAAAAATAAACTAATAACTACAAAAACAATGCATAAAACATGATCTCGCGGAAAACTTGTTGCTGAATCAAGCAGAAAAAAAAACAACCCCGCAAAACATCGTGACATGGGGAACTGGTCAGAACTGAAAGATACTGGTAAATGAAACAATTGATACCTCGACCTGGTGATGGGGAAAACAATGACTGGTGAAGGTGATTATTCACACAATCAGTAGAGTGATGGCCTAGAGGTAACGCGTCCGCCTAGGAAGCAAGAGAATCTGAGCGCGCTGGTTCGAATCACGGCTCAGCCGCCGATATATTCTCCCCCTCCACTGGACCTTGAGTGGTGGTCTGGGCGCTAGTCATTCGGATGAGGCGATAAACCGAGGTCCCGTGTGCAGCATGCACTTAGCGCACGTAAAAGAACCCACGGCAACAAAAGGGTTGTTCCTGGCAAAATTCTGAAGAAAAATCCACTTCGATAGGAAAAACAAATAAAACTGCACGCAGGAAAAAATACAAAAACAAAAGAAAAAAAAAGGGTGGCGCTGTAGTACAGCGACGTGCTCTCCCTGGGGAGAGCAACCCGAATTTCACACGGAGAAATCTGTTGTGATTAAAAAAAAAAAAAAAAAAAAAAAGATAAGGGGGCACTTCCCCACGCTTCCTCGCAATGTGCCAGAAAGCTTGGGCCAGCAAACCCGGGTTCCCACTGACTGCCATAGCATTTTGATTCACCGTGTCGATCATTTTCGTTGAAGCGAAAGATGTACACCGAATGACTTTCATCAAATTTGTCTAATGAAACGGATAAAACAATTGCAGTCCTACGAACGAAGGCAGGCAGACAGACAGAAAGGCAGGCAGACAGACAGAAAGGCAGGCAGACAGAAAGACAGACAGACAGACAGACAGAAAGGCAGACAGACAGACAGAAAGGCAGACAGAAAGG
>NC_134910.1:9503184-9505684 GCF_041734735.1 Babylonia areolata | reverse complement strand
ATGATTTTGATCAATAACGTGTGCGGTGTTAATCACCAGCATAAGCTTCCTGCAACATGAGTAACGACATCCATATTCGCTACACCCCACATCTCTTATATGCCTGAACAGCAACATTACTCAGTGCGCTTTGTCAGTTTCAGTTTCAGGTTCAGTAGCTCAAGGAGGCGTCACTGCGTTCGGAGAAATCCATATACGCTACACCACATCTGCCAAGCAGATGCCTGACCAGCAGTGTAACCCAACGCGCTTAGTCAGGCCTTGAGAAGAAAAAAAGTCCTTTAATTAATGCATGCAAATATGCATGTGTACCTATCAGAGTGGATTTCTTACTCTTTCGAAATTTGCCAGAGAACAACACGTTCGTTGCCGTGGGTTCTTTTCCAGTGCGCCAAGTGCGTGCAACGCACACGGGACTTTTATTCACCTTGTTTATCGTCTCATCCGAATGACTACATGCTCAGTTTGATTTTTTTTTTCTCCAGTCAAACAAAGCTGGAAGAAAAGAGCGAGACCAAAGATTGGAACCCAGACCCTCTCGGACACTGCAACGGCAGGTAAGCGTCTAAACCACCCTGCCACTTTCTTCCCCGAAACAAGTACATGTGATAAGAAACTCTAGGGAGATGTAAAAATCAACACACACACAAAATACCATATAAAAAAAATTGTCACCGACAACACATGTACAAAGCGATTTGTTACAGGAGAGCTGGACAGTATAAGCTCTTTAGAGAAGTCCCCCCCCCCCTTCAGTCAAGTGTTTCAGCCCTTCTTCTTCTTCTTCTGTTGTGTAGCCACAATCAACACGTTGATTATTTTGCCACATTTTTTTTTTTTGGGGGGGGGGGGGGGGGGGGGGGGTCCGCAGACCGGTTGCTTGACAAAAAAAAAAAAAAAAAAAAAAAAAAATTTTACTCCAATCACATTCACGCTCTCCCTCCTGCCCACTAACTGGATCAGAGGGGGCGAGAAATGACAGGCAGGCATCTTATTGATGGCCCCTGGCACTCCCCGCCACAGCGCCCTCCTTCCAGCACTCCCCCTACCCACTACTTACCTAAACATTCACTCTCACATCCATACCCGACAATTGCTGTAATTTATCCTGTGGTTTTGCCTACTCTTGGAGTTTCGCAGCAGCGAGACTGGCAAGAGTGGCGACCTTGAGGTGAGAGGTGACTCTGCTTTTGAAGCTGTTGGGGGGAGTCTGCCTCAACAGTGTTTGCTGGGAGTTCATTCCACTCACGAATGGCACGTGGGAAGAAAGAAAGAAAGCCGATACTGCTGTTTATGATTCACAAGCCGTTGGAATTAACTCCTTACACTCTAAGGGGGCCGGGCCGCACCCAGGTCATGACTCCTGGATGCCTTTATATTGCCGCCATTTTTTTTTTTTTTTTTTTTTTTTTTTTCCTGGTCCAAAGCTTGTAATTTTTATCGCCGCTAGACAACAGTGCTAACTCACCTCTTTCATGTCTTCGTACATGATGACGTGAATTGGGTTTTTGACGTCACTGTTCAGCGCCTTTCCCCAGCTGGCCATGTATTCGAACCAGGAGCCGAAATCCACTTCAACATAGACACTGGTAATTTTGTACCTGGTGAGGTGGGTGTGTGGGGGTGGAGTGGGGGGGTGTGAGAGAGAGAGAAAGAGATACCGTTACACGTTACTGGCTCAATGTCTCTGATTATGACAGCTTCGCTCACAGTTACAGTTTTATCTGGAAGGAGGACGCATCCATATGCGCTACACCACATAATATGTTGCCGTTAAAAGAAATAAACTGTAGGGTGGGAGTGGTTAGGGCTGGGCTGGGGGGGTGGGGGGGGAGGAGGCGGGGGTTGGAGGGGGGCAGGGAGGGGGGGGGAACAGAGGCCTGGCCAGCACATGAACCCGACCACCTCATGCACGTATGAAATAATAAACTGTAAAGTGAAGGAAAATGAATAGATAAGGAAATAAATTCTCCACCACTGCTCTCTCTCTCTCTCTCCACTGTCTGTCTGTCTCTCTCTGTGTCTGCCTGTCTGTCTGTCTCTCTCTACTCGCTGTCTCTCTCTGTCTGTCTCTCTCTGTGTCTGCCTGTCTGTCTCTCTTCTCCACTGTCTGTCTGTCTTTCCACTCTCTCCAGCTCTGTCTGTCTGTCTGTCTGTCTGCCCACTTGCTGTCTGTCTGTCTTTCTCTCTCTTTCTCCACTGTCTGTCTGTCTCTCTTTCCACTCTCTCCAGCTCTGTCTGTCTGTCTGTCTCTCTCTCTCCACTTGCTGTCTGTCTGTCTTTCTCTCTCTTTCTCCACTGTCTGTCTGTCTCTCTTTCCACTCTCTCCAGCTCTGTCTGTCAGTCTGTCTCTCTCTCTCCACTTGCTGTCTGTCTGTCTGTCTTTCTCTCTCTTTCTCCACTGTCTGTCTCTTCTCCATTGTCTGTCTGTCTATCTCTGTCTCCATTGTCTGTCTGTCTCTCTTTCCACTCTCTCCAGCTCTATCTGTCTCTGTATCTC
>NC_134910.1:9493184-9498184 GCF_041734735.1 Babylonia areolata | reverse complement strand
CCTCCCTGATGGGCAGCTGTCTGTAGTTCTTCACGTTGTCCACAGGGAACTGAGGGAACAGCTTCCCGTCCACCTCCAGAAGCTTCAGCGTGGACCCGGACTTGTCAGCCATCTCCACCAATGTCATGGCAGACAGAATGACGTCGTCGCTAACAACAGCAGCAACGACGAGTGATGGCTGCAGCGTGGAAACACAGATATCAACCAAAAAAACACACACACAAAAAACAAAAAAAACAAAAAAAAAAAAAAACCGCTCGGCTGTTTTAACTCTTTGACTGCTGAACGTGAAATTGAATCAGTGTAGCATCAGTTTGAAGTACAAATAATAATAATAATAATAATAATAATAATAATAAAATAAATAAATAAAAAACAAAAAACCTACTTGTCTACTTGTTGGTCGTGCGATTGTTTTTTTTGCTGAAACAAAAACTAATGTAGTGCTTAGATGAAGGAACTCAGACAACAGTCACTACCAGCATTCCGTGTTTTAACCTCGAACTCAGACAACAGTCACTACCAGCATTACGTCCTGTAACCTCAAACTCAGACAACAGTCACTACCAGCATTACGTCCTGTAACCTCGAACTCAGACAACAGTCACTACCAGCATTACGTCCTGTAACCTCGAACTCAGACAACAGTCACTACCAGCATTACGTCCTGTAACCTCGAACTCAGACAACAGTCACTACCAGCATTACGTCCTGTAACCTCGAACTCAGACAACAGTCACCAGCATTACGTCCTGTCACCTCGAACTCAGACAACAGTCACTACCAGCATTACGTCCTGTAACCTCGAACTCAGACAACAGTCACTACCAGCTTTACGACCTGTAACCTCGAACTCAGACAACAGTCGCTACCAGCATTCCGTCCTGTAACCTCGAACTTAGGCAACAGCTCTTCACTGAGGAACATGTTAACCAGCAGCAGTTATGGGGTTAATCATCAGAGAATGATTTATAAGCTTACAGTGAAGGCCAACAGCTGTGTGAGCAATGGTTTCTCTGCTGCAATGGGAATTCATTTACAACTCAGGCTTTTTTGAAGGACAATGACTCTCAGACTAGGAGGCATGTTTGTGAAGGACAATGACTCTCAGACTAGGAGGCATGTTTGTGAAGGACAATGGCTCTCAGACTAGGAGGCATGTTTGTGAAGGACAATGACTCTCAAACTAGGAGGCATGATTGTGAAGGACTATGACTATCAAACTAGGAGGTATGTTTGTGAAGGACAATGACTCTCAGACTAGGAGGCATGATTGTGAAGGACTATGACTCTCAAACTAGGAGGCATGTTTGTGAAGGACAATGACTCTCAAACTAGGAGGCATGATTGTGAAGGACTATGACTCTCAGACTCGAAGGCATGTTTGTGAAGGACAATGACTCTCAAACTAGGAGGCATGTTTGTGAAGGACAATGGCTCTCAGACTAGGAGGCATGTTTGTGAAGGACAATGACTCTCAGACTAGGAGGCATGTTTGTGAAGGACAATGACTCTCAGACTAGGAGGCATGATTGTGAAGGACAATGACTCTCAAACTAGGAGGCATGATTTTGAAGGACAAGGACTCTCAGACTAGGAGGCATGTTTGTGAAGGACAATGACTCTCAAACTAGGAGGCATGTTTGTGAAGGACTATGACTATCAAACTAGGAGGTATGTTTGTGAAGGACAATGACTCTCAGACTAGGAGGCATGATTGTGAAGGACAATGACTCTCAAACTAGGAGGCATGATTGTGAAGGACTATGACTCTCAAACTAGGAGGCATGATTGTGAAGGACTATGACTCTCAGACTCGAAGGCATGTTTGTGAAGGACAATGACTCTCAAACTAGGAGGCATGGTTGTGAAGGACTATGACTCTCAGACTAGGAGGCATGTTTGTGAAGGACTATGACTCTCAAACTAGGAGGCATGTTTGTGAAGGACTATGACTCTCAGACTAGGAGGCATGATTGTGAAGGACAATGACTCTCAGACTAGGAGGCATGATTTTGAAGGACAAGGACTCTCAAACTAGGAGGCATGTTTGTGAAGGACTATGACTCTCAGACTAGGAGGCATGTTTGTGAAGGACAATGACTCTCAGATTAGGAGGCATGATTTTGAAGGACAATGACTCTCAAACTAGGAGGCATGATTGCACACTGGCTCTTAGTACTGCAGCTTTGGGGAACTGGTTGGCCTTGGGGGACCATCCCAACACCAGCCTGTCCTATAGTCATTTAATAATAAACGCTAGATATTCTGATTTTTTTAATCACTTGTGTAAACAAAATGAGTCTATGTCTTAACCCGGTGTTCGGAAGGAAGGAATTTTTGTTTAATGTCCCGTCACACATATCGGTGATTGAAGACATTTTGTAAAAGTATTTATGAATACATCTGATATTCTGACCCGGTGTTCGGTTGTGTGTGTGTGTGTGGTAAACTTTAACATTGACATTTTCTCTGCAAATACTTTGTCAGCTGACACCAAATTAGGCATAAAAATAGGAAAAATTCAGTTCTTCCCAGTCATCTTGTTTAAAACAATATTGCACCTCTGGGATGGGCACAAAATATTAATAAATGAAGCCTGATTATATGCAAACTGCATTTACTGTTATATTTATATTTTTTGTATTCTCTAAACTTGGCACTTTGATCTGATATTCTGACCCAACAACAAGAGCAGTCATTATTATCATTTTTTGTTCAAACAGGAACTTCTTTTGCTAAGCATGGAAGTTTTATTTATTTTGCAAACGTTTTGGTGCAGATAGTAAAAAAAGGGAAATTACTCTGTAATTATGCTAGGGGACTTAATTTGCTTTAAACTGATCTTTCTCATCTTAAACATTACATTTTGAAATTATACTCAATACATAAAAAGCTTGGATTTTTTATATATATATTTTTTTTTATATGTATCACAAGTGAGTCTTGAAGGCCTTGCCTCTCTTGTTTTTTATACCACACTGATATTCATGATAAACAAGATATTTTGTTGGAAATTTGTTTTTCAATAACAAATTCAAGATTGGTTGCAAAGTTTTGTATTTCAAGACTGGGTAAGAAAAAAAGTGTTTATTGTGTAATAGACATTGTAAAAGTAAATGGAAGAATATAATTCGGTAGTTTTGGTTTCCATAACAGAATAAATAATCTAGTTCCAATTCGAAATACTTTGGTCATGTACACTCCATTAGAAGCTTATAAAGAGAAAAGAACATTGCATTAAATAGCAACGATCTAATTGAGAAAAATATAATAAAAGCCCAACGGGAACACATTTCTTTTGATGATATATCAGTTGTAAAACTGGCACTTCCAAATGCCTGTAAAAAAATGGGAACATTGTTTTGAAATTAAACTGTCATGGAATTTTTTTAATCAAGAAAGATACAACAGATAAAAATGTTCCAGATTAAAATCAATTATCGTGTTCTTGTTCTTTTTAAAAAAAAAAAAAGTATTTATCTATTATTATTATCTTATTTTTTTTTTATTTTTATTTTTTTCTCAAGGCCTGACTAAGCGCGTTGGGTTACGCTGCTGGCCAGGCATCTGCTTGGCAGATGTGGTGTAGCGTATATGGATTTGACCGAACGCAGTGACGCCTCCTTGAGCTACTGATACTGATACTGTACCAGTCAAACTGACTGATGTAGAAAAACCAAACCGGAAAACTGCCACACCTGTATCATGATGACTAAAAACCAAAACTGTTAAAAAAAACACAACAACAACCACAAACAAACAAACAAAAAAAAACCCCCACATATACAAAGACTCTAACGATTAAAAACAACAACAATAAATACCAAAAAACAGTTAAAATAGATATACAAACAAAGACTTTAAAGGCTGAACAAACAAATTAATTAATACTTTTTTTTTAATTATTAATTAAACAAAACAAAATACAACAAAGCCTCTTGTTGCCAAAGCCAACTTTTAACCTTTTTGATTCACATTACCTTTAAATAGCCGTGCTGTCTGGGGTTCACGGTGGCGCAAGTGTGTGTGTGTGTGTGTGTGTGTGTGTGTGTGTGTGTGTGTGTGTGTGTGTGTGTGTGTATGTATGTGTGTGTGTGTGTGTGTGTGTGTGTGTGTGTGTGTGTGTGTGTGTGTGTGTCCGTTTCGTCGTTGTGTATGGCACAATGTGATAACGTTTTGTTCTTGTTACTGTTTTGCTTTGTTTTGTTTGTCTGCTTGTCTGTTTTTCGAAACCTATTGTGTGTAAACCTAAGCACCTGTGCACGGTAATCAACATCTAAATGGTGGCGCGCCAGGCCTTTGAGCGAACCACTGAACCGGCCATTGCGGCTGACACAAAAGCCACACATGCTGCCACTTTGATATGCACGCACACATCCATATTCCGTTAATAAAAGAGAGGGAGGGAGAGGGAGTGGGTGGAGATAAATGGTGGGGGGGGGGGGTGAGAGAGAGAGAGGGGGGGGAGAGGAAGAGAGAGAGATAACGATGTTTGAGAGAGAGGGAGAGAGAGTGTGTGTGTGAGAGAGGGGGGAGAGAGAGGGGGAGAGGGAGAGAGAGGAAGAGAGAGGGAGAGAGAGAGGGGGAGAGAGGGGGAAGGGGAGAGAGAGAAAGAGAGAAGGAGAGAGGGGGAGATGGAGAGAGAGGGAGAGTGGGAGAGAGAGGGAGGGAGAGAGAGAGGGAGAGAGAGAAAGAGAGGGAGAGAGAGAGGGGGAGAGAGAGGGAAGGGGAGAGAGAGAGAAAAAGAGAGAGAGGGAGGGAGAGGGAGAGAAAGAGGGGGAGAGAGAGAGATGGAGAGAGAGGGGGAGGGAGAGAGAAAGAGAGGGAGAGAGAGAGAGACTCGGAGAGAGAGAGAGAGACTCGGAGAGAGAGAAAGAGAGAGAGAGAGCGAAAGAGAGAGAGAAACCAAGACAAACAGTTTACTTAACTTCTCTATTTGCCCATGTCAAAGGGAACAGTATGGCGGGGACGAAAATCAGACGAAAGAAAAACAGCGT
>NC_134910.1:9473184-9478184 GCF_041734735.1 Babylonia areolata | reverse complement strand
CTAGCGCACGTATAAGAACCCGGGCGCAGCAACATTGAAAAGGTCCTTGTCATTTTCAGCAGAAAAAAAATCCATTTTGATGGTTAAAAAAAAGGGAAAGAAGCAAATACACTTGAAGACAGATTTTTTAAAAAAATTAAAGAAAAAAATATTATATAGTATAGTGGAGTGATGGCCTAGAGGTAAGGTGTCCGCCTTGGAAGCGAGAGAATCTGAGTGCGCTGGTTCCAATCACGGCTCAGCCGCCGTTATTTCCTCCCCCTCCACTAGACCTTGAGTGGTGGTCTGGGCGCTAGTCATTCGGGTGAGACGATAAACCGAGGTCCCGTGTGCAACATGCACTTAGCGCACGTAAAAGAACCCTCGGCAACAAAAGGGTTGTTCCTGGCAAAATTCTGTAGAAAAATCCACTGCGATAGGAAAAAAACAAATAAAATTGCACGCAGGAAACAAAAAAATGGATGGTGCTGTAGTGTAGCGACGCGCTCTCCCTGGGGAGAGCAGCCCGAATTTCACACAGAGATATCTGTTGTGATAAAAAGAAATACAAATAAAAAATATATATATATATATATAATACTTTTTTTTCTTTTATTTAACCTTGCTGCCTGATGTGAGTTGTTCATTTCAACAAGTGATCTATCATTCATCTCCCTTTTTGGAAACCTTTCTTTCTGTTTTTCAGTAGACATAGTTTGTTTTATAACAAAAAGTGATTCTCTCAAAAACAAAGCCGGGACACAAAACATATAAACCACGGAACACAACAAAAATAAATCTGTATTACTTCTCTTCTTCTTCTTCTTCTGCGTTCACTCGTATGCACACGAGTGGGCTTTTACGTGTATGACCGTTTTTACCCCGCCATGTTGGCAGCCATACTCCGTTTTCGGGGGTGTGCATGCTGGGTATGTTCTTGTTTCCATAACCCACCAAACGCTGACATGGATTACAGGATCTTTAACGTGCGTATTTGATCTTCTGCTTGCATATACACACGAAGGGGGTTCAGTCACTAGCAGGTCTGCACATATGTTGACCTGGGAGATCGTAAAAATCTCCATCCTTTACCCACCAGGCGCCGTCACCGTGATTCGAACCCGGGACCCTCAGATTGAAAGTCCAACGCTTTAACCATTCGGCTATTGCGCCCGTCAATCTGTATTACAAATCCAGTATGATAAACAAAATTGTGCAATCAACAACCATCTACCTGAAGATCTAGTCATCAACCCCATCCATATGAAAAATGCGGCTTCTGTTCAAACGTGTGTGTGTGTGTGTGTGTGTGTGTGTGTGTGTGTGTGTGTGTGTGTGCAAGTTTTTGAATTGATATGCACTTGTATGTATCCTAATGTCTACTGTATCTGTATTTGTGTATGATTTTCGATATATGTTCGTTCCTTGTTATGTACTATTCCCCCCCAATATTCCTTGTGACCCCGGTACACTTGGTAACAAAACATACTCTATTCTATTCTGTTCTGTTCAATTCTATTACAGCAGATGTAAGCATAGTGCTATAGTCCTTCGTGTCAATTCACAGTTTGTGAACAACCCCAAGGCAGAAGGGCTCAGTACGACCAGTCCTCTCTTCTCCTCTACACAGACCCCTCGGATGTCCAGTGGGTGTCTGAATGACCCAACCTTTAGCTTCCGTCGTCAGAATTGTGGTATTCTTTGTCAACATTCACCTCTTCAGTATAAGAGCCTTCCGCTTGCAATATTTTGATGATGGTAATTGGGGTGAAACGCTGTTAACGTCGTCTCTTTCGCCGTTCGTATGGAGAGAGTTAATTAAGCACATCGTAAAATCATGGAACAAGGTGGCACAATGGTTAAGACGCTCATCTGCCTATACAGTGTCCGTAGAGGGTCTGGGTTCGAATCCCGCTCTCGCCTTTTCTCCCACGTTTGAATGAAAAATCAAAACTGAGCGTTTGAACAATCGAGATGAGACGTTAATTAAACCCGAGAAACCGTGTGCAGCACACATTTCGCGCACTGAACAAGAACCTATGGCAATGTACGTGTTGTCTTTCGGCAAAATTCTGTGGAAGAAAAGCAGTCCGATAGTGTGTGTGTGTGTGTGTGTGTGTGTGTGTGTGTGTGTGTGTGTGTGTGTGTGTGTGTGTGTGTGTGTGTGTGTGTGTGCGCGTGTTTGGTTGGCTGGTTTTCTCTGTGTGTGTGTGTGTGTGTGTGTGTGTGTGTGTGTGTGTGTGTGTGTGTGTGTGTGCGTGTTTGGTTGGCTGGTTTTCTGTGTGTGTGTGTGTGTGTGTGTGTGTGTGTTTAGTTGGCTGGTTTCCTCTGTGTGTGTGTGTGTGTGTGTGTGTGAAAGAAATAGGTTGGCCTCTTTTTTTCGTTTTTTTTCATATTTTATTTTATTTTTTTATCATTATCATATATCTTTTTCTGTACATACACATATTGCATGCATAATCAAATCTATTTATCTGTGGGCTTGTCTGTATTGTGTCGTCTGAGATCTGACCCCTGAGATAGACAACACATCATTCCTTACACGTACTCTCTTATTTTTCTATTCTTTTTTTTTCTTCATTTTTTTCCCCTTCGTTTATCTTGAACTACTGCATCAGGACTTGAAGAAATTCCACATTCCTTTGTTGGCCTAAAATCTTTTTTTTTTTTTTCTTCTTTTATATGCCCTGCGTCTGAAGAAATTATACCGTGCTATGCTGGCCTTCCATCAACTTTATGTTGTTAGTGCTGGGTTTGTTTTTTGTTTGTTTTTTTGTTGTTGTTGTGTTTTTTTTAACTTGTCTTACTGCGTCAGGACATGAAGATATTCCACATTCCTCTGTTGGCCTACAATCAATTTTTTTTTTTCTTTTATATGTCCTGCGTCTGAAGAAATTATACCGTGCTATGCTGGCCTTCCATCAACTTGTCCTTCAACTGTGTCTGAAGAAAGTCCACGGGTTTCCTGTTAACCTACACTTTTATTTCTTTAAATTGTCCTTCAACTGTGTCTGAAGAAAGTCCACACGTTTCCTGTTAACCTACACTTTTATTTCTTTAACTTGTCCTTCAACTGTGTCTGAAGAAAGTCCACGGGTTTCCTGTTAACCTACACTTTTATTTCTTTAACTTGTCCTTCAACTGTGTCTGAATAAAGTGCACGGGTTTCCTGTTAACCTGCACTTTTATTTTTTGACTCACTTGTGTAAACAAAGTGAGTCTATGTTTTAACCCGGTGTTCGGTTGTCTGTGTATGTGTGTGTGTGTCTGTGTGTCTGTGTGTCCGTGGTAAACTTTAACATTGACATTTTCTCTGCAACTGCTTTGTCATTTGACACCAAATTAGGCATAAAAATAGGAAAAATTCAGTTCTTTCCAGTCATCTTGTTTAAAACAATATTGCGCCCCTGGGATGGGCACAAAAAAAAAAAAAGAATGAAGCCTAATTATATGCAAACTGCATTTACTGTTATATTTATATTTTTTGTATTCTCTAAACTTGGCACTTTGATCTGATATTCTGACCCAACAGCTAGAGCAGTCATTATTATCATTTTTTGTTCAAACAGGAACTTCTTTTGCTAAGCATGGAAGTTTTATTTATTTTGCAAACGTTTTGGTGCAGATACTAAAAAAGGGAAATTACTCTGTAATGCTAGGGGAGTTAATTTGCTTTAAACTGATCTTTCTCATCTTAAACATTACATTTTGAAATTATACTCAATACATAAAAAGCTTGGATTTAAAAAAAAAAATTTTTTTTAAGTGTATCACAAGTGAGTCTTGAAGGCCTTGCCTCTCTTGTTTTAACTTGTCTTAGTACTCTGTCCAAAGAAAGTCTGCAAGGACTCAGCTGGACTACAATCAGCTTATTTGTTTTTACTTATCCTGTCTACTGCGTCTGAAGAAAGTCCACCGTCATCTGGTGTCCTCCCATCTTGGCCAGCTCCAGGGCGGTCTGACCGCTCAAGGTCTCCCCGTGCATCGTGGCCCCGTGGGCCAGCAGCCACTGCACGGTCTGAAGCCGTCTGGTCTGGTCCACCTGCTCGGGCCCGCAGGCGTGGTGTAAAGGGAGCCTCCCGCTCCTGTCCGCGGCCACGAGTTCCGCTCCCGCCTTCAGCAGTATGTCCAGCAGCACCACCTGATGATTGGTTAGGAAAGAAAAAAAAAGAAAAAGAAAAAAAGAGTTCCGTTCGTTTACTTATTTATAGTCTGTTCATCTAAGATGATGATAATAGACTGGAAAATAAATGATATTATTATTATTATTATTTGGATTAGTATCATTTCTATCAATATAATGATGATGATGATGGTCATTATTTTCATTAGAAATCAACATTTCTGTATATTCGAATGAAAAAATGTCCAGCAGCACCACCTGATGATTGGTTAGGAAAGAAAAAAAAAAAAAAAAGTTCCGTTCGTTTATTTATTTATAGTCTGTTCATCTAAGATGATGATAATAGACTGGAAAATAAATGATATTATTATTATTATTTGGATTAGTATCATTTCTATCAATATAATGATGATGATGATGGTCATTATTTTCATTAGAAATCAACATTTCTGTATATTCGAATGAAAAGGTGGGGGGGGGGGCGGTTGAGGTGGAGGGGAGGGGGGGGGGAGTGGGCGGGGGGGGGGAGGGGTGACTAAGAAAGGAAAAGAAAGAGACAGAGATACAGAGAGAGCGAGAGCGAGAGAGAGAGAGAGAGAGAGAGAGAGAGAGAACAGAATGTGGAAAAGATAAGAGTACAAAATGTAAAATGGAGAGGGTGAGTGTCAGTGATTGGAGAAAGAGAAAACATAATAATGAAAGGGTGTGTGTGAGAGGCGGGACGGGGGAAGCGGGATTAAGACCAAAAAAGAAAAAAATCATCAATGATCAAATATTGTATGCACTACTTCTGTAGATTATTACTTGAAAAGAGGTTGATGTGGGGACCTACAATAAACAACCAACTGGACTATTTAACACATAACTAGGTAACTCTGATAAAGATCAGTTTCAAATA
>NC_134910.1:9460684-9463184 GCF_041734735.1 Babylonia areolata | reverse complement strand
GTACAACTTAATTTCCATGTGGATTGATAAAGTGTTTTCGATTGATTGATTGATCGACTGATTGATTGTCTTGAGTAACTGATCTGATCCACTGAACTGAACTGAACTGAACTGGGGGAGGTCTTGAAATCGAAATACAAGGTGCTCGTAATTTCTTTTTTCCATGATGTCCAAGACAGTCGGGTTTTTTTTTTTTTTTTTTCTTGTTTTTTTTTTTGTACCCGGACTTTCTTGGGTCGACCACCGTTTCATTTTACATATAAATTACACAATGCCAAAAGAAATCAATAGCGTTTATGGAATAAATACGACTTTTCATTCACTGATTTTGGGCTTGTTACAATACTATGGAAGGAAAATGTACAAGTCATACAATTAAGTGTACAAAACTTGGAATCTATGTTTTTCTTTGGATTTTTTTTTTTTTTTTTTTTCACCTTCATTCATACACAATTCTATTTCTGTCTGTTTCTTCATATATGGACAATCACGTTGCACAAAACTTTAGTGTTCTCCTCTCTCTCTCCATTTTCGCAACTTTACCCCCGGCCCCCCAATCTCTCTCTCTCTCTCTCTCTCTCTCTCTCTCTCTCTCTCTCCATTTCCGCAACTTAACCTCTCTCTCTCCTCTATCTCTCTCCATTTTCTCAACTTTACCTCTCTCTCTCTCTCTCTCTCTCTCTCTCTCTCTCTCTCTCTCTCTCTCTCCATTTTCGCAAATTTACCTCTCTCTCTCTCTCTCTCTCTCCATTTTCGCAACTTTACCTCTCTCTCTTTCTCTCTCTCTGTCTCTCTGTCTCTCTCTCTCTCTCTGTCTCTGTCTCTCTCTCTCTGTCTCTCTTTCCGTCTCTCTCTCTCTGTCTCTCTCTCTCCTCTCCTCTCTCTCTCTCTGTGTCCATTTTAGCAGCTTTACCTCTCTCTCTCTCCTCCCTCTCTCTCTCTCTCTCTGTCTCTCTAGTTTGTGGGGTTATAAATAAGGATGTTAAACGCGCTCATTTTCCCAATACAGTAACAATAAGCACTCGCCAGATTACCAAAATGCCGTGGGATCACATGCATCGCACATCCGTTAACTCTCTCCATACGAACAGCGAAAGAGACGACGTTAACAGCGTTTCACCCCACTTACCACCATCAAAATATTGCAAGCGGAAGGCTCTTATACTGAAGAGGTGAATGTTGACAAAGAATACCACAATTCTGACGACGGAAGCTAAAGCTTGGGTCATTCAGACACCCACTGGACATTCGATGGGGTCTGTGTAGAGGAGAAGAGAGGACTGGCCGTACTGAGTGAGTTAACCAGTTCAGTGAACACTTCAACAATACCCAACACTGCCAGGAAATCAGTCATCACGTTCACTTGTGACGGCATTTCCGGAAAGTGGGGAGAATAAATAAAGACGTTAACTCACTCAGTACGGCCAGTCCTCTCTTCTCCTCTACACAGACCCCTCGGATGTCCAGTGGGTGTCTCAATGACCCAACCTTTAGCTTCCGTCGTCAGAATTGTGGTATTCTTTGTCAACATTCACCTCTTCAGTATAAGAGCCTTCCACTTGCAATATTTTGATGGTGATAATTGGGGTGAAACGCTATTAACGTCGTCTCTTTCGCCGTTCGTGTGGAGAGAGTTAAAACCAAAAAAAACAAACAAACAAAAAAAAGGTGTGTAGATGGAAAAATAGGACGGGGAAACAAACAAAAAACAAAAACAAAAACAAACCCAAAACGAACCATGAAAAGACTTCGTGTGTGACCCACATGCTAACTGAGCAAGGGAAGGAAAAGTGTCCCGACTGTTCCGGATAAACCACTTTCCTGTTTTTGACTCTGACTCAGTGTGTAACAGCCAACATAATCTTCTTTTTTCCGATAATAGTCCAACAGTCGTTGCCCGCGACCGTTTTTTTTTTTTTTTTTTTTTTTTTTTTTTTTTTGTTCTTTTTACATTTACGTGTATTTTTTTTCCATGTTGTTTATTTAACACACACACCCCACCCACCATATAGGCAGCCATACATCGTTTTCGGAGGGAGGGGGGGAGGGGTGCATGCTGGGTATGTTCTTGTTTCCATAACCCACCGAACGCTGACATGGATTACAGGATCTTTAACAGTGCGTATTTGATCTTCTGCTTGCTGTATACACACGAAGGGTGGTTCAGGCATTAAGCAGGTCTGCACATAATTATGTTGACCTGGGAGATCAGGAAAAATCTCCACCCTTTACCCACCAGGAGCCGTTACCGAGATTCGAACCCGGGACCCTCAGATTGAAAGTCCAACGCTTTAACCACTCAGTTGGCTATTGTGTCCGGTCATCACCACGTTTCCTTGACGACCACTGGACGAGATGAGAGAGAACGACGGATTATTCGTTTAACTCTCTCCATACGAACGGCGAAAGAGACGACGTTAACAGCGTTTCTCCCCAATTACCACCATCAAAATATTGCAAGCGGAAGGCTCTTATACTGAAGAGGTGAATGTTGACAAAG
>NC_134910.1:9438184-9440684 GCF_041734735.1 Babylonia areolata | reverse complement strand
GAGAGAGAGAGAGAGAGAGAGAGAGAGAAATAAAGATATGTGCATATATAAAGATAAAGAGAGAGAGAGAGAGAGAGAGAGAGAGAGAGAGAGAAATAAAGATATGTGCATATAAATATTATAAAGATAAAGAGAGAGAAAGAGAGAGAGAGAGAGAGAGATAAAGATATGTGCATATATAAAGATAAAGAGAGAGAGAGAGAGAGAGAGAGAGAGAGAGTGAGAGAGAGAGAAATAAAGATATGTGCATCTATAAAGATAAAGAGAGAGAGAGAGAGAGAGAGAGAGAGAGAGAGAGAGAGAGCTGTCTGCCTGTCAAAGTGGATTTCTTCCACGGAATTTTCCCAGTGGACAACAACAACAACGACAACACTCGATCTTGTTGCCATCATTGGGTCCTTGTTTCAACGACTCACGTGCGGGCCGCGCATATGGGACCTCGGTTTATCTCTCATCCGAAGGACTAGACGTCCACACCACAGAACACCACTCAAGATCAAGTGGAAAGGGGTTGGGGGTGGTTGCAAAGGGGAGGGGGGGGATGTGTGTGTGTGTGTGTGGGGGGGGGGTGAAGTGGGGGGGGGTGCAGGTGGAGGGGTGGGGGGGGGGGGGTTGAGAGAAAATACTGACGAGTGTAGGATTCGATCCCCCCCCCACCCCCACCCCACCCCCGACCCCACCCTCGCGCGCTCAGATTCTTTGGCTTTCCCAGGCGAAGGCTTTACCACTAAGCCCACTACTGCTCCACAGATTCTAACTCACTCAGTACGGCCAGTCCTCTCTTCTCCTCTACACAGACCCCTCGGATGTCCAGTGGGTGTCTGAATGACCCAACCCTTAGCTTCCATCGTCAGAATTGTGGTATTCTTTGTCAACATTCACCTCTTCAGTTTTAGAGCCTTCCGCTTGCAATATTTTGATGACGGTAATTGGGGTGAAACGCTGTTAACGTCGTCTCTTTTCGCCGTTCGTATGGAGAGAGTTAAATTGTCTCATCCGAAGGACTAGACGTCCACACCACAGAACACCACTCAAGATCTAATGGACAGGGGTTGGGGGTGGTTGCAAAGGGGTGTGTGTGTGTGTTTTTTTTGGGGGGGATGAAGTGGGGGGGGGGATGAAGGTGGAGGGGTGGGGGGGGGGGTTGAGAGAAAATACTGACGAGTGTAGGATTCGATCCCCCCCCCCACCCCCTCCCCACACCCCGACCCCACCCTCGCGCGCTCAGATTCTTTGGCTTTCCCAGGCGAAGGCTTTACCACTAAGCCCACTACTACTCCACAGACTCACTCTCTCCATACGAACGGCGAAAGAGACGACGTTAACAGCGTTTCACCCCAATGACCATCATCAAAATATTGCAAGCGGAACGCTCTTATTACTGAAGAGGTGAATGTTGACAAAGAATACCACAATTCTGACGACAGAAGCTAAAGGTTGGGTCATTGCCGGAGACACCCACTGGCCATCCGAGGGGTCTGTGTAGAGGAGAAGAGAGGACTGGCCGTACTGAGAGAGTTTTAAGAGATGTTCAAGCGTGACAGTGCTGGGTTTGACATCAAAATAGACCTCTCATTCCAGCTGAGTCATCGTCGTGTCCTATATTGATCGACAGCAAACAAGAGAAAATGTTATCGCAAATTATGTGGCTTTCTCTCTGTCTGTCTGCCTAGTCTGTTTGTCTGTCTCTCTCTCTCTATCTCTCTCTCTCTCTCTTGCTGTCTCTCTCTCGGGTGGAGAGAGTGTGTGCATGTGTACGGATATATATGAATGTGTGAATGTGTTCGTTTTATTACTTTTTTACGATGTTAATGATGATGATGGTGATCATTCTTCGTTGTAGTAGCAATAGATGTAGCAGTGTTAACAAAATTATTATTGTTGTGTCGTTATCGTTAATGTTGTTATTGTTATTGTTGTCACAAGGACAGATTGGAAGACTGGGCGATGCCTAAAATCTTTATCCTTGAGTAATAAAGTTTTTGAATCTTGAATCTTGAATCTGTGTCTTTCTCCCTCTCTCTCTCTCTCTCTCCCCCCCCCCCCCTCTCTCTCTCTCCCCTCCCTTCTGCATGAATACCTTTTCCTTTCATTTATGTGTGTGCTATTTGTAATAGATGTAGATTAGCATGGACAGATTGGAAGAATAGGCTGTCCCTAAAATCTTAATCCTTGAATAAAAACATTTTGAGTTCTGAGTTCTGAGTTCTGAGTTGTGTGTGTGCATGTGTGTGTGTGTGTGTGTGTGTGTGTGTGTGTGTGTGTGTGTGTGACTTTCTCCCTTTTTCTCTGTTTCTGTCTGTCTGTCTGTCAATCAGCCAGTCTCTCTCTCCGAACTCTGGAGGTCGTGGTTTCGATTTTTTTTTAATTCCTTCCTTCCTTCCTTCCTTCCTTCCAATGCCATTCCTTTTATCAGTTCGTGTCGACGTTTTCTTGAGGTTCGCAGATTCACGAAGGAAGGAAAGGAGGGAGGGAGAGAGAGAGGGAGAGAGGGAGGGAG
>NC_134910.1:9430684-9433184 GCF_041734735.1 Babylonia areolata | reverse complement strand
ATATATATATATATATAAAGATAGATAGATAGATAGATACACAGATAAAGATAGATATGTATATAATCATTTGTATTTGTATTTCTTTTTATCACAACAGATTTCTCTGTGTGAAATTCGGGCTGCTCTCCCCAGGGAGAGCGCGTCGCTATACTACAGCGCCACCCTTTTTTTTTTTTTTTTTTTTTTTTTTTTTTTAGTTTTTCCTGCGTGCAGGTTTTGTTTTTGTTTTTTGTTTTGTTTTGTTTTTGTTTTGTTTTTTTCCTACCGAAGTGGATTTTTCTACAGAATTTTGCCAGGAACAACCATTTTGTTGCCGTGGGTTTTTTTTTTACGTGCGCTAAGTGCATGCTGCACACGGGACCTCGGTTTATCGTCTCATCCGAATGACTAGCGTCCAGACCACCACTCATGGTCTAGTGGAGGGGGAGAAAATATCGGCAGCTGAGCCGTGATTGGAACCAGCGCGCTCAGATTCTCTCGCTTCCTAGGCGGACGCCTTATCTCTAGGCCATCACTCCACTATATAGGCCTATATACATACAGTTTGCATTTGGGCCAACAGCAAGTCAATGGGAAACCATTTACAGCTTAGTCTTTTGTGAAGGACTATGACTCTCAAACTAGGAGGCAAAATTGCACTGGCTCTTAGTGCTGCAGCCTTGTGGGCTAGTTGGCCTTTGGGAACCATCCGAACGCCGACTGTCCTAAAACCCTCTTGGCCGAGAGAGTGGGGATGTACTTGGGCAAGACACTCTCCACTATAATCAAATTCTAGCCCAAATAGTCGGAACAGCAGTTGCCTCCTCTGCTGCTCTGATGGTCATAGTCGGACACGACTGACTATCATATAATACATACATACATACATACATACATCCCTGAACATGTGTCTGTATGTGTTTCACATGTACAATGATTTTTGATCGTTCTTTTTCTTCTTCTTCTTCTTCTTCTTCTTCGCCATCCAAACTGCTCTGTCGCAACAAAAAGAGAGGAACTTAACTGATTATCAGTCACCTCTACGAACGTGCATGATCAATTAAGTCTCATGATCACCACTCCAAAAAAGGACAACGACAACGACAACAACAACAACGACAACAACAACATGCATGCAGCAATAACACGTCCCGTGACCCCATTGCTGAAGATAGAAGTGAGTTAAGGGGGATCGGGAATAAATAAATAAATAAATAAATATACACGAAAGGCACCCCTCGATCGTCATATGCTATTTCCTTTCTTTTTTTTTTTTTTTTTTTTTTTGGAAAGCCCAGTCCGATAAATTCGTGGCGTCCTCACTGATAAAAGAAGCATCAAGTTTCGATTGTCGTGACTCTTGCTTTTGGTATATAACGTCTAATTGAAGACAGCAAAACAAGCTAGCATGGCAACCCGCTTCCAGCTCACCCTCCCCCCCCCCCCCCCCCCCCCCCCACCCACCCCAAACTCCCCACACCCTACCCTCCCACCCATCCACCCCACCACAACAGCCGTGATTTTGTCAAAGACGAAGAAGTGAAGATCGTGGTTGCTTTGTCGATATATACAGCTATTTCTAGCCCCCCGAGAAAAGAGCAACAACACACCACCACCACGCATCTTCAGGCAGGCACCTTTTCGGAAACAAAGTACAACACGACACAGGGTTGCCAGTATATGACGTCATTGTGAATGACGTAAAAAAAAAATTTTTTTTTTTTAAAGGAGCGCCAACTACCAATAAAAAAAAAAAAAAAAAGTAAATGTTTCTCAAATCCGTTTTAGTCAGTTCGTCAGAACGACTGTTTTGTTGTTGTTGTTGTTGTTGTTGTTGTTGATGATGTTGATGATGATGTTTCTTTACGCCATTATGTCAGAATGTCATTTTGTATTGGGAGAGAGTAAAATGGTGGGCTATCAATTCATAATCCACTGTGTCTAGGGATCCGCACACAATTAAGAAGGCAGGGCCTCCTTTTTCTTCTCCCTCTGCTGTTCTAACCATAGACACTAGTATCTAGAATTCTAGTGTCTATGTTCTAACCTACCCCCTCACCACCACCACCCCCGACCCCCCCCCGCCCCCCCCCCCCCCTTCCCGATTGACCAACCAAAGTCAGGATGTGAAACACCTATTCCAACCTGGCATGGAGTGAAGGGCAAACGCGGAGGTGCAGGTATTTCTTCTTCGCGAGTTCCGTCTCCTAGGAGGACTTCCTGCCAAGGATAAGAGCTTCCCCCCCCCCCACCCCCCCCACCCCCAGCCCCCCCTGCCCTATTTTGGTTTTGGTCATCCTCTTCCGCCTTCACAGCCGTTGGGAAAGGTTTGTTCCTCCGCCTAGTCCGTCGCTGGGATACTTCACATGCGGCAGGTAGTACTGGGTGTTAATAATTATGTACACTTTTTTTTTTCCCCTCAAAGGACGTTGCGCTGACAACACCATGTACACCAGAACAGGGGGGGGGGGCGTGGGGGGCGTGAGGGGGGGGGAGGAGGTGGTGGGGGGAGGGGGGT
>NC_134910.1:9420684-9425684 GCF_041734735.1 Babylonia areolata | reverse complement strand
TTCGAACCAGCGCGCTCAGAATCTCTCGCTTCCTATGCGGACGCCGTTACCTCTAGGCCATCACTCTACATGTCACACTTTACTATCTGCATTGCTCTCCACATTAACTCTTCTTTAACTCTTTTTATCCTGTCTAATTAAGTGATTCTTTTGTACCCCATTTTATATACCACTCGGGCACACGATTCATAACATAAAGAACCTTTCCCAAAGAACACAATCACCAGGCCGAAATTAGCCCAGAGGGCCTCGAACCCTGATCAACCATAAACGGAGTATGGCTGCCTACATGGCGGGGGTAAATAAACAAAACGGTCATGCACGTAAAATGTTACATGTTTGTCTGAGCGTGTAGGTATGTGTGTGTGTGTGTGTGTGTGTGTGTGTGTGTGTGTGTGTGTGTGTGTGTGTGTGTGTGTGTGTGTGTGCCTGAAAAAATGACTGAATAACACAGGGAACGAAAGAATGAGAGCCCAATGGCAGCCGTCAGTCGGCTCTACCTAGGTATCTGTTTCTGTTGGGTACGTTGCTATCGCCACTTATGACATAAACGCAACGTTGGGGGGGGTGGGGGGGGGGGGGGGGGGGAGGGGGGGCGGGGGGAGGGGGGGAGTGCGCAGCCTAGTACTAGAGGTGTCCTGAGAGCTGTGCTTTGAAGCTCTCGACAGATGTTGCTGTCACCGTTGCCTCGTCCAGATGGTTCCAGTCACGAACAGTGCTAATAAAGAAAGAGTTTCTGAATTGCTCAAGTCTGAGATCTTGCCTACTACAAAGGATCTTGAATTGTTCCTGATGTGACTGGAGATGGCACTTGTTGCTGCCGTATTCTTTAAAGTCGCGAGGTTTGATGCGACGTCCTTCTTTGTGTGGAGTCAGGCGACGTCCTTCTTTGTGTGTTGGAGTCAGGCGACGTCCTTCTTTGTGTGGAGTCAGGCGATGTCTTTCTTTGTGTGTTGGAGTCAGGCGACGTCCTTCTTTGTGTGTTGGAGTCAGGCGACGTCCTTCTTTGTGTGTTGGAGTCAGGCGACGTCCTTCTTTGTGTGTTGGAGTCAGGCGACGTCCTTCTTTGTGTGATGGAGTCAGGCGACGTCCTTCTTTGTGTGTTGGAGTCAGGCGACGTCCTTCTTTGTGTGTTGGAGTCAGGCGACGTCCTTCTTTGTGTGTTGGAGTCAGGCGACGTCCTTCTTTGTGTGGAGTCAGGCGACGTCCTTCTTTGCGTGTTGGAGTCAGGCGACGTCCTTCTTTGTGTGATGGAGTCAGGCGACGTCCTTCTTTGTGTGGAGTCAGGCGACGTCCTTCTTTGTGTGTTGGAGTCAGGCGACGTCCTTCTTTGTGTGTTGGAGTCAGGCGACGTCCTTCTTTGTGTGTTGGAGTCAGGCGACGTCCTTCTTTGTGTGGAGTCAGGCGACGTCCTTCTTTGTGTGGAGTCAGGCGACGTCCTTCTTTGTGTGTTGGAGTCAGGCGACGTCCTTCTTTGTGTGTTGGAGTCAGGCGACGTCCTTCTTTGTGTGGAGTCAGGCGACGTCCTTCTTTGTGTGGAGTCAGGCGACGTCCTTTTTTGTGTGTTGGAGTCAGGAGACGTCCTTCTTTGTGTGTTGGAGTCAGGCGACGTCCTTCTTTGTGTGTTGGAGTCAGGCGACGTCCTTCTTTGTGTGTTGGAGTCAGGAGACGTCCTTCTTTGTGTGTTGGAGTCAGGCGACGTCCTTCTTTGTGTGTTGGAGTCAGGCGACGTCCTTCTTTGTGTGTTGGAGTCAGGCGACGTCCTTCTTTGTGTGTTGGAGTCAGGCGACGTCTTTCTTTGTGTGATGGAGTCAGACGACGTCCTTCTTTGTGTGGAGTCAGGCGACGTCCTTCTTTGCGTGTTGGAGTCAGGCGACGTCCTTCTTTGCGTGTTGGAGTCAGGCGACGTCCTTCTTTGTGTGTTGGAGTCAGGCGACGTCCTTCTTTGTGTGTTGGAGTCAGGCGACGTCCTTCTTTGTGTGATGGAGTCAGGCGACGTCCTTCTTTGTGTGTTGGAGTCAGGCGACGTCCTTCTTTGTGTGTTGGAGTCAGGCGACGTCCTTCTTTGTGTGTTGGAGACAAGCGACGTCCTTCTTTGCGTGTTGGAGTCAGGCGACGTCCTTCTTTGTGTGTTGGAGTCAGGCGACGTCCTTCTTTGTGTGATGGAGTCAGGCGACGTCCTTCTTTGTGTGTTGGAGTCAGGAAACCAGGAGTAGGCGGTATGGCCGGTACTAAACCCCCTCAACCACCTTGTACAGAAACGTTAGGCGTAGATCACTTCTAACGTTGCTGTAGCGTTGGCAGCTGCAGGGTAGATAATAGCAGACTGGTTATAGGCAGGCAACCTTATTGTGTAAATGACCCCCGTGTTTGTAAAGCGCTTAGAGCTTGGTCTCCGACCGAGGATTAGGCGCTATATAAGTATCCGTGTCAATCAATAAAATATATATATATATATATATATATATATATATATATATATAAATCACTGGTGAACACTGGATCAGATCTTATATTCGGTGCCTCGGCACCCACATTACGTACTAAGCAGCAGCCAAAAAAAAAAAAAAAAAAAAAAAATGCACGAATAAATCAGTCATAGTCATACCGATAAAGTAGCATTCAGAGAAACAGGCAAACCGACAGACAGAGTAGGAAGAGTGATGGAAGAACGATTGGGAATGGGGAAGGGGGTGGGGGGGCGGGGGGGGGGCGGGGGGGGGGCGCGGGGGTGGGGGGGGGGGAGGGGTAGAAGAAGGAGGAAAGTGGGTTGGGTTGGAGGGGGGTGGGGTAAAAGAGAGAGAGGGAGAGAGAGAGAAAGAGAGAAGGGGAGAGACAGAGAGTGGATAGAGAGAGAGAGAGGTGGAGAGAGAGAGAGGAGGGAGAGAGAGAGAGAGGGAGAGACAGAGAGGGAGAGAGACAGAGGGAGAGAGGGGGGAGAGAGGGAGAGAGAGAGAGAGGAGGGAGAGAGAGAGAGGGAGGGAGAGAGAAGGGAGAGAGAGAGAGTGGAAGAGAGGGAGGGAAAGAGAGAGAGAGGGGAGGGGGAGAGAGAGAGGGAGAGAGAGAGGAAGGGAGAGAGAGGGAGGGAAAGAGAGAGAGAGAGAGGAGGGGCAGAGAGAGAAGGGGGGGGGAGAGAGAGAGGATGGGAAGAAAGGGAGTGATAGTGAGAGAAAGAGAGGGAGAGAGAGAGGGAAGGGAGAGAGAGAGAGAGAGGACAGAGCTGGCGTGACTATGCTGAAAACGCCCAAAACGACAGTCATGATGTGTACAACATACCATTAGGGTCAAAAGGGGAAGAAAAAAAATTACATTTCTTTGCTGAATTTTTCCACTGGAAAAAAAAAAGTAGTGCACGCTGTCATTCACTTTGTTTGCTCTCTCTGTGTCTGTCTGTCTTTCTGTTTCTCTGTCTCTGTCTGTCTGTCTGTCTGTCTCTGTCTCTGTCACACACACACACACACACACACACACACACAACAACAACAACAACAACAACAACAACAACAACAACAAGAACAGACTTCATTTGTAATAGATGTAGATTAGCAAGGACAGATTAGAAAAATAGGCTATGCCTAAAATCTTAATCCTTGATTAAAAACGTTTTGAGTTTTCTGAGTTCTGAGTTTTGGGCTCTCTCCTCCCTCTTCTCCTTCTTTTTCTTCTTCTCTCTCTCTGTAGAAAAAATCCACTTCGATAGGAAAAATAAATAAAACTTTTCTTCTTCTCTCTCTCTGTAGAAAAAATCCACTTCGATAGGAAAAACAAATAAAACTTTTCTTCTTCTCTCTCTCTGTAGAAAAAATCCACTTCGATAGGAAAAACAAATAAAACTTTTCTTCTTCTCTCTCTGTGTAGAAAAAATCCACTTCGATAGGAAAAACAAATAAAACTTTTCTTCTTCTCTCTCTCTGTAGAAAAAATCCACTTCGATAGGAAAAACAAATAAAACTTTTCGTCTTCTCTCTCTCTGTAGAAAAAATCCACTTCGATAGGAAAAACAAATAAAACTTTTCGTCTTCTCTCTCTCTGTAGAAAAAATCCGCTTCGATAGGAAACACAAATAAAACTGCACGCAGGAGAAAAAAAAAAAAGGGGGGGGGGGGGAGGGGGAGGGGGGGGGGGGGCGCTGTCAGTGTAGTAGCGACGCGCTCTCCCTGAGGAGATCAGCCCGAATTTCACACAGAGAAATCTGTTGTGACAACAAAAAAAAAAAAAAGAGAGAGAGAGAAAGAGATACTAAGAAGTCTCCCCCAAGCGTCTCATTTCCACTGGTTGTGATAAGAAACTGTAGGGACAGCTGGATAGTACAAGGTCTTCAGAAAAGAAGCCCCCTCCCCCCCCCCCCCCCCCCCCCCGCTCAAGTCAAGTGTTTCGGCCTTTAACTCTCTCCATACGAACGGCGAAAAGAGACGACGTTAACAGCGTTTCACCCCAATTACCATCATCAAAATATTGCAAGCGGAAGGCTCTTATACTGAAGACGTGAATGTTGACAAAGAATACCACAATTCTGACGACGGAAGCTAAAGGTTGGGTCATTCAGACACCCACTGGACATCCGAGGGGTCTGTGTAGAGGAGAAGAGAGGACTGGCCGTACTGAGTGAGTTAACTCCTTACACTCTAAGGGGGCCGGGCCGCACCCAGGTCATGACTCCTGGATGCCCTTTCATTTTTTTTTTTTTTTTTTTTTTTTTTTTTTTTTGTTGCTTGGAACTTTCTCCGAAGCTTTGCTGTACGAGTCCATGCTGAGTGGTGATACATATACTCACTTAGGACGCGAGTGACCGCAGGTTTGAAAATCCTGTAAGGATCTGCTGGAGCCAGTTGCATTGCACGGACGGAAGAGCCTGGTATGGTCGTAACCACCCGCTGCTAACTGTGTGTTACCAGTATGGAACTGACCAATGGCGTAGTTCGGTCAACGTGGGTATATTTTTTTTTTTAGTCTGCGTGTAACTGTCAAAAAGTTAGAAACCAAGCAATGTAACTGGACCC
>NC_134910.1:9375684-9405684 GCF_041734735.1 Babylonia areolata | reverse complement strand
AATGAGCGGCGTGGGAGTAATGCCACTGAAACGGTGCAGATGATGGGGCAGCAAAAAAATAAATAAATAAATAAATAAAATAAAATAAATAAATTCTGTGATGTCCTGTGGGGCATATTTAACTGTGGTCTTGGTTGTAAATGTCTGTTGTATCACCTGTTCATATGGGACTAAGGCTTTGAATGTGTTAAATCATCTGTCTGTCCCTTCCTCACTCCCTCTCCCTCTCTCTCCCTTCTTCTCTCTCTCTCTCTTTCTCTCTCTCTCTCTCTCTCTCTCTCTCTCTCTCTGTCCCTTCCTCACTCCCTCTCTCCCCTCCTTCTCTCTCTATCTCCCTCTCCCTCTCTCTCCCCCCTTTTCTCTCTCTCTTTCTCTCTGTCTCCTCTCTCTCCTCTCTCTCTCTCTCTCTGAACACGAGACGGAAAAAAAACAACTGAGCCAGCGAAAACTTCTACAAAATACTGTAGGGATAAAAACAAAAATATCAAACAATCGTAGAAATAGACAACTGAACGGAGCATCTACATGCTACTTTAATTGACGGGCGCAATAGCCGAATGGTTTAAGCGTTGCACTTTCAATCTGAGGGTCCCGGGTTCGAATCACGGTAACGGCGCCTGGTGGGTAAAGGGTGGAGATTTTTCCGGTCTCCTAGGTCAACATATGTGCAGACCTGCTTATCCCTGAACCCCCTTTGTGTGTATATATGCAAGCAGAAGATCAAATACGCACGTTAAAGATCCTGTAACCCATGTCAGTGTTCGGTGGGTTTTGAAGACATGAAAATACCCAGCATGCATGAACCACGACAGAGTCATCGGCAAGTCGATGTTGGTCGTGTAACGGAAAGAAGAAGAAGAATTCGAAGGGTTTCGACCTTGAATAAATGAACCACGGAATGTGGAAAAATTCACATTGAGCTTGTAAATCTTTCTATTTTTCACAGACATACTTATTTTATAATGTTAGATTGATTTCACCTCCCTTTGTCAAGAAAGACTTTGCAAAAGTTATTCTCTCTCTCTCTTTTTTTTTCTCTCTTTCTCTCTCTCTCTCTCTCTCTCTTTCTCTCTCTCTCCCTCTCTCTCTCTCTCTCCTCTCTCTCTCTCTCTGTGTCCCTTCCTCATTCATTTCCCCCTCTCTCTCACTCCTTCTCTCTCTCCTCTCTCTCTCTCCCCCCTCTCTCTCCCTCCTTCTCTCTCTCTCCTCTCTCTCTGTCTCTCTCTCACTGTCCCTTCCTCACTCACTCCCCCTCTCTCTCCCTCCTTTCTCTCTCTCTCTCTCTCTCACTCTGTTCCTTCCTCACTCCTTTTCCCTCTCTCTCCCTCCTTTTCTCTCTCTCTCTCTCTCTTTCCCTTCCTCATTCCCTCTCCCTCTCTCTCCCCCTCCTCTCTCTCTCTCTCTCTCTTTCTCTCTGTCTCCTCTCTCTCTTTCTCTCTCTCTCTCTCTCTCTCTCTCTCTCTCTCTCTGTCTCCTCTCTCTTTCTCTCCCTCTCACTCTGTCTCTTCCTCACTCCGTTCCCCCTCTCCCTCCCTATCTCTTTCTCTCTCGCTCTCTTTCTCTCTCTCTCCTCTTTATCTCTCTCTCTCTGTCTCTTCCTCACTCCCTTCACCCTCTCCCTCCATATCTCTTTCTCTCTCGCTCTCTTTCTCTCTCTCTCCTCTTTATCTCTCTCTCTCTGTCTCTTCCTCACTCCCTTCACCCTCTCCCTCCATATCTCTTTCTCTCTCGCTCTCTTTCTCTCTCTCTCCTCTCTCTCTCTCTGTGTCTCTTCCTCACTCCCTTCCCCCTCTCCCTCCCTGTCTCTTTCTCTCTCGCTCTCTTTCTCTCTCCCTCCTCTCTCTCTCTCTCTCTCTTCCTCACTCCCTTCCCCGTCTCCCTCCCTCTCTCTTTCTCTCTCCCTCTCTTTCTCTCTCCCTCTCTCCCTCTCTCTCCTCTCTCTCTCTCTCTGTGTCTCTTCCTCACTCCCTTCCCCCTCTCCCTCCCTATCTCTTTCTCTCTCGCTCTCTTTCTCTCTCTCTCCTCTCTCTCTCTCTCTCTCTCTGTCTCTTCCTCACTCCCTTTCCCCTCTCCCTCCCTATCTCTTTCTCTCTCCCTCTCTTTCTCTCTCCTCTCTCTCTCTTCGTGTGTCCTCCTCTTCTCCCTGCTCCTCCTCCTCCTCCTCCTCCTCCTCCTCCCATCAAAGTAAATCCAATAAACCACAAAGAACTTTTCTCTTTTTTTTTTTTTTTTTTTTTTTTTAGTTCACTGACGTTTCCACGACATCAACCAACAGCAGACTTTGAAGACTTACTTACGTGGTAGGGATTGGCTGGGGTGTGAGGGGTGTGGGGTGTGTGGGGAGGCGGGGGGGGGGGTCGGGGTTTGGGGGGTGTGGGGGGGGGGCTATGGGGTGGGGAGAGAAATCAGAGGAGGAAGGCACTGACGACAGAATGGAGAGAGGTGAGGTGGTGGTGGTGGTAGTGGTGGGATGGGGCGAAAGGTGTGTGTGGGGTGGTTGGGGAGATCCAGGGGGGTTGGGGGGGAGAGGGTGTGGGGTGCAGGTGGAAATCCCCCGCCTCCCCTCCAACCAACCCCCCGGGCCCCCAGCCCCACCCCAATCCCTTCCCTCCCCTCTCCCCTCCAGCACACCCAGGACTCATCATACACGCAAACCGCCACACCTGTCCTCTCCAGTTCCATCATGGGTGTGGCCCCCGCGTCCCCCTCCCTTCCCCCCCCCCCCCCCGACCTCCCACCTCAACCCCCCTCCCTCCCCCCCCCCCCCCTTCCATCCATCCATCCAAGTCACTTTTTCGTGGCAGCATCGACCTTCAGGCACGGAACATACAGCACGGCACAGCACGACACAGCACGACACGGCACGGCACGGCAAGGCAAGGCACAGCACAGCACGTCAATAGCCAAAGACAGTGGCCCCAAGGTTGTTACAACGTCCCGCCCTGATTTTACACAGACTCACACACACACACACACACACACCACACACACACACACACACACACACACACACACGCACGCACGCACACACACACACACACGCACACGCACGCACACACACACACACACACACACACACACACACACACGCACACACACACACACGCACGCACGCACGCACGCACACGCGCACACGCACACAGTAAGTGTCAAGCTTGGAGTCTTCTCTTGATGCTTCTGGCACTGCGCTCTGGTGAGCATCGCGGGATAGGACGTTCGAATCTTCGCTCGGGTCTTTCTTGGGTCGTGTCTTGGTTTTACCGTTGTTGGTTTGGATTGGGGGTTTTTTCTCTCTCTCTCTCTCTCCATTCAATTGTGCGTGTGCTTTTCCTTTTCATTAACCGTAGTGATTCTCCCGGGCAAGAGATTTCCTTTGTACACCCTCCAAGAGTAGGAGAAGTTGAAGAAGTGATCAAAGAATAGGACTTTGAATTCTCTTTTGTTTCCTTTTATTATACTTTTTCCCTTATTTTTGTTGGGGTTTTTTTGTTGTTGTTTTTTTTTTTTAAAGCAGGTTACCTGAACTCTCACTGATATTCTGTTGCTGATACCGATTTTGATTTCGTCGTTTTTTTTATATATATATATATATTCACGGTTGAGAGATTCTACTTATTCAGTTAACTAACCGTTGTATTTTACAGCAACAACAACAACAACAGCAACAACAAAAGCTCTCAGTGAACGTCGGTGAATCTATAAGGACTTCGCTACATCAACAACAACAAAAAATTTGTGTGGGGGGGGAAAAAACAACAAGAACAAAAAGAAAAAAAAAAGAAAAAAGAGACCAACACGCTTAACAAGACTGTGTGTGTGTGAAGCACTGACCCAGAGACAGCTGATTCAAGGCTGTGGGTGACCAACAACCATCCATCGTCCTCGTCGGGTGCCTTTGATTCTTTGACGGGTGGGTTTTGTTGAGCTATGATTGATGGGAAATCACTGGGCACTAGTTGGCATCTTTTTTTTTTTTTTTTTTTTTTTTTAGCTGTTCCTAATAAGTTGTCTTGTGTCTCATTGTTTCACTTGCACTTTTTTTTTTTTTTTTTTTTTTTTTTTTGCTGTTTTGCACTTGACCGGTAAGTCAGTTCATGATAATAATTATTGTCTTGTCTTGTCTTGTCTTGTCTTGTCTTGTCTTGTCTTGTCTTGTCTTGTCTATTATATTATCCTGTTGTGATCCGTGTACCAACCATCGTTCTCGTCGGGTGTCTTTGAATCTTTGACGGGTGGGTTTTGTTGAGCTATGATTGAGGGGAAACACTGGGCACTTGTTGGCGCTTTTTTTTAATTTTTTTTTTAAGCTGTTCCTAATCAGTTGTCTTGTGTCTTCTTCTTCTTCTTCTTCTTCTTCTTCTGTGTTCGTGGGCTTCAACTCCCACGTTCACTCGTATATACGCGAGTGGGCTTTTTACGTGTATGACCGTTTTTACCCACGCCATGTAGGCAGCCATACTCCGTTTTCGGGGGGGGGGTGCGTGCTGGGTATGTTCTTGTTTCCATAACCCACCGAACGCTGACATGGATTACAGGATCTTTAACGTGCGTATTTGATCTTCTGCTTGTGTATACACACGAAGGTGGTTCAGGCACTGGCAGGTCTGCACATATGTTGACCTGGGAGATCGTAAAAATCTCCGCCCTTTTACCCACCAGGCGCCGTCATCGTGATTCGAACCCGGGACCCTCAAATCGAAAGTCCAACGCTTTAACCATTCGGCTATGGCGCCCGTCGTCTTGTGTCTGATTGTTTCACTTGCACTTTTTTTTTTTTTTTTTTTTTTTGCTGTTTTGCACTTGACCGGTAAGTCAGTTCATGATAATAATTATTGTCTTGTCTTGTCTTGACTATTATATTATATTATCCTGTTGTGATCCGTGTACAGGGCAATAATCCACAATTGAGTGTGGGGGGGGGGGGGTACGCTTTATTTGTATTTGTATTTGTGTTTCTTTTGTCACAACAGATTTCTCTGTGTGAAATTCGGGCTGCTCTTCCCAGGGAGAGTGCGTCGCTATACTACAGTGCCACCCTTTTTTCTTTTCTTTTTTTTTTTCTTTTTCCCTGCGTGCAGTTTTATTTATTTTTTCCTATCGAAGTGAATTTTTTTTTAGAATTTTTGCCAGGAACAACCCTTTTGTTGCCGTGGTTCTTTTACGTGCGCTAAGTGCATGCTGCACACGGGACCTCGGTTTATCGTCTCACCCGATGACTAGGAGACTGATGCTCATGTACCACCCGTTATGCCGTCTAGTTCAACTAGATGATGGGATGTTTGATTCATGTACACACACACACACACACACACACACACACACACACACACACACACACACACACACACACACATATATATATATATATATATATATATATATATATATATATATATATATATATATATATATATATATGTGCGTGTGTGCGTGTGTGTGTAGATATATATATATATATATATATATATATATATTGATATAGAACAATATAATATACATGCACTCAAGGCCTGACTAAGCGAATATGGTTATGCTGCTGTTCAGGCCTCTCTGCCAAGCAGGTGTGGTGGTGTAGCAGCCTATATGGATTTGTCCGAGCGTAGTGACGCCTCTTTGTGGAAAAAAAAAACTGAAACTTGAAACTGAAATTTTATTGTTAACGTCTTTAGCTAGCTCCTCGCCTGAGTGGTGAGTGTCAGTCTGCGGGGTTTTTGGGGGTTTTTTGGGTTTTTTTTTTTGGGGGGGGGGAGGTGTTGGGGGGGGGGGGGTTCGGAGGGGAGGGGAGGGGGTCTTTTTCTTTTTCTTTGTTTGTTTGTTGCTGTTGTTGTTTGCACTTTGCACTTGCACAAAATCCAAACGTCCTACCTGGCCTATGCTTTCCTTGTCTGTAGTAGTAGACGTGGAGTGATGGCCTAGCCTAGATGCAACGCGTCCGCCCAGGTAGGAAGTGAGAGAATCTGAGCGTGCTGGTTCGAATCACAGGCTCAGCCGCTGATATTTTCTCCCCCCCCCCCCCCTCCACTAAGACCTTGAGTGGTGGTCTGTACTGCTAAGTCATTCGGATGAGACGATAAACCGAGGTCTCCGTGTGCAGCATGCATTTAGCGCACGTAAAAGAACCCACGGCAACAAAAGGGTTGTTCCTGGCAAAATTCTGTAGAAAAATCCACTTCCGCATAGGAAAAACAAATAAAACTGCACGCAGGAAAAAAATTTAAAAAGAAAAAAAAAAGGAAGGGGGGGGGGGTGGCGCTGTAGTGTAGCGACGCGCTCAACCCTGGGGAGCAGCAGCCCGAATTTCACACAGAGAAATCTGTTGTGATAAAAAGAAAATACAAATAACAAATGAAATAACAAATAACGTACAAGTTTCTGTCAGCAACCTTTTTTTTTTTCACCCTGTAAACATAGTGGAATAATTACTGTGAAACACTGTCACTGTATCTGTATGTTTTGGGTTTGGTTTTTTGTTGGTTTTTGTTGTTGTTGTTGTTGTTGTTGTTGTTTGTCAATCTGTCTGTCTGTCTGTCTGTTGGTCTCACCCTTTTGACCCCCTCTCTCCCTCTCTCTCCCTTCCTCCCTCCATCCTCTCCCTCCCTCTCTCTCTCTCTCTCCCGCCCTGTCTCTCTCTTTGAATCTCACTCTGTCTCACTGTCTCTCTCTCTCTCTCTCTCACTGTCTCTCTCTCACTCTCTCTCTCTCACTCTCTCTCTCTCTCACTCTCTCTCTCTCTCTCTCACTCTCTCTCTCTCACTCTCTCTCTCTCACTCTCTCTCTCTCTCTCTCTCTCTCTCTCTCTCTCTCTCCCCGTCTGTCTGTCTGTCGCTCTCTCTCTCTCACTGTCTCTCTCTCTCTCCCTCTCTCTGTCTCTCTCTCTGTCTCTCTCTCTAAGCCTGTACTACATCATTTGCGTGTGTGTGTGTGTGTGTTTGTGTGTGTGTGTGCGCGCGCGCGCGCGTGCGTGCGTATGTCTGTATGTCTCTCTGTGTCTGTGTCAGTGTCTGTGTCGGTGTCTGTGTCTGAATCTGTGTCTGAGTCTGTGTGTACATGCGCTTGCGCTTGCGCTCGAAGACGTGCATAAATATGTGTTGTGCACAGCTGTGCTATGTTTGTTGTTGAAATAAAGTGGGGAAGAGAGAGAGCCATGGAAGACCCAGGTTACGGGAAGTCATTCGGATGAGACGATAAACCGAGGTCCCGTGTGCAGCATGCACTTCAGTAGCGCACGTAAAAGAACCCACGGCAACAAAAGGGTTGTTCCTGGCAAAATTCTGAAGAAAAATCCACTTCGATAGGAAAAACAAATAAAATTGCACGCAGGAAAAAAAAAAAAAAAAAAAAAAGGGCGGCGCTGTAGTGTAGCGACGTGCTCTCCCTGGGGAGAGCAACCTGAATTTCACACAGAGAAATCTGTTGTGATAAAAAGAAATGCAAATGCAAATGCAAATACGTTTCGTTTCTTTACGTTACGTGTACGATGTCTAACCCAGTGTTCACCCCCCCCCCCCAGGCCATCCCCAACCCCCTCCCCCACCCGGCCCCCCACACACACACTTATACAAACCTGCCCCAACCTTCTCCCCAAACCTTCTCCTTCTTCTCCTCCTCCTCCTCCTTCTTCTTCTTCTCAAGGCCTGACTAAGCGCGTTGGGTTACGCTGCTGGTCAGGCATATGCTTGGCAGATGTGGTGTAGCAAATATGAATTTGTCCGAACGCAGTGACGCCTCCTTGGGTAACTGAACTGAGCTAAACTTCTTCTTCTTCTTCTTCTTCTTCTTCTTCTTCTTCTTCTTCTTCCTCTTCTTCTCCTTCTTCGCCTCTTCCTCCTCCCCCTCTTCCTTTTTCCTCTTCTTCATCTATTTCTGCTTCTCCTCCTCCTCCTTCTTCTTCTTCTTCTTCTCCTTCTTCTTCTTCTCCTTACTTCTCCTCCTCCTCCTCCTCCTTCTTCTTCTTATTTTCCTTCTCCTCCTCCTCCTCCTCCTTCTTCTTCTTCTCCTCCTCCTCATCCTCCTTTTTCTTCTTCTTCTTCTTCTCCTCCTCCTCCTTCTTCTTGTCCTTCTTTTTCTCCTCTTCCTCCTCCTTCTCCTCCTTCTTCTTCTTCTGCTTCTTCTTCTTCTCCTCCTCCTTCTTCTTTCTCTGCTTCTTCTTCTCCTCGTCCTCCCCCTCCTCCTCCTTCCTCTTCTTCTCCTCCTCCTCCTCCTCCTCCTTTTCTGCTCCTCTTTCTTCTTCTTCTTCTTCTTCTCCTCCTCATCCATCTCCTCCTTTCTCCTCTTCCTTCTTCTTCTTCTTCTTCCTGTAAGCTGTGTAAAAACTCTTCGTGTGTTCATATGTAAGTTCAGTTAGCTCGGGACAGTCACAAACTGCAGGATGCTGGGCACGGTTCAAGGAGCGATGTCATCAGTCTCCTTTCTTCTCCACACGAGGAGGGAGGTGCCAGAACGGTTAAGACGATACCCCCCCCCCCCCCACACACACACACACACACACCCGCTCCAAAGCGGAGTATGGCTGCCTACATGGCGAGGTGGAAAGCCCACTCGTGTACACACGAGTGAACGTGGGAGTTGCAGCCCACGAAAGCAGAAGAAGAAGAAGAAAGTTTACGAACGGCGAAAGAGACGACGTTAACAGCGTTTCATCCCAATTACCATCATCAAAATATTGCAAGCGGAAGGCTCTTATACTGAAGAGGTGAATGTTGACAAAGAATACCACAATTCTGACGACGGAAGCTAAAGCTTGGGTCATTCAGACACCCACTGGACATCCGAGGGGTCTGTGTAGAGGAGAAGAGAGGACTGGCCGTACTGAGTGAGTTAAGACGATTATATGCCAATACAGTGTCCGTGAGGGGAGGGAAGGGGAGGGGAGGGGCGGGGGCGGGGAGGGGGGGGGGGGGTCTAGGTTCGAATCCAGGTCTTGCCTCTTTTCAAAAGTTTTGACTGTGAAAAATCAATCTGAGCACTAGTCATTCGGTGAGACGATAAACCGAGGTCCCGTGTGCACCTGGCGCATTGAAACATGACAATTTAAAAAAAAAAAAAGGGAGGGTGTGTGTGGGGGGGGGGGGGGGGGGGAGGGTGGCGGTGTCTTCGGCCAAAATTCTGTGGAAGAAATCCACTCTGGTATACAAATATAAACATATGTATGTATCTTGTATTTGTTTTTGTTTTTTTATCACAACAGATTTCTCTGTGTGAAATTCGAGCTGCTCTTCCCAAGGAGAGCGCGTCGCTATACTACAGCGCGACCCTTTTTATTTGTTTTTTTTTCCTGCGTACAGTTTTATTTGTTTTTCCTATCGAAGTGGGTTTTTCTACAGAATTTTGCCAGGAACAACCCTTTTGTTGCCGTGGGTTCTTTTACGTGCGCTAAGTGCATGCTACACACGGGACCTCGGTTTATCGTCTCATCCGAATGACTTAGCAGTCCAGACCACCACTCAAGGTCTAGTGGAGGGGGGGGGGGGGGGGAAATATCAGCGGCTGAGCCGTGATTGGAACCAGGGCGCTCAGGTTCTCTTGCTTCCTAAACGGACGTGTTACCTCTAGGCCATCGCTCCACATGTATGTATGTATGTATGTATGTATGTATGCACTCAAGGCCTGACTATCGCGTTGGGTTATGCTGCATGTCAGCTATCTGCCCAGCATAATTATGTGGTAACGGTAGCTTTTCTGGGATTTGTCCGAACGCAGTGACGTCTCTTTGAGAAACTGAAAGTGAAACTGAAACTGAAACATCGACATAATCTGATCCAATTTTTCTTATCTTTTGTGTCATGTTGTTATTGTTGTTGTTGTGTGTGTGTGGTTTTTTTGTTTGTTTGTTTGTTTTTGTTTGTTGGGTTTTTTTGTTTGTTTGTTTTTGTTTTCTTTGGTTTGATTTTTTGTTGTTGTTTTTTTGTTGTTTTTTGTGTGTGTGTTTGTTTTTTTGTTTGTTTTTGTTTTTTGGTTTGATTTTTCATTGTTGTTTTTTGTTTGTTTGTTGTTATTTTTTTTGGTTGTTTTTTTTTTTGGTTGTTTTTTGGGTGTTTTGTTTTTTTTTTTTTGGGGGGGGGGGTATTGTTGTTGTTGTTGATTTTATGGGGGGTTTCTGTCTGATCAGCTTATTCTGTATCTGCTCTTTTTTTTTCTTCTTTTTTTTTTTGTCTCAAGGCCTGACTAAGTTACGCTGCTGGTCAGGCATCTGCTTGGCAGACAGCGGTGTAGCGTATATGGATTTGTCCCGAACGCAGTGACGCCTCCTTGAGCTAGAACTGAAAACGGAGTGTGGCTGCCTACATGGCAGGGTGAATACAGTCATGCACGTAAAAGCCCACTCGGAGTGTAAATACTACGAGTGAACGTGGGAGTTGCAGCCCACGAACGAAGAAGAAGATTCCACGCCTCTAACAGAACCCAGCGCCCATGCGCTAACAGCCCAGCCAACGCCCATTGGGCCGCTAAGGCAGCTAATCTGGATTGATCGAACCGGTTCTTTGACCTTTCATAATTATTATACCTGCATGAACCCTTGACGAAGGGGCACAACTCTAGGCGAATATCTCTGCATTAATTTTGTGCCAAGCACAAGTGTTTTTCAAGTTACCGGATCTTTTTTTGTTTTTTTTGTTGTTGTTTGTTCTTCTTCTTCTTCTTCTTCTTCTTCTTCTTCTTCTTCTTCTTCTTCTTCTTCTTCTTCTTCTTCTTCTTCTCCTCCTCCTCCTCCTCCTCCTCCTCGCCACCCCCACCCCCACCCCTCCTCCTTCTCATCCTCCTCCTCCTCTTCCTCCTGCTTCTGCTTCTTCTTCTTTTCCGTCTCCTCCTCCTTCAAAATCTCATCTTCCACCTCCTCTTTTTCCTCCTCCTCCTCCTCCGTCTTCTTCTTCTTCTCCTCCTCCTCCTGCTCCTCCGTCTTCTTCTTCTTTCTAAAACACGACCTAAAAATCAACTTATTGATAATTCTTGTGGTGGCCGGAGCAGGAATAACCCATATTCTGCAATGTACGACCACATTCACTCCACTGACCTAACTCTGACGATGATCGCAGGATCTTTAACATGTGTATATGCAGATGTAAAAGATGTTTTCAGGCACAGGCAGTGTTGATCTGGGAGACGGAGAATATGAATTCCTCCCCCCCCCCCTCCTCGTCCACCATTTGACTGTGGAGGGATAAGGGTGGAGCAGCTTAATCGTACACCCCCCCCCCCTCCCGTAAGTTGCCACCCCCGGAGTCAAATCTGGGCCGATCCAAAATTAATGAACCACGGGGGTCTATGTAAACTGACCAGAAAGGATCCCCCGAGGGTGAAGTGGGGGGGGGGAGGGATAAAATTTAACTAGTCAAGATTGACATTCTGAACATGTATGGCAAGTGATTACATGTTTTGGGGGGTTCGTTATTGCTCTAGTGTGAGGTGTGGTGTCAGTAATTCATTTAAGCCTTTATGTCATCCATCTCTCTCTCTCTCTCTCTCTCTCTCTCTCTCTCAAATGTGCAAAATAATGTTCAAAATACTACTTTTATTTTCTTCTGGTGTTTTATGTGCTTTTATTTTTTGCAAGAAGGATGCAATTGTGTACCCCCCATCATGTCACACAGGCTGTTCAGCGAATGACATTAAGAAGTTTCAGTGTTCAGTGTTCGGAGTTCAGTTCTCTCTCTCTCTCTCCCTCTCTCTCTCTCTCTCCCTCTCTCTCTCTCTCTCTCTCTCTCTCTCTCTCTCTCTTTCTCTCTCTCCCTCCCTCTCTCTCTCTCCCTCTCCCTCCCTCTCTCTCCCTCCCTCTCCCTCCCTCTCTCTCTCTCCCTCTCTCTCCGTCTCTCTCCCCCCTCTCTCTCTCTCTCCCTCTCTCTTAATCCCTTCTATTATCAATCTCTATTTATTCTTCTATTGCTCAGCAGTGAGAAAAAGAACGGCTACAGTTTGTTTATTTATTGGGGTTTTTTCAATAATAAAACAAGAGTTTTGACATTAAACACAGCAGTGGTGATCCACGAAATAACAATGTGAACCTTTCCGTTTTCCATCACATAATAATTATACGGTGAGTTGGCCGTATGGTAATGCGTGCGTCCTGACTAGGAAGCCAATGTTACACAGGTTCGAATCCCACATTAAAAAGACCCCGACTTTTACTGCCTACTTCGCTAGACCTTGAGCGGTGGTCTGGGTGCTAGTTCTTTTTTCTTTTCGGGTTTTTTATTTTTTATTTTTTATGAGACGTTGAACCGATGTCCCGTCCCGTACTGCAACAAGCACTTAAGACCACGTAAAAGAACTCACGGCAACCAAAAAACAAAAACAAAAAAAAAGTGGGCGGGGGGTGGGGGGGTTGTCCCTGGTAAAATTTTGTGCCGAAAAAAAAAAACAACAAAAGCACATTGGTAATAAAAACAAACATCTATGCAAGACTGAAAAATCTATAAATAAATAAATAAATACGGGTGGCGCTGTAACGTGGCGACGCGCTGTCCACTGGGGACAGCAGTCCCGACTTTCATACACAAGAGAAATCTTTTTTTGCGAGCGAAAGAATTACAATGAGGTCGGACACCCAGTGACACAGGCTGGATGGACATTGGTCACTCCGCCACCAACACCGCGGCGTAAGCGGCGATGGCCTCGGTCTCGGACAGCCCATCGCGAAGTTTTCCCCTCGTTATAGAAAGCTCGGTAGAAGAGAGAGTATTTGCAAATACCCATAATAATCATGTGTGTAAGCCATTGCACAATAGTGCAGAAATTATAATTTTATGTCGTTACACTTAACTCACTCAGTACGGCCAGTCCTCTCTTCTCCTCTACACAGACCCCTCGGATGTCCAGTGGGTGTCTGAATGACCCAACATTTAGCTTCCGTCGTCAGAATTGTGGTATTCTTTGTCAACATTCACCTCTTCAGTATAAGAGCGTTCCGCTTGCAATATTTTGATGGTGGTAATTGGGGTGAAACGCTGTTAACGTCGTCTCTTTCGCCGTTCGTATGGAGAGAGTTAAAAAAAAAATTTCAATTATACTCAACACCCTATACTTCTTCCTCCACCACCACACACCCCAGCAGATATACGAACACGTTTCCGCGTATGTGTGTGTGTGTGTGTGTGTGTGTGTGTGTGTGTGTGTGTGTGTGTGTGTGTGTGTGTGTGTGTGTGTGTGTGTGTTGTTGTTGTTGTTGTTGTTTTGCCGGTTTGTTTGGTTGGTTGGTTTGGGGGGGAGGGGGTGGGGGGGGGTCCGTTTTTCTTTGCTTACTCTGCAGTTGTATTTCCAGAATAATCAGATCAAGGCTGACCAAAAAAAAAAGAGTTCATTTTTCTTCTTTGAAAATTGATAATAATAATAATAACAACAACAGCAATAATAACAATAATAATGATGATGATGATGATGATGATAATGATGATGATAATGATGATGATGAAAATATCAAAATTGATAAAATAATTTAAAAAATAAAAATAATAATAAATATAATAATAATAATAATAATAATGATGATGATGATGATGATAAGAAGATTATCATTGTTATCATCATGATTGTTAATCATGATCATGATGATAGTAATAACAATAATTATACAAGTAACATTATTAAAGAAGAAGAGGAAAAAAAAAAAGAAGAAAATATAAAATAAAGAAGCATCATCATCATAAGCATCATCATCACGATCATCATCATAATGATGACAGTATTACAGACTGACGTTCATAAGCCCTGCACAGGGCGCTCAGTCGTGGCGTTTGCATCAAAATGCATAGATAATTTATGTACATGTGTGGATGATACGATCGACCGAGCGCACGTAAAAGAACCCACGGCAACAAAACCGGGTTTGTTTGTTTTTTCCTAGCAAAAGTTACACAGAAACACCCACTTTTGACAGTAAAACAAATCCACCCGCAGGCAGAAAAAAACATCAACCTGAAATAACCAACAACAACAACAACGACGACGACAAAAAGAATGGGTGGCGCTGCACTTGTGGCGACGCGCTCTCCTCCTGGAGAGAACCCCGAATTTCACACACAGAAATCTGTTGTAACAAAAAGTAACGCAACAGCACACAATACAATACAATACAATACAATACAATACAACACAATACAATACAATGCAATACAATGCAAAACAATACAATGCAATGTAATGCATTGCAATATAATGCAATACAATACAATACAATGCAAAGCGATACAATGCAAAGCGATACAATGCAATGTAATGCATTGCAATACAATGCAATGCAATACAATACAATGCAATGCAAAGCGATACAATGCAATGTAATGCATTGCAATATAATACAATACAATACAATGCAAAGCGATACAATGCAATGTAATGCATTGCAATACAATGCAATACAATGCGATGCAATGCAATGCAATACAATACAATACAACACAATACAATACAATGCAACACAATACAATACAACGCCACAAAATACAACACAATGCAATACAACACATTCCAGTCCATTACATTACACCACAACATCACATCACATCACATCACATTACATAACATCCCAGTCACATGAAATGACATGATATGACATTACATTACAATCACAGTACAGCACAGTACAGCACAGCACACTATACTAGTCAAGTTCTGAGTCGATTCCAACCGTCGATGTCAGGAACTTATTCAAACCGCAATAAATGACCCATCTCTTATTATGCTACATTATGAATCACTGATTAGCCTTCACAGCATCAGCCAGTGAACCAAAACACAAGCTTAGGAACTGGAATTCTCCGTCATCGCGCGAAATATCATAATTCAAGTCCGCTTAGTTAGGAACTGGAATTCTTGCAGCGAATTATTATAATTCAAGTCAACAACAACAGCAACAACAATACATTTTTTAAATCTTTTTCTTCTTCTTCTTCTTCTTTTGACGGTTTTGAGAGACCATAGGTTTTCCCTTGACAGTGCGTGTTGTCTGAAATGAAGGGCGGCTCGCGCGCTCGTGCAACATGGGTGTGGCAACTTCGGCAGACAGGACTGGAGAAGGGGGGGAGGTATGGGGGGCGGGGGGGGGGGGTAGTGATGGGGAAGAGGAGGAAGAATAGGGAAGGCATGGCGGCGAGGGGTGAGGGGTGAGGGGTGGGGGTGGATGAGAGGAGGGGGGGGGGTGTGGGGGTGTGGGGGGGGGGGGGGGAGGGGGGCGGTGTCTTCGGCCAAAATTCTGTGGAAGAAATCCACTCTGGTATATAAATATAAACATATGTATGTATCTTGTATTTGTTTTTTGTTGTTGTTTTTTTATCACAACAGATTTCTCTGTGTGAAATTCGAGCTGCTCTCCCCAAGGAGAGTGCGTCGCTATACTACAGCGCGACCCCTTTTTTTTTTTTTCTTTCTTTTTTTTTCCCTGCGTACCGTTTTATTTGTTTTTCCTATCGAAGTGGGTTTTTCTACAGAATTTTGCCAGGAACAACCCTTTTGTTGCCGTGGGTTCTTTTACGTGCGCTAAGTGCATGCTACACACGGGACCTCGGTTTATCGTCTCATCCGAATGACTTAGCAGTCCAGACCACCACTCAAGGTCTAGTGGAGGGGGGGGGGGGGGGAAATATCAGCGGCTGAGCCGTGATTGGAACCAGGGCGCTCAGGTTCTCTTGCTTCCTAAACGGACGCGTTACCTCTAGGCCATCACTCCACATGTATGCATGTATGTATGTATGTATGCACTCAAGGCCTGACTATCGCGTTGGGTTTTGCTGCTTGTCAGCTATCTGCCCAGCATAATTATGTGGTCACGGTAGCTTTTCTGGGATTTGTCCGAACGCAGTGACGTCTCCTTGAGAAACTGAAAGTGAAACTGAAACTGAAACATCGACATAATCTGATCCAATTTTTCTTATCTTTTGTGTCATGTTGTTATTGTTGTTGTTGTTGTGTGTGTGGTTTTTTTGTTTGTTTGTTTGTTTGTTTTTGTTTTGTTTTTGGTTTTTTGGTTTGATTTTTTGTTGTTGTTTTTTGTTTGTTTTGTTTCTGTTTTTTTGTTTGTTTGTTTTTTGGGTTTTTTTGGTTTGATTTTTTGTTGTTGTTTTTTGTTTGTTTTGTTTCTGTTTTTTTGTTTGTTTGTTTTTTGGGTTTTTTTGGTTTGATTTTTTGTTGTTGTTGTTTTTTGTTTGGTTTTTTGTTTGTTTTTGTTTTGTTGGTTTGATTTTTTGTTGTTGTTTTTTGTTTGTTTGTTTTTTGTTTTTGTTTTTTTGTTGTTGTTGTTTGTTTGTTTGTTTGTTTGTTTTTTGGGGGGGGTATTGTTGTTGTTGTTGATTTTATGGGGGGGTTTCTGTCTGATCAGCTTATTCTGTATCTGCTCTTTTTTTTTTTCTTTTTTTCTTTTTTTCTCAAGGCCTGACTAAGCGCGTTGGGTTACGCTGCTGGTCAGGCTTCTGCTTGGCAGACAGCGGTGTAGCGTATATGGATTTGTCCCGAACGCAGTGACGCCTCCTTGAGCTAGTACTGAAAACGGAATATGGCTACCTACATGGCGGGGGGGTGAATACAGTCATGCACGTAAAAGCCCACTCGGAGTGTAAATACTACGAGTGAACGTGGGAGTTGCAGCCCACGAACGAAGAAGAAGAAGGAGAAGAAGAAGATTCCACGCCTCTAACAGAACCCAGCGCCCATGCGCTAACAGCCCAGCCAACGCCCATTGGGCCGCTAAGGCAGCTAATCTGGATTGATCGAACCGGTTCTTTGACCTTTCATAATTATTATACCTGCATGAACCCTTGACGAAGGGGCACAACTCTAGGCGAATATCTCTGCATTAATTTTGTGCCAAGCACAAGTGTTTTTCAAGTTACCGGATCTTTTTTTGTTTTTTTTGTTGTTGTTTGTTCTTCTTCTTCTTCTTCTTCTTCTTCTTCTTCTCCTCCTCCTCCTCCTCCTCGCCACCCCCACCCCCACCCCTCCTCCTTCTCATCCTCCTCCTCCTCTTCCTCCTGCTTCTGCTTCTTCTTCTTTTCCGTCTCCTCCTTCAAAATCTCATCTTCCACCTCCTCTTTTTCCTCCTCCTCCTCCTCCTCCTCCGTCTTTTTCTTCTTCTCCTCCTCCTCCTCCTCCTCCGTCTTCTTCTTCTTTCTAAAACACGACCTAAAAATCAACTTATTGACAATTCTTGTGGTGGTTGGAGCAGGAATAACCCATATTCTGTAATGTAAGACCACATTCACTCCACCGAACTCTGACGATGATCGTAGGATCTTTAACATGTGTATATGCAGATGTAAAGGATGTTTTCAGGCACAGGCAGTGTTGATCTGGGAGACGGAGAATATGAATTCCTCCCCCCGCCCCCCCCCCCCCCCCCCACGCCCCCCCCTCGCCCCCCATTTGACTGTGGAGGGATAAGGGTGGAGCAGCTTAATCGTACACCCCGCTCCACCCCCCTCCCGTAAGTTGCCACCCCCGGAGTCAAATCTGGGCCGATCCAAAATTAATGAACCACGGGGGTCTATGTAAACTGACCAGAAAGGATCCCCCGAGGATGAAGTGGAAGGGGGGATTGGATAAAATTTAACTAGTCAAGATTGACATTCTGAACATGTATGGCAAGTGTTACATGTTTTGGGGGGTTCGTTATTGCTCTAGTGTGAGGTGTGGTGTTAATTCATTTAAACCTTTCTGTCGTCCATCTCTCTCTCTCTCTCTCTCTCTCTCTCCCTCTCTCTCTCAAATGTGCAAAATAATGTTCAAAATACTACTTTTATTTTCTTCTGGTGTTTTATGTGCTTTTATTTTTTGCAAGAAGGATGCAGTTGTGTACCCCCCATCATGTCACACAGGCTGTTCAGTGAATGACATTAAGAAGTTTCAGTGTTCAGTGTTCGGAGTTCAGTTCTCTCTCTCTCTCTCTCTCTCTCTCTCTCTCTCTCTCTCTCTCTCTCTCTCTCTCGCTCTCTCTCTCTCTCTCTCTCTCTCTCTCTCTCTCTCTCTCTCTCTCTCTCTCTCTCCCTCTCTCCGTCTCTCTCTTTCTCTCTCTCCCTCCCTCTCTCTCTCTCTCTCTCTCTCTCCCTCTCTCTCTCTCTCTCTCCGTCTCTCCCCCCCCCTCTCTCTCTCTCTCTCCCTCTCTCTTAATCCCTTCTATTATCAATCACTATTTATTCTTCTGTTGCTTAGCAGTGAGAAAAAGAACGGCTACAGTTTGTTTGTTTGTTTGTTTGTTGTTGTTTGTTTTTGTTTTTTCAGTAATAAAACAACAGAGTTTTGACATTAAACACAGCAGTGGTGATCCACGAAATAACAATGTGAACCTTTCCGTTTTCCATCACATAATAATTATACGGTGAGTTGGCCGTATGGTAATGCGTGCGTCCTGACTAGGAAGCCAATGTTACACAGGTTCGAATCCCACATTAAAAAGACCCCGACGTTTACTGCCTACTCCGCTAGACCTTGAGCGGTGGTCTGGGTGCTAGTCTCTCTTTTTTTTTCTTTCTTTTTTTTTTTTTGATGAGATATTGAACCGATGTCCCGTCCCGTACTGCAACAAGCACTTAAGACCACGTAAAAGAACCCACGGCAACAAACAAAAAAAAAAAAAGTGGGCGGGGGGGGGGGGGGGGGTTGTTCCTGGTAAAATTTTGTGCCGAAAAAAAACAACAACAAAAGCACATTGGTAATAAAAACAAATATCTATGCAAGACTGAAAAATCTATAAATAAATAAATAAATAAATAAATAAATACGGGTGGCGCTGTAACGTGGCGACGCGCTGTCCACTGGGGACAGCAGTCCCGACTTTCATACACAAGAGAAATCTTTTTTTTGCGAGCGAAAGAATTACAATGAGATCGGACACCCAATGTCACAGGCTGGATGGACATTGTGGTCACTCCGCCACCAACACCGCGGCGTAAGCAGCGATGGCCTCGGTCGCGGGCAGCCCATCGCGAAGTTTTCCCCTCGTTATAGAAAGCTCGGTAGAAGAGAGAGTATTTGCAAATACCCATAATAATCATGTGTGTAAGCCATTGCACAATAGTGCAGAAATTATAATTTTATGTCGTTACACTTAACTCACTCAGTACGGCCAGTCCTCTCTTCTCCTCTACACAGACCCCTCGGATGTCCAGTGGGTGTCTGAATGACCCAACATTTAGCTTCCGTCGTCAGAATTGTGGTATTCTTTGTCAACATTCACCTCTTCAGTATAAGAGCGTTCCGCTTGCAATATTTTGATGGTGGTAATTGGGGTGAAACGCTGTTAACGTCGTCTCTTTCGCCGTTCGTATGGAGAGAGTTAAAAAAAAAAAATTTCAATTATACTCAACACCCTATACTTCTTCCTCCACCACCACACACCCCAGCAGATATACGAACACGTTTCCGCGTATGTGTGTGTGTGTGTGTGTGTGTGTGTGTGTGTGTGTGTGTGTGTGTGTGTGTGTGTGTGTGTGTGTGTGTGTGTGTGTGTGTTGTTGTTGTTGTTGTTTTGTTTGTTTGGCTGGTTGGTTTTTTGGGGAGGGGGTCCGTTTTTCTTTGCTTACTCTGCAGTTTTATTTCCAGAATAATCAGATCAAGGCTGACCAAAAAAAAAAAAAAAAAAGAGTTCATTTTTCTTCTTTGAAAATTGATAATAACAATAACAACAACAGCAATAATAACAATAATAATGATGATGATGATGATGATGATGATGATAATGATGATGATGAAAATATCAAAATTGATAAAATAATTTAAAAAATAAAAATAATAATAAATATAATAATAATAATAATAATAATGATGATGATGATGATGATAAGAAGATTATCATTGTTATCATCATGATTGTTAATCATGATCATGATGATAGTAATAACAATAATTATACAAGTAACATTATTAAAGAAGAAGAGGAAAAAAAAAAAGAAGAAAATATAAAATAAAGAAGGATCATCATCATCATAAGCATCATCATCACCATCATCATCATAATGATGACAGTATTACAGACTGACGTTCATAAGCCCTGCACAGGGCACTCAGTCGTGGCGTTTGCATCAAAATGCATAGATAATTTATGTACATGTGTGGATGATACGATCGACCGAGTGCACGTAAAAGAACCCACGGCAACAAAACCGGGTTGTTGTTGTTTTTTCTAGCAAAAGTTACACAGAAACACCCACTTTTGACAGTAAAACAAATCCACTTGCAGGCAGAAAAAAACAACCTGAAATAACCACCAACAACAACAAAAAGTATGGGTGGCGCTGCACTTGTGGCGACGCGCTCTCCTTCTGGAGAGGAGCCCGAATTTCACACACAGAAATCTGTTGTAACAAAAAGTAACGCAACAGCACACAATACAATACAATACAACAATGCAATGCAAAGCAATACAATGCGATGTAATACAACATAATGCAATACAATACAAAGCAATGCAATACAATACAATACAACACAACAATACAATACAATACAACACAATACAATACAATACAATACAACACAACACAACACAACACAACAATACAATACAATACAATACAACACAACACAACACAATACAATACAACGCCACAAAATACAACACAATGCAATACAACACATTCCAGTCCATTACATTACACCACAACATCACATCACATCACATCACATCACATCACATTACATAACATCGCAGTCACATGAAATGACATGATATGACATTACATTACAATCACAGTACAGTACAGTACAGTACAGAACACTATACTAGTCAAGTTCTGAGTCGATTCCAACCGTCGATGTCAAGAACTTATTCAAACCGCAATAAATGACCCATCTCTTATCATGCTACATTATGAATCACTGATTAGCCTTCACAGCATCAGTGAACCAAAACACCGAAGCTTAGGAACTGGAATTTTCAGTCATCGCGCGAAATATCATAATTCAAGTCCGCTTAGGAACTGGAATTCTTGCAGCGAATTATTATAATTCAAGTCAACGACAACAGCAACAACAATACATTTTTTAAATCTTCTTCTTCTTCTTCTTCTTCTTCTTCTTCTTTTGACGGTTTTGAGAGACCATAGGTTTTCCCTCGACACTGCGTGTTGTCTGAAATGAGACGCGGCTCGCGCGCTCGTGCAACATGGGTGTGGCAACTTCGGCAGACAGGACTGGAGAAGGGGGGGAGGTATGGGGGGGGGGGTGGGGGGGGGTAGTGATGGGGAAGAGGAGGAAGAATAGGGAAGGCATGGCGGCGAGGGGTGAGGGGTGAGGGGTGGGGGTGGATGAGAGGAGGGGGGGGTGTGGGGGTGGGAAGAGAGATAGAAGGAAGAGAGAGATGCCGACTGAAGAGAGACAGAGACAGAGAAACAGAGAGAGACAGAGACACACGGATGAAAAGACAGAGTGAGAAAGAGAGAGGGGTGGGGGGGGGATAAAGAGAGAGAGAGAGACAGACAGACAGAGAGACAGAGACTGGAGACAGACAGACAGACAGACAGAGATCGAGAGACAGACAGACAAAGGGATCACAGAGACAGAGAGAGAGAGATAATAGAGAAAAAGAGACAGAGAGAGAGATTGAGTGAGTGAGAGGGCTAGAGAGAGTCAGGAAGATAGGCACAGAGAGATACAGACAGACAGAAAGAAAGACAGAGAGAGAGAGAGAAGAGAGACGGAGAAGGAAAGAGAGAAATAGAGACAGACAGACATAGAGACATAAATAATAGGAGAGACAGAGATACTTGAAACTTGAAACTTGAAATGTTTTATTGTCATTGCCTGCAAAGGTCTTTTGACAAGGGGGTAACATTTTCACATCAACAGATTACAATAATCTTTATGATGTAAATTTTAAACATTGCAGTCAAAAAAAGATTGGTAACACTGACACCATAATTATATATGTACATAGTATCACTTCAAAGAAAATACTAAGGGGAAAAAAAAAAGAAAAGAAAATTCGACCATCCTCTCACATACATAGTTTCATGTACTCCTTACTTTCATTCCGGAACATATCAGCATTCAGTCAACTATGGTTAACTACCTTATTATATATTATTTTTGCCCGTGTATAACAAGTCCTTGTCTTATTTTTTGCGCTTCTGCAGAGAGACAGAGATAGAGACAGAGAGAGAGGACAGACTCGAGAGGAGAAACATCAGACTTCAGACTTCAGATAGACTATAGGCCCCTTCTGAAAGAGGGTAGAAGAAAAATGAAACAAACAAATATCAAACAAATTGGATCAACTAACTGACTATCTAGATGTATGTCCACAAAACCTTTAACAGGACATGATTATTGTCAAATCAAAATTGATGTCGATTCACTTTTTACCTTTTGAAAGTTTTTCTTTCACGTTTTTGTTTTTTTTTGTTGTTGTGTTTTTTTTGTTTGTTTGTTTGGTGGTTTTTTTTAAATATGCTAATAAATGTTTTATAAACAATTTTGGTCCTTCACGGACAAAAGTGACGAAGATACTTCTTTGTGAGTGGGGGCTGGGGGGGATAGGGGGGGGGGGGGGCGGGGAAGGGGGGTTGAGGTGAGGTGGGGTTCCAGAACGATACGGAAAAAGTCAGAGACGTGTTCCTTAATCGCGTTAGAGCATCTAGTGCTGGCGTTGTACAGTAGCAAGAGAGACACAGAGAGAGAGAGAGGCTTACCAAGAGAGTGAGTTGATGGCTACATTGCCTTGATTCGCCACTCTCTTTACTTTCCGCGAGATGGAAAAAAAAAAAAGAGTTAAACGCGCCTTCCTAGCGTGTATCGCGAGCACTTTGCCTCACTAGTGTGTTAGAAACGACGCCTGGCGTCTTTCTAGCGTGTATCGCAAGCACTTTGCCTCACTACTGTGTAAGAAACGCGTCTTTCTAGCGTGTATCGCGAGCACTCTGTCTCACTAGTGTGTAAGAAACGTGTCTTTTTTAGTGTGTATCGCGAGCACTTTGCCTAACTAGCGTATAAGAAACGCGTCTTTCTAGCGTGTATCGCGAGCACTTTGCCTAACTAGCGTGTAAGAAACGCGTCTTCCTAGCGTGTATCGCGAGCACTTTGCCTCACTAGCGTGTAAGAAACGACGCGTCTTTCTGGCGTGTATCGCGAGCACTTTGCCTCTCTCGCGTGTAAGAAACGTGTCTGCCTAGCGTGTATTGCAAGCACTTTGCCTAACAAGCGTGCAAGAAACGCGTCTTCCTAGCATGTATCGCGAGCACTTTGCCTCACTAGCGTGTAAGAAACGCGTCTACCTAGCGTGTATTGCGATTGCCTAACAAGCGTGCAAGAAACGCGTCTTCCTAGCATGTATCGCGAGCACTTTGCCTCACTAGCGTGTAAGAAACGCGTCTACCTAGCGTGTATTGCGAGCATTTTGCCTGACAAGCGTGCAAGAAACGCGTCTTCCTAGCATGTATCGCGAGCACTTTCCCTCACTAGTGTGTAAGAAACGCGTCTTTCTAGCGTGTATCGCGAGCACTTTCCCTCACTAGCGTGTAAGAAACGGGGACTTGTGAGAATGCCGCAGAGACTGGAGGAGAGAGAGCGAGAGAGGAGGTGAGAAAGAAGCAAATCAAATCACACACACACACACACACACACACACACACACACACAGGCGTACGCGCACACGCACACACACACACACACACACACACACACACACACACACACATATACAGAGAGAGAGAGAGAGAGAGAGAGAGAGAGAGACTGACAGAGATAGAAAGAGACTGACAGACGAGACAGAGACAGAGAAGGAGACAGAGAGATACAAAGAGAGCGAGAGAGAGAAGGGGGGGGGGGAAGAGATATAGATACAAAAAAAAGAGAGACAGAGAGTCATAAACCAAGACAGACAGACGCATGAGAAAGAGACAGAATTGAGACAGAGACAAGAACAGAGAGGGGGGAGGGGGGGTGTAAGGAAGGGGTGGAGGAGAGGGGGGAAGCGGAGAGTATAAATCAATGGTAAAGAACTCTGCTCTGACTAAAAATTGTCAATTTGAGGGAGTTGTCTTTCTTCCTTCATCGCAATTTGGTATCAAGGGGGCCACCGATTTATCATTACCATAGTTGTTGTTGTTGTTGTTCTTCTTCTTCTTCTTCTTCGTATGTCTTTGTTTGCTTGTTTTATAATGTGTGTGTGTGTGTGTGTGTGTGTGTGTGTGTGTGTGTGTGTGTGTGTGTGTGTGTGTGTGTCAGTGTACTGAAGTACGAACGTACATGATAATGTACCAATTGTTCTTTTCATTGCTTTGTTACTTTTAATAGACTATTCCAGTTACTATTCTTAAATCGTCGTTCCTATTATTTTATTTTATTTCATTTTATTTCTTTATTTCTACGTTTTGTATCGTTAAATGGGCAGAATTGCATATATTAAAAATAAAAATAAAAAAAATTTAAAGGCCTTTTCTGCGCCTAATTCTTTACCCATTAAAGATTCATTCAATCAATCTTATTATTATCATTATTATTATCATTATCATCAGTGAGACTGTTCACAGAGAGAGAGAGAGAGAGAGAGAGAGAGAGAGAGAGAGAGAGAGAGAGAGAGAGAGAGAGAGAGAACAAAAGATAAAGAAGCAAATATGTAAGATGGCTCGCAAAACCGAATCTTAAGAGTGACAAGTATGTATTTATTATATATATATATATATATATATATATATATATATATATATATATATATATATATATATATATATATATATATATATATATATATATATATATATATATATATATTGCTTTATTTATTCATGTATTTATTTATTCATTCATTCATTTACTTATTTCATCGTGAAAGTGAACTGGGAAAATCTTCTTCGAGTCGCCGAACTGTGACCGAAGGTCAGTTTAGTAGTTCCACACCACTGGGCCACAGAATAGGAGAAAGAAAGAACGCTGAGCTTGAGATTTTTTTTTTTTTTTTTTTTTTTTTTTTTTAAGGGGGGTTCGGGGGAAGGGAGGGAGGGAGGGGGGCCGTCGGCGGAGGGGGGGGGGGGAGGGGGGTGGGCGTGGGGGGGGGGGGGTGGGGGCGGGAGTCCGGGTCTTGGTTCAGTGACTGTTTTGTCGCCAGTGGGTTTTGTCCGGGAGAGGTGTCAGTGAAGGATTGAGCGGAATTCTCAGCTGTTGTGAATGGTCGTGGTTTGACCTCAGTGTGTCACTATACTCTGTCAGTAACTACTAGTAGTAGGTGGGAGACACTTGCACTCAGTCGTCTTATACGCTGTGTGTTGGTACAGGAGGTGTTGCTACGTATTACTACCACTATAACTCCAGTACTTCTACGCCCGGGGCAGTAGATCTCTCAGTCTGTTGACAATGTACATTGTGTGTGTGTGTGTGTGTGTGTGTGTGTGTGTGTGTGTGTGTGTGTGTGTGTGGTGTAGTGTGTGTGTGTGTGTGTGTTGTGTGTGTGTGTGTGTAGTGTGTGTGTGTGTGGGTGTGTGTGGGTGTGTTTCTCATGACCTGTACGTACATGCCATGTATGTGTGGCCGTATTTCGAAAGACGCGGTGGTCAGTGGGGACACATGGGAGTGGGTGGGAGAGGGCAGGGTTGGGCGGGGTGTGGAGGGGGGGGGGGCATCTATTATCTCCCTTGCCGTTCGAGATTCATGACAGCGTTTATTCGGCCTATCTCTCTCTTTTTTTTCTTTTTTTTGTATTCCTTCTTTTTTTTCTTTTTTTTAATACACACACACACACACACACACACACACACACACACATATATATATATATATATATATATATATATATATGTATGTATATATATATATATATATATATATATATATATATATAGCTTTTGGCTTTGTGGGTCTGTGTTGTCTGTCTGTTTGTCTGTCTGTCGCTCGCTCTCTCTGACTCTCTCAACCGTGACTCTCTGTTTCTCTGTCTCTATGTATGTATGTATGTATGTAATATATGTATGTATAAGAGAGGCGAAATGTATGTATGTATGTATGTAGGTAGGTAGGTATGTATGTATGTATGTATGTAATATATGTATGTATAAGAGAGGCGAAATGTATGTATGTATGTATGTATGTATGTATGTAGGTAGGTACGTACGTACGAGAGAGGGGAAATTGTATGTATGTATGTATGAGAGGGGGAAATGTATGTATGTATGTATGAGAGGGGGGAAATGTATGTATGTATGTATGTATGTATGTATGTATGTATGTAATATATGTATGTATGTATAAGAGAGGCGAAATGTATGTATGTATGTACGTACGAGAGAGGGGAAATTGTATGTGTGTATGTATGAGAGAGGGGAAATGTATGCATGAATGTATACTGATTTGTATGTATGTACGAAAGAGGGGAAATGCGTGTATGTATGTATGTATGCATGTATGTATGTACGTACGTACGAACGAGAGAGGGGAAATATATGTATGTATGTCTGAGCGCTCGTCTACATATGTATGTATGAGAGAGGGGAAATGTATGTATGTATGTATGTATGAGAGATGGGAAATGTATGTATGTATGTATGAGAGAGGGGAATGTATGTATGTATGTATGTATGTACGTATGTATGCATGCATGAGAGGGAGAAAATGCATGTATGTATGTATGAGAGAGGGGAATGTATGTATGTATGTATGTACGTATGTCTGTATCATGTATGTCTGTATGTTTGACACGGATGATGAGTCACCAGTGCACGGGAGTTCATGTTGCGGCCTTACATTTCGCAATGAACGCCAACTGAATATCACTTATCACATATTACTGTGGCGAAATTCTCTCTCTCTTTTTTTATCCCTCACTCCCTGCTCCCCCTCCCTTCCCCTCACCTCCCCTCACTCTTCTCCTCCCTCTCTCTCTCTGTCTCTGTCTCTCTCTCTCTCTCCCTGCCCCCCTCCCCTCTCTCTCTCTCTCTCTCTCTCTCTCTCCCTGCCCCCCTCCCCCCTCTCTCTCTCTCTCTCTCTCCCTGCCTCCCTTCCCCTCCCACCTCTCTCTCTCTCTGCCTATCTGCCTCTCTCTCTCTCCCTCTCCCTCTCCCTTTCTCTCCCTGCCCCCCCCCCCTCCCACCACTCTCTCTCTCTGTCTGCTTCTCTCCCTCTCTCTCTCTCTCTCCCTCTCTCTTTCTCTCCCTGCCCACCCCCCCCCCCCCCACGCCCCCCTCCCACCCACCCCTACCCTCCCCTCCCACCTCTCTCTCTCTGCTTCTCTGCCTCTCTCTCTTTCTCTCTCCCTGCCCCCCTCCCCTTCCCTCCTCTCTCTCTCTCTCTCTCTCTCACTGTGCCTCTCTCTCGCCTATATGTGTTGTCTCTCTGTCTGTGTCCCTGTATATGTATCTGTCTGTCTGTCTGCCTGCCTGCCTGCCTGCCTGCCCGCCCGTCTGCCTGTCTGTCTGTCTGGCTGTCTGGCTGGCTGGCTGTCTGTCTGTCTGTCATGTTTTCTTCCTACTCCTCCGTGCTGGGAAAGCTTTGGAAAGTCTCTGGAACGGTGATGTGATGTGTGTGTGTGTGTGTGTGTGTGTGTGTGTGTGTGTGTGTGTGTGTGTGTGTGTGTGTGTGTGTGTGTGTGTGTGTGTGCATTTGTACGATGCGTGCGTGCCGGCGTGTGTCAGTGTGTGTGCACGCACAGAAAGCCGCCGAGAGACAGACAGAGAAATAGTAAAAGCTAAACGCGTCAGGGATTTTTAAAAAAAAAAGAAAAAAGAAAAAAAAAATGATGATAAGATAGATAGATAGATAGACAGATAGATAGATAGATAGATAGATAAGGAAGAAGAAATTTGAACATCCGTCAGTGACTCCATTCATCTTTGTGTTTGTAAAGCGCTTAGACTAACCTGGTTCCCTGACCAAGGCTATTATTACATGCATGTGTGTACTGTGGCTGTGATAGTGTATGTATGATTTACTCTCAGTTACTTTTCAAGGGTTTCTCTTGTTGTTGTTGTTGTTGTCTACTGTGGTTATACATTGTAATGATGGTTTGCCCGGCCCTAGCTTCACATCTTGATGTGGTTTATCTGTATACATATGTTGAATGACTGTGATTTTCTTGCGTTGTTTTTTTGTTTTGTTTTTCTCTCTCTGTCTGTCTTGCACCACGTCTGAATTTCTGTTGTTGAGCAAACTAGTAAAAGTATTCTCTATTCTGTGTTCTGTATATGCGCTATTCAGGTATCTTAATCATCATTATCACTGCCATGCGTTATACAGGTATACGAATCATCGAATATCACTGCCATGCGCTATACAGGTACTATCCAAATCATCACTTTCACTGATTCAGAAAGAATGGTAATGATCATGATCATGATCATATATATATATATATATATATATATATATATATGTGTGTGTATACACAGATCTCTCTCTCTCTCTCTCTCCGTTTCTGCCAGGTGTGTGTGTGTGTGTGTGTGTGTGTGTGTGTGTGTGTGTGTGTGACGGACATACCAGAGAGTTTGGTTTCGTTGTCGTTGTTGTTGTTGTTTTTAAATCTTAACACTTTGTTGCCATGGGTTCTATTCCAGTGCTCTTAATGCTTGCTACATTCACTGGGACCTCGGTCTGTTGTTTCCGAGTTCAGTCGGCAGACTTCCGACAAAGACCACTGAGACACTCTGTCAGTGTCATTCTCCACTGAGCCAAACATCAGTTAAAGAAAAGACGAAAGCGGGATTCGAACCCAGACCCTCACAGACACTACGTGTTGGCCGGCAGACTGACGGGCGCAATAGCCGAGTGGTTAAAGCGTTGGACTGTCAATCTGAGGGTCCCGGGTTCGAATCACGGTAACTGATGGCGCCTGGTGGGTGAAGGGTGGAGATTTTTACGATCTCCCAGGTCAACATAATGTGCAGACCTGCTTAGTGCCTGAACCCTCTTCGTGTGTATATGCAAGCAGAAGACCAAATACGCACGTTAAAGATCCTGTAATCCATGTCAGCGTTCGGTGGGTTATGGAAACAAGAACATACCCAGCATGCACACCCCCGAAAACGGAGTATGGCTGCCTACATGGCGGGGGTAAAAACGGTCATACACGTAAAAGCCCACTCGTGTGCATACGAGTGAACGCAGAAGAATAAGAAGATGAGGCCGGCAGACTGATAAACCATTTTACCACCAGTACATGCAGCTTCCCATGCTTTGAAAAGAAAGTCACTGCCCGCACTGAACACCAAAACGCGACTAAAGATCAGTCAGGGCCGGCAACTCAGTCAGAGCTATTATTCGGGCAGTCGACGACATTTTAACTCACTCAGTACGGCCAGTCCTCTCTTCTCCTCTACACAGACCCGTCGGATGTCCAGTGGGTGTCTGAATGACCCAAGCTTTAGCTTCCGTCGTCAGAATTGTGGTATTCTTTGTCAACATTCACGTCTTCAGTATAAGAGCCTTCCGCTTGCAATATTTTGATGATGGTAATTGGGGTGAAACGCTGTTAACGTTGTCTCTTTCGCCGTTCGTATGGAGAGAGTTAACACCAATCGTTCAATCTTCAAAGTATTTTTGCACTTGCCTCTTTCGCAAATTAATATCAAACCCGGTGTGATTTTAATTGTTTTGCCTCAAGGCCTGACTAAGCGCGTTGGGTTACGCTGCTGGTCAGGCATCTGCTTGGCAGATGTGGTGTAGCGTATATGGATTTGTCCGAACGCAGTGACGCCTCCTTGAGCTACTGAAACTGAAACTGAAACTTGCCGTGAGAAGGGCCGGCAACTGAGCTATTATTCAGGCAGTCGACGACATTTTAAAGCTAATCGTTCCATCTTCAACTAGTATTAATTTTGCTCTTGCCTCTTTCCGGCAAATTCATATCAAACCCGGTGTGATTTTAATTGTTTTGTGGGATTGATTTTCTTTTTTTCTTTTCAGTCGTAGGCTTGCTTTTAAGCGTTCCTGGTTTAGTCAGTTTCGTTCCGACTTTTCATAAACTGAGCATTCCGACCCAGTGTATGACTCAGTAAAATTATTGCGCAAATCAGTATCAAACCCGGGTTTGATTTTAATTGTTGTTTTTTGTGTGTGTGGGATTGATTTTTCTTTGTCACGTCAGTCATAGGCTTGTAAGCC
>NC_134910.1:9295684-9368184 GCF_041734735.1 Babylonia areolata | reverse complement strand
GATGGAAAGATACTTTTTTTTACCATACAAATAGACTGTGAATACTTCCTCTTGCAAGTCATGAAATCCAGGCATAGGTACTTTATTATGTTGTAATAAAAATTATTTTTGTTGTTGCAAAGGTATAGGACATGAAATCCACTGTTATCTACTCGTCTGCCTTTGAGTTTCAGTTATGAGTTTGGAAGAATGTGCATTGAACACAAAGTGAAGAAGTATATAACTTATTAAACCTATTTTGTACTTATTGTGCTGTATAGAACAAGTTATGGTTTCATGCTGCTGCATGCCATGATGCCTGCTTACAAATTAAAACATTGCTTTTTAGTTGGTTGTCTTTCAGTTTCACGTCTTTTTGTTGTTGTTGTTGTTAAATGATGTATATTGTGACTGACTTGTGCTGCAGTCACCCAGCAGACTGCATTTTATGATTTTCACAGGAACAGACACCCATCTCACATAGAGATAGTAGATATACTTTTATCAGTTAAAAAAAAATACTGTTATTGGTTTGTGTGTGTGTGTGTGAATATCATATGAACTTATAATGACTAATTCAAAATGGAATCGTGAGTAAATTAAGCAGTTTTAATGCAAGTGAAACCTATGAGGAAGTGTTGAAGAAGGCAGTTCAGGGTGACCCATATTATTACAAATTTGGTGCTTTGGTTTGTCACAGAAACGTATTATCCTGTGCCAGTACTGACATTAACTAAATCTTACCATTTTCCTGTTCTGTGTTACTCAAACTCACTGCACCACACGTAATAGTTACAACACATCTTATAGATGTAAGATAGCCATGGACAGGTTTTCTTTCTCTGCCCCCCCCCAATCCTCCCATCCCCACTGCTTTCCTTTCCCTGTGTCCTCCCTACTCCTACAATGTAACTAATGTGAGAGCACACAACCATTCTTGGAAATAATTGAAAGTAAGTTTAGGTATTATTTATTAGTTAGTGCTGTGCATGTGTTAAGTACTGTGCAACTGAGCAAGGTTGCAAAAGGATGTTTGTCGAAATGCATTAAATTGATAAAATGATGCCTGTGACTGAACAGTGAACAGTCCACACAATTGCATGCTTAATTGCATTAAATCTTAAAGTTTCAGAAATGGTGCTGAGAAATGAATTTGAGCCAAAAATTCTACTTATGGTGCGGATGTGCGCACACAACACACACACACACACATACACAGAATGTACACAGAGAGAGGAAGTAAAATTATGATAAAAGGAGACATGCATTGTTTGTACACCAATTTAAATGAAAGTGTATTTTTATACAGCCTGAACATGCACACACGTGCACTTGCGCGCGTGTGCTCAGAATGCAAACAGTTAGAGCAGGTAGCATTAAGATAGGAAACATGTATGTATACAATGTTTCTGCACTCATTTAAATGAAAGTGTATTAAATATATATATATATATATATATATATATATATATATATAAAGATGTGCAGCTTTGACATGCCTCAGACAGCAGGCATTCACAGTGTTGGCAGCATAACAGGGTATTCAGCCGAAAGTGTGGATTTTATGATATAATCTCCAAGTTAACATTGACAGGGATAATGCCACTGACCCAATTTTGGCCCAGCTGGGGTTAAGAGAGTCTGACTGAAGATGGACACAGTAGCTGAGCCATCAGAGCACTGGACTTGGACTATTGAGAGTCTTGGGGTCTTGACTTTCAAGAGTCTTTGGGTCAGTTCTTGTGTTGGCAGTTCATGGAGATAGGATTTTCCTATCTCCCATGTCAACATCTGTAGACTTGATTGTGCCACAATCCCCTTTGTGTGTGCAGAGGATCAGATATGCTCGTTAAAGATCTGTATTCTGTCATCATTTGGTGGGTCAGCTACCAATCATTGTCAGCACCTGTCACCCCAGGGTGCAGCCATCACCATGAGTTCTCCTGATTTCTGTTTTGGGCCATGATTGACCAGTTTGGCTCACATGCCTGTGTGTTCAGGCAGTTTCCACAGTTTCTGAGTTTCCAAGTCCCACTGTCCTCACAGCCAATTTTTTTTTTCTTTTTCATTTATTTCTCTGACCCGTGACTTTGGCTTTGTCTTAGAAATGGAGAGAACAGCCATGTCATGTACTTCAGAGTCTGGAAATTTTTTTTTTTTTTTTTTTTTTTTTTTTAAACAAACAAACAAACAACAAAAAAACAGTAGAAAACTGAAAAGCCTGTAGCTTAGTGATTTTCATCAAGCCCGATTCCTTGTACATGTACTCGCTTGGCAACCTTTATTTTTTTTTGGGGGGGGATGTAGGATTGTAAATTGTATACCTGTGTGTTGGTTGAGTTGTGCAGGTGTTTGGTGTTAGTGATTTCATGTAATCTGCTGTAGAAGTTGCACAGCACTTTGATGTGTTCACTCTGGAGGGATATCTTTGCTCATGACATGGGAGGAAGTATATAAAACATAGAACTAGAAGACATTATCCAGAGTACAGTTGACCAGAACTTTGGTGAGCAGCCCTGAAGTGACTCAGCAGCTGTGCAGACAGAATCTTTTGTCGATGGCGGCTGCGGCTTTGACAGAGGGAGCCTGGGTGTGGTTACATGTGGTGGAGTCAGTTGGAATAAATGGCATGTGAAAGGGCACAGAAGATGAGGCAGAAAAAAAAAAAAAACCCTGACAAATCTCCCATCGTACATTCTACTGTGTGGAAATGAAAAATACTATACAAAGGGAAAAGAAAAAGAAAAGTGTCACTATAAAATGTGGAGAGGACATCAGTGACTAACCCTGAGCAAGCTTTAGGTTAATACTTAAATGGCAGCTAGAACTTTTTTTGATCAGTCTTCCAGTTTTACACCATAGTTTGTCACTTTGTGAGAAATTTTCATGAGTTTCAGTGAATCCAGTCACTGAGAATGATTTAGAGTTAGACAGAAAGATGTTTTAACACTATAGGAGTTCATTACTTTGATGAATCGGTTAGAAAATTAGGAATGTGAAGTGATGGTGTTAAATTATACAGATGTGTCGCTTCTGGTGTAAGGGAAATTGGAAAACACAAGGCTACCAGACATCTGGAGGAACAGCTAAAACAGGAACCAAATACATACCTGCAATTGACAATACATGTGATTTCACCTCAGCATTTCTGCAAAGTTGGTATAACTGTCAGTGTAAATAGTGAACTTGTTGGACACTGAGAATTAATTCCTGACAATTTTAATTGACAAAATCCTGTACAGTGATTAGTATAGTTCTTCTTTTTTAAATATTTATTTTAAACAAATCATTTGATTGTATTATTGTTTTTATTATCATTGTTTTTATTGTTATTCTTTTATAACATTCTGGGGGTTGGGGGGATCTCCTAAAGTCCTCATGTTCTGTTCATAATTTCTAAGAGTTTGGGTTAAAAGTAATTGAAATGGTGATCAGTGTAGTACTTAGCAGCTGGCAGATGTAACAAGTAACATACATGTAGTCGTAAGTTGCAGTTTGGCAAATACTTGAAAAGAAATATGAACAAAATCACCTCCTGCTGAGTGTGTGGCAGTGTGTTACTAATTTTCACCACTTTCTTAGCCAGCTTCAAACAAGCAGTGAATGATTATTGTGAAAGGAAGTGGCTTGGTTTTGAGGGGCGGGACATAAGTTCAGTGAAACAATGCTTAAAAAGTTCAGTAAAATTTGTGGTTAGGATTGAGATATGTTGCAGTTGGATAAATATAGATTGTGCTTGCACATTGCAATTTAGATAGTGCCTTGCTCAAGTTGCTGATATGAGTAATATGTATATATTATTCGAAATTAGATGGCTGCCTGATACATTTGAATTGAAGCATTCCTCCCATACCCATTTGAGTATTGTGTCTATAGGATTAGGGTTGACGCAAATGAATCCATTCTCACTGTGGTTTCTTTGTTCTACTGAAAGATGCAGTTGTTTTTTGTTTTTATTAGAAGTTAAAAAAAGATGTTACAAATATGTTGTTGGTATTCAGTTAGATAGTACTTAGTACACCATGCCCTTTTCATGTACTGTTCACTGTCCCGGACCCATTGTCACTGTTCTTTATCTCCCTTCCTCTCGTTCACTCTCATTTGAATAAGAATAAGAGGCACCTAAGGGAATGTTGCGAAACTCGTCCTGTACCAAGGATTTTGACCTTGATACTTGTAAATAGTCACGTACACAGTTACAGTACTCAGTAGAACTTTGCAATAACATTGCTTCCTGATTCTGTACTGCTCATATTTATCCACTAGTCAGCAAAGTGATGGTCACATCGTCATTGTTCTTGTCTGGATGCCAGGTCAGGTCATTTAAGCCGAGAAGGTTGTTGACTGACTGGTGAAGAAATGATACAGATAATTGACATAACATTCTTCAATTTAGAAACCCTGTCATGCTATGTTGAACCTTTCAGACGGGAGATGTAGTTACATGTGAAATTCCTCAGCCACCCCAGCCAAGATGAATGGAATTCCTGACATATTTCTTACTCAGAAGAGAGAGAGAGAGAAAAAAAAAAAAAGGAAACGGAGTGTCATTTGAAATTAGATAAATAAATTTTTTTTTAAAAGAAGAAGAAAATCTTTGTGGGGAGGTTTCTGTATTGTTCATAGAAATATTTCATCCTACCCATCATCTGTAAAGTGGAACAGCTCTGTGGTGATTGCCCTGTGATGATTCACCCATTTTGAGTGACGCTTTGGGAAATGAATTTTCTTGTAATTTTATTGTATTCTATTATATTTTTTAACGTATTTTGTCCTTTTTAAAAAAATTTTTTAGAACAAATACTTTACTGTTAGCTCAATGAAGACACGTTCCTGTGCTATATGTTCTGCGAATATATTTCAATTAAGAAATCATATTTTTAGCTTGAACTGTTCGTTTTACTGAACTGCGCTTCAGGGTGGTGGTAGCTTTTTTCTTTTATTATTATTTTTTTTATGTGTATGTTTTTTAATGCTGCGAAGTTTTAGAGTTCACCAAAAACTGGTAAAATGACACATTAAAGATACTTTAATCACTATTTGAGCCTCCACATTTAGACTTGGGAGGGGGATCATTATCATTTTGTCAGACATTGTGGACTGAGAACAAGACTAAAAAGTTGTGATCGTTTTAATAGGGTGTGGTGGTTGGAAGGTCAGGGGGTGGAGAGGATTTTTGTCAACTTGCCCAAGTGAGTGAGGGGTGGGAGGAGGCGGGGGAGGGGGCAGATGAGGAAGTGTGAAATTGGTATGCCCTTGTCATTTACATTGTCTTTAGTTTACTATACCCAAAGACTTGGGGAAAGGGCGGGTTTATCAACTTCTGCACTGGGAGATGCAGAAAAGATCAACACAAGAAACTCAGTTTGATATTGAGTTCCTGAGAGCGAGAGAAAGTTCCTGCTCACTGCCGTCTCTGTCTGGCAGGTCAGTCAGTGGAAAGCATGGACAGTGATTTGCCAGTGTTGGCTGAATACCAGCCTGGAGTTGACATATCCAGTAGATGGATGGTAGCAGTCTTCCTGGCAATTTAATGATTTCAGTTTTGTTTGACAGCTTGCGCAAGTTTGTCTAGTCTCTTCAGACCGGAGGACGAGTCATTTTGTACACTGGGGAACCATTGGTAAAGTCACTTATGGGATGTGATTGAGGCTTTTTTTGTTTCCCCAGTTAGAATAGGAACTGATGATTTAACACAATTCAAGATTTTTTCAAAGTGACTGTGGGTTCTGCGCAAGATGCCAGTCATTCTGTCAGTGGTTGCTTCAAAACAAAGTCTTCCCTGTTCCATGTCTGTATGACTTTTTCACCTGTGGCTCACATGTCAGCAACCTGTTTGCCACCTAAAAGATGTTCAGCTACCACTCTGCTTGAACAAACCTGGATCAACAAGCATTATTTAACTTTAAGATTCTGATTGGCGTCACGGCTATGTTTTGGTGACTACGGATGTCTTTTCCCTTTAGTGCTGTCTCACTCACAAGTCAAGACCAAGAGAGAGTAATGTGATTTTGGTGGTTTCTCTGAAATGAGCCACATCATGGGTTGGTCCTCTCCAGGGTCTCTTTCTGAATGTTCCTCAGGCATTGGCGATGTCATCTCCGTCTTGGCCACATGGGCAGTTGGGATGAGGACTTTGACTTCTGGTCTGTTATCTTGTGTGAACTTGATTCATGTCTGCAGTCCAGTGATGTGTTGTGTTGAGATGCTGGTGCCCATTATCTTGATGCAGGAGGTGGTCTTCCGCTCAGCCTTCGTCATGCCTGCACAGTGGAGTTTTATGGTGGAGTGCAGTGTGCCGGCCCTGCCCTTGTAAGTTCAAACCTATGGCTTTCTTCTGTTGTGACCAAGCAAGCTGGGACGGTGACTTAGGTCTTCAGGCCGAAGGTTGTACTTCGGTGTCCTTCTCCTAGGCAGTTCACTGCCACCAATCCGATAAGGAGCTACCTCCCTTATCTTGAAGTGACCAGGATGGCTTGAGTTTGAGACACCTCCACAGCCATTATGAAGAGAATAGCTGGAGTGGTGTGGCTGTCGGAATGCTCATTGAGCCTGAGGGAGTCGGCTGCTGGTGAAGACACTTAACAGACTTCCTGCATAAGTACATGCTGCAGTTGTTGCTGAAACTGAAAGTGACGAACAAAAAACAACCCAGCTTAGCTGAACAGCTAAAAGTAAAATTCAGATTGAAAAGACCTGTGCAAAGGAAACATGTAATGCAACAGAATGCAGATGGTGTAGTAATTAACGCTTTATACCCCAGGTACTGATTTATCTGTAACACACCATTTGCTTCCCTTATACTGAGTATGGATATATTTCTTCACTGCAGCGGGCATATAGTATGCAGTTTCATTTTCAATCAGTTGTATTCTCACTTGGTGCTTTTTGCATGTTTGGGGGGTTTTGCCTCTATGTTGTTCACCAGTGTTTTCAGGGGATTGGGGTTGTTTTTTTTAATGATGTTTTTGAATTACAGCTTCGGCAGAGCATTCTGCTGTTGTAGCAACACTGGAGAGGTGCATAGTGTTGAACATGAAATTCAGCAAGGAAGGGAAGTGGGATGAATCATGAAGATTTTTAAAAGTGAGAGTAATTCACAGAGTGATTAAAGTAGAGAAAGATTTGACAGTGTTTCTCAGCTGTCAGAAGTCAGAACTCATTCTGAAAGGATCATGGGGAAAGGTTGCCTGGTCTGCCTGCGAGTCTCAAAGCTGTGGTCAGAATTGATCTGAAACGTCCAGATGGTGTGGATCAGATGACATGAACTGCTTAACCACTGTCTCCTTATATACAAGGCCCATGATCAGTGTTTTGGATACTTTGAATATTGCCAGCAGTGATAAACTAATGTCCCAGCTGAAGTATGCACTTTGGTTATAAATGCACAGGAATCTACAGAAACCCAAGGAGTTGTTCCAGACAAAATTTTGGAAATTTTTATCAATAGGGTGTGTTGAGGGGAAGGGGTTGGGGGGATGGATGGTGGTGCTGTACACCATAGCAAAGAACTGTTTGTGAGGAGAGCTTCCAAGTGTACAGATACTATACGTACAAGTATTCACGTGCAGTACAGTACATGGGTACACATTGGTGTACAAGAATTGCCACATCGATGACATATTTTTCATTACATCATCACTCCTTTTGACACATAAACCTCCAGTTCAGTGCCTGCGCGCCCTCCCCCCCCCCCCCCCCCGCTACCTCACGCACTTTTATTATTTATTGAATTAGAATACTATGATTATTTCAGTGCATCTTTGCGAAGACCCGTTGTGATGGGGAGGGGTGTTCACTGTGAGGGGAGTTTTTATATGCTTTGTTGAGTTCCTTCTAAAGCCAAGGAAAAGGTATATTTGCAATATTTGTTTCTGGCATTGTTTGATTTGGGGGGACACCTGCAGGAAAGGAGGATTTGGTGAGTGCCCTGAAAGGGGTGGAAACGGGCATTGATCTTGGTGGCCAGGAAACACTTGACAATCAGCATTGCCTGTGGACAGGGGGAGTTATGCAAGGGGCTTACTTGACTAACCTGAACCCAATCCTCACCAGACCAGCAGTGCAGAACAGTGGTTAATGTAGCTTGATGGCTTTTGCTGCTGTCCTTGTTTGGTGTGACACACCCATCAGTCTTAGGACAAGATCGATGGAGAAGGATTGTCTCCGTTAAGCTCTGTTTGGCCTGGTTGGAGATTTTTGTTGGCTGTTAAGTAGTATTTTGTCATTAACCAAGTTGAGGTGCATGCCGTGGTGAGCGAAGGCTAAAAAAGCATGTGGTAATGTCAAAGTTTTGTCATGAAGAACTTGTATCACCCCCCCTTCCACCCAACTCGCACAAACACACACACACACACACACTCTCTCTCTCTCTCTCTCTCTCTCTCTCTCTCTCTCTCTCTCAAAAACAAAAAGTTTGTGAAAAAGGTGAGGTATGATCTAGTCTTTTTGGTGCAAAGATGTTGACGAAAGTCCTTTCTTCGTCAGCTTTCACATTGCACATCACTGTACCCTGGGGGAGGGAGTGGGGTTGAAGGTACAGCATGGTGTGATGGTTATATATTGCATCTTTCTGGAAGTCATAACTGAAATTTTCTTTTTATGATGAAATTCAGCCTGTTGGTTCGCAGGGAGAGTGCACTCTCATCACAGCAATTGAATCTCCACTTCTTTTCTTTTTCCCCCCCAATTTTTTTTCTTTCTTTCTTTTTCTGTGCATGTTTTTACCTGTTATATGCTATCAAAATGGATTTGTCCATTTAATTTTGCTTTGGGTTCTTGTACACATACTGATGGTATGCCCTCAGAAACCAGCATCCATACGAGCAGTTTGTGTAGTGAGAGATGGAGAAAAGCTCTGGCCTAAGCTTGACATGGAAGTGACTAAAACCAGCATCCATACGAGCAGTTTGTGTAGTGAGAGATGGAGAAAAGCTCTGGCCTAAGCTTGACATGGAAGTGACTAAAACCAGCATCCAGACGAGCAGTTTGTGTAGTGAGAGATGGAGAAAAGCTCTGGCCTAAGCTTGACATGGAGGTGACTAAAACCAGCATCCATACGAGCAGTTTGTGTAGTGAGAGATGGAGAAAAGCTCTGGCCTAAGCTTGACATGGAAGTGACTAAAACCAGCATCCATACGAGCAGTTTGTGTAGTGAGAGATGGAGAAAAGCTCTGGCCTAAGCTTGACATGGAGGTGACTAAAACCAGCATCCATACGAGCAGTTTGTGTAGTGAGAGATGGAGAAAAGCTCTGGCCTAAGCTTGACATGGAGGTGACTAAAACCAGCATCCAGACGAGCAGTTTGTGTAGTGAGAGATGGAGAAAAGCTCTGGCCTAAGCTTGACATGGAGGTGACTAAAACCAGCATCCAGACGAGCAGTTTGTGTAGTGAGAGATGGAGAAAAGCTCTGGCCTAAGCTTGACATGGAAGTGACTAAAACCAGCATCTGGGGTTTCCGAGCTGCTTAGCTGTGCATGCAGCATCCATTAGACTGCTGTTCTGTGATGATTAAATTAACTGTTATACCTGTTGTAACATGTTGTTTTTGTTGTTTGTGTGTTTTTTGTTGTTGTTTTTTTTATCTGCGCCTATTCATTGATCTTTCATTCAAGCTTTTTTGTTTTTGTTTGTTTGAATGCTTTTCATTCTGTGATTTATATGACATTGGTATAGAAATTGCTTTGAAAAAAAAAAGTTCTGGGTTAAGCATAGCCAAAATCTGTTGACTATTGAGTATTCTTTTACCTTCGCTTGGTGTGGTCATGTGTGGCAGGACTTGTGACTTTGCTGAAAGTTGGCTCCAATCTGCCGATCCCGTGTTTTATATATAAAAGCAATGGCCATTTGAAAATTGTATGACTTCATGTTTCAAACTTTATTTTTGTATATTTTATTCTATTTGTTGGAGGTAAGAAATAAAGCAAACAAGCCCTGTGTTGTGAATGATAATCAAACATGTCAAATTAAACTCTGTCCACATTCATTGGGTGCTCTACATGGCATGTTGTGTTGCTGTGTCGACAGGGACAGGAGAGTCGGGCAAGAGCACCTTCATCAAACAGATGCGCATCATCCACGGGAGTGGCTACTCAGATGATGACCGGCGCAGCTTCATCAAAATCGTCTACCAGAACATCTTCATGGCCATGCACGCCATGATCCGCGCCATGGACACCCTCAACATCCAGTATACCAATCCCAACAACAGGGTGAGTGCGCACACACCGCACTGTCTGTACGCGTCACGCCTAATGGCAGACAAGTCTGGAGTTGTTAAACCCTTTACTTCTGAACCTTGTTAACTCCCCCCCTTTCCCGAAAGCAGAAAATGGCTGCCCACATAGGGTAAAAAAAGGAACATGGCTGTTGACATAGCAGACTAGTAGTAATTCACAAGTGAACTTGGGAGTTGCAGCCCACAAACGCAGAAGAACCTTGAAGAAATGAGATCAGTGTGAGTGTGACATGCATGTAAAATGCAGTAACCACTTTTTGTGTCATTGTCATCAGTTTTTTCCAACCAAAAGTAAGTAGGTCCAAAGAGGAAGAAGTCCAGATATAAAGAGTGATGTCTGACATCCTGACCTGTGAGTGCAGTGCTATCTCGGTGAGGTGATATAACCCCTTCAGTGACCAGCAGATTCGTCCGCAGCAGTTCAGCAGTCGAAGGACTTGTTTGGTATAGAAGCATCAACAAGTGCATGCACACGCATTTGGCATGCATGTTTGCAGCATTGAATGGTATTTTGGCTGTATGTGTGATTTGAACAAGAGATTTGAATAAGAGATCTGACGTATTGTTTGGTTATCAGTGACAGTTTATGCAACAAAGGAAAAGCAAATAATATCTGAAGGTCAGGTTGCACTTACAGACCTTTCCACCACGTAGCTCCTGCATTGCAGAAAGAGTGAAGGGATACAAGGCCCATTAAAAGTAATAAAACTAGTATTTGGGAATATTTACTCCTTTTTTTTTTTTTTTTTCTTTTTAACACTCAGATAAAAAAGTTTTGTAATGCAGAAAAAAAAAGCACATTAATTTAGCTGACTTTGGGAAACATTTTGCCCTTTTTTCTTTTTTTCTTTTTTTCTTTTTTTTTTCAGAAGAGAAAACTTGTTATATAAACAGACAACTGGAACTCCAGTTAACACACATGACAGAGCTCTTTCCTGTTTGCTGTTGGAGAGGGTGGCGTCGCCATTTGTATCTGACATTTTAGATGGTATTTTCAACCTTGTTTTTAAAGCTTCAGAGTCTTCATTTTTTCCTACTGAAGGAATTTTGTGTTGTATTTCAACCGCTTGTGAAGCAATAACAAGTTGTTTTGTTGTTGTTTTTTGTTTATTTGCTAAGTTTTTTGTTGATTTGTTTAGGTATTTATTTTGAAAATAATTTTTATGCATGTCACTTGAAGGTGTTCCCTTTGATCGAAGGACGCAGGTGCCAGAAGATTTGACAAGCGCACTTCAAAATGACAGTGATGAAGCGATGCTGTGTTGAGCATGAATGATTTGCAGCTTGATTAGCCATGCGAATGGTTGTTGATTTCTCAGACACGTTTGAGTGTCCGAGAATGAAACCACCTCCTGGTTTTAGATTTAGAGCGTGAAGAGCACGCGCAAGACGCAACTTTAGGGAGTGAAATAACAAAACATTTCATTGCATAAATAATGTGTGTTGCATTTGTCATGGGCAGCCGTTTGTGATGGTGTTGTGGAAATGAAGGCTGTGTGCAAATAGTGAAATAGAATAGTAGATACAGAAAGAGTTGTACTGTTTAGGTGATTCTGTGGGAAAGGAAGCCCTCAGCTGTGTTAAGGGAAATGGCTATGATAAGATAGAATCAGCCAAGCAGGATTGAAGAAAGGGAGTTCCAGCACCGTGAGTACCTTTCCAGTTGCCATTGTCAGTCGTGGCAGTTTGAAGGCATGATGATGGCCTGGTGGTAACGCGTCCACCTTGGAATTGAGAGGATCTGAAGGCACAGGACTGAATCCTACTCTTGTCTGTTTTTTGTCAGAATTTTCTTCCCCTCCACAAGACATTTGAGTGGTGGTCTGGAGGCCAGTCATTCGGATAAGACGATTAAACGAGGTCTGCCTGTGTGCAGCATGCACTTAGCACACATAAAAGATCCCACAGCAACAAAGGGGATGTCCCTGGCAAAATTCTGTAGAAGAATCCACTTGCAGACAGAAATAAAAATGGTGGCGCTGCACTTCAGCGAAGCCCCTCTCAGCCCAAATTTCACGTAGATTAGGGTTTAGGGTTGTAGCCAGTCATTGGTCAGTGACACGTGTATACATATTTGAAGTGACCCATCAATGTGGCAGCCAGTCGGACACTTGACTTAATGGGTTTTTTTTTTTTTTAAGAAAGTCGGTCAGACCAAAAGCCTTTTGGCTTTCTGTAGGTCTCTCTCATTCCCCTGCAGAATAATGGTTACTGCAGTTACAAACTCCGGAAAAAAGAACAAACAAAAAAATTGTGGCTGTTGTGGACACAGTGGTTTACTGTGAAAAAGGACTTCCCCAGAACATCTACTGCTTACTCCATTTTATCACAGTTGTTTCCTGACATCTATCTGACCACTTATTTTGCAGTTCAGAATGGGCTGTGCATCACATATCCTGTGGTGTGTGGGTGTATACAATTAGTATGTGCAAGCGAGGAGTTTAGGAACAGGTGCATGTTTGCCTGTGTGTGTGTATACTGTATGTGATGCTTTTGTGTGTGTGTGTGTGTGTGTGCAGTGCTTCACAGTTTGTGTGTGTGTGCATACGTTTTGACTGATTTGTGTGTATGCCATGCTTTTTTGTGTGTGTCTGTTAGTGTGTGTGTATGTAAATTTTTTTTTTTTTTTTTTTTTTACTGTTTCGGAGTAATTTTTTCCTGATCCAGAATAGTGCGTAATTGCTCACATGCATGCATACATACTTGAACAGGAAACATTTCTTTTGCAGCGGTCAACAACGCATCAACAGCACCAAGAAAACACATCAACAGCACCAAGAAACACACACACACACACACACACACACACACACACACACACACACACACACACACACACACACACACACACACACACACACTCATTCATTCATTCATTCATTCACACACTCATTTAAACTGTTCCACAGGTGTGTGTATACAAAAGCTGGCGTGCGATAGACAACATTAAAATGAAATACACGTTGTGTGATGAGGAAAGGGGCGCGGAGGCCTTGACTGCCTTTGGGGGGGAGGCTGAAATGGGGATTTTTCATGCCCCATTATTATTTATTATTTTTTTTAATGAACCATTGATTTTGTGGTGAAGCATTTAAATGACCATTAGTGTGCTCAACCGCACGTATATGCTGATGGAGAAATCTATAATGACAGAAAAAGTAATACAAAACAATACAATACTAGTATAGTGAAAGCATATTCTGTCATGCCAGGCACTGAACTTATAAAAACAAAGGTAGATTTTAGATTTACTAACAGGCAGATGGGCTCATCTCTCTTTAAAACGGCAGGTAAAATAATATACACCATAAACTCTGTTAACATCAGATTCTAGTTTTTTATTCTGAAGGTGTCGGTATGCATACATATATTTGTCTAGCGGCCTTGAACTGAAGTGAAAGAGTGGTTTTGAAGTTCATTGCTAGGCTTCAGATGGTTAGTGATGAAGACTGTTTCTTTGGTAACAAGGTGAATGTAAGCTCTGCTGAGCGGTGTCAAGCACAAGGTTATCTTTATTTGTTGTCCTGTTCTGAGCAGCATAGGAGTCACTCCTTACACTTTCATTTCTGCCATCTGTAAGGCAAGGAAACTCCCATGTCGCGTGCCTTGTGAGAAGCCCTCACTGCAAAGTCTTATCTCTGCTGAGGTTTGCATGATACTAGACTGATGTTCCCGCTCAGTGCTGGCTTCATAAAGGCTTCCATGCATGATGGAAACCATTTCACAGTTCTTGAACTTGAGGTAAACCAAGAGTTTTTTGTTTTTTTTAATCAGTCTTTTTTGTTTTGATGTTATTATTTTGTTCATAATACAGTATAATCTTGTAAGTTTCCTACAGAATGGTTTTGTTTTTTATATCTTTTCTGCCCTGGAATGGCCGGTGTGATGGGTTGAGCTCAAAACACGTTGAAATGAATTGATTAAAATCAGGATGTTGAGCCACCCATGTGGGACTAACCTCGCCAAGACATCTCATCGGCTTTGTCGTTTGACAGATGATGGGTTAGATTTTGTCAGATCCTGCAACAGTGGTTAGAGTGGCTGTCACATGTACAGTATATCTGGTGCAGATGTAGTGACAATTGGCAGCCTGTTTTCTGACATTCTCTTTATGCCTTTTTCCTCCCCCTGCTATTGCTATGGAGCATACTTCACAGAGTGGACCACCTGTGATTCAGCATTTTCAAGTCTCTTAAATAATACAAAGATATGTGTCCGCATTGGAATATATATATATGTGAAATTGAGAATTTTCTTAAAACATCTTGGGACATTGCTGACCTCTTGCCTGTGCTGACTTTGACAAGGACAACGTTGACTCTTGTATTGCGTGTTGAACTGGGCAGACGCTGACCAACTTTAAACACAAAATGTTGCATGTGGATCCAAATTGGATCAGGGTGTTGCTCATGGTCCATTCTGTCCATGTACAGTCTGGAAAAGTCAGGGGGGGGGGGGAATGAGAGCACCACTCCCAAGGCTGGAAAAGTCTAAGGAAAATCTGTTTTGCCTTTCGGGGTTTGGAAAAAAAAACTTGTAGTTTTAGTAAAAGTTAAAGAAAACACTTGACCAGTACCATTCAACAGAGATCTTCAAATTCAGTGCCATAATTTTTTGTTTGTTTGTTGTTGGTTTTTTTGGTGTGATGAAAATTGAGCAATGGTAAAAAAATTTTTAAAAATAAATAAAAATTTAAGTGATGAACATTGATAGCAGGATATCCATTGATCTCTTTCATCAGCAGTGCAGCAAATTGTTGAATCTATGTTGTGTTCTTGGGAAAGCACTTTATTCAGATTTTCATCACTTTTCCCAGTTGTGAATGGGTTCCTGACTTCATTTGGAAACGGTTTGGACAGTGGAAGTAGAAGTTCGGGGCCTGCCTCCTGGTGCAGAGACTTAGACACAATGGATATGAATTCACTGTCCCAGTGGCTGTTCAAGGCGATGGGACCTGATGCACAGGATGCATGAAGTACCTGGTGTCCAGGGAGCATCATTCGGTGGGGGGCGTGCATGCATTATCACTTTGTACTCCCATCAGTTCAGATGCACTGCAGTTTCAGCTGAGTGCACTGTCAGAGCCATACTTTGTACACACACATCATTATCATCAGAAACATGCTGAATCCCCTTGAAAACACCAATAACACAGTCTTAAGCCAACAAGCTAACAGCACTGAATGAAGATGCAGTTGATTAAAAAAAATGGAACTAAATTTGCCCACTGTAGTACAGAAATAGTACTCAGTCCAAGGGAATCAACCAGATTTTACAGTTATATCAGTACTGGGGGGGTACTAAGTGTTAACCATTGCTGTTCTGTCGTGTCTGCTAAGGTTTCTTTATTACGTGTTATGAGTTTTGTTTTGTATTGTTATGACATTATTTTTTGTGGGGCCTGTTTGACATTGGTGAGTGTGTGTGTGTGTGTGTTGCAGGAAAATGGCAACATGATCAAACAAGTGGACTATGAGACAGTGACTACATTTGAGAAACAGTATGTGGACGCCATTCGCACATTATGGGAGGACCCTGGTATCCAGGAGTGCTATGACCGGCGCCGCGAGTACCAGCTCACAGACTCTGCCAAATAGTGAGTCGCAGTGGTTTAGTTTGAGCACATCTTTGGTAATTGGGACTTGTGAAGAAAATCTTCAGTTGGAACTTCTGAAGCATAGAGAACATATGTCCTTATGTGAAACATAAAGCAGCAACAAGTTTATGGTTTATAATGTACAGGGGATGTTGCTCTTTTTTGCTCAGTGTTTTAGCTATAGATTATCCAGACTGGCTTAGGAGGGTGTTGGTTGAAATGCCAGTATGTTCTTTCACCTTTTTGTGTGTTGTAAACGGCATTTCAGCTTTGACCACTGATGTAAAGATTAATGATAATATTGATGATGATGATATTGAAACATTTTTGTGGCACATTTTTTTCTCTGTATAATTTAGCTCTGTGTGCTGTTTAGATGCTGTTTGTGTTGCAAGCTGGTCAGAATGCCATGATGGGTGCAGCTGCACTGATGGCATGATTGCCAGAGCACTGTGGTAGGTGCTTCTGCACCAGTCCCTGGCTGGCATGGAATGTACACTTTGCACATGTTTATCAGTGGGTTACCCTGACAGGTTTAGGAGCATGTTGGTTGAAATGCCAGTTGTCGATTTTTCCTTTGTGTGTGTGTGTGGGGAGGGAGGCGGGGGGGGGGGGAGGGAACGGGGTTGGGGTTGTAGGTAAGCAGCACATCAGCTTATACAGCTGAGAAATGAAACATTGATAAAAGTTTCTTTCTGCTGCCATATAGTAACCTTGGTTTACCTTGTGTGGATAGAGGAAGGTTGGGGGTGTTTCAGGTTAGGGAAGAGAGCAGACTGTGGAGACAAAAGTGTGCATGGCATTATCAGACACAGACACTTGAGTAAATTTGTGCAGTAAGAATGTGTCTTTTCTTTCTTTCTTTCTTTTTTTTCAAGGCTTCAGTGTGTTTGTTTGTTTTTCTTCTTTATTTTGTTAAGAAATAGAAATATCCTTGCAAGTAAATTGTCCCTGTAGTGCTCTGTAGTTGTTTACTAAATTTAAAAAAATTCTATTGAAAAGCCTTAAAAACCACATGAAGACATGGTTAAAAAAAAAAAAAAAATGAAAGTAAAAATTAAGAAATCACAATTGATTTTTTAATGAATGGAGGAAACTGTAAAAGTGTTGTTGGAGAGATGGAGGGGAGGAGTGGGAAAATGGTGGAGGTAGGTGTGATAAGGGGAGTGGGGAGATAAGGAAGAGAGATGCAAGGACGAAGACACGGAAGAGGAGACACAGTGGACAAGACAGGTGATCAGTGTTGGGAGAGAAAAGTGTGTGTGTGTGTACAAACAGGGTTTTCTTTGTGTGTGTGTGTGTGCAGCTACTTAGACAGCGTGGACCGGATCTCAGAGAACAACTACCTGCCCACATTACAGGACATCCTGCGAGTGAGAGTGCCCACTACAGGCATCATTGAGTACCCCTTTGATCTGGACAGCATCATCTTCAGGTGAGTAGTACCCCTTTGATCTGGACAGCAGCATCTTCAGGTGAGTAGTACCCCTTTGATCTGGACAGCAGCATCTTCAGGTGAGTAGTACCCCTTTGATCTGGACAGCAGCATCTTCAGGTGGGTAGTACCCCTTTGATCTGGACAGCAGCATCTTCAGGTAGGGGCACCACACCAAACCCCACCCCACTCCCACAGCGCCTCCCATCCCCTCTCCCTATGTACCCTGCTCAAGGCCCTGCGTTGTTGATCTGAGTACTTGTTGCATGTACGCTGTGAGTCTTCGCATCTTAGGGCTTTCCTCAAGGCTGCCTGTTGACCTATCATGTAGAGCAGTGGCCTTGTTATGCGCCCTACTAGGATCAAAACGTCTACAGGAGTAGTAGTATCATGTTGGGCCACTGTTCTTATCGCCTCCCCCATCTTAAGGGAATCGATAGAGGAACTGGGGGGAGGGGGGGGGGGGGGCAATAAGAACAATGGTACAACGCAACTTACTATACTGTATGTACTACTCGCAGGTTAGTGTCCCATTTACGGACCAGGATATTTTAACGCCACCACCACCCCACTCTCCACCCTCCCACCGCTTGACGTTCGAGTGGTTGTCTGGCTGCTTTTCGTATGGATGAGATGATAAAACGAGTTCCTGTGTACAGCATGCACTTACGTTAAAGTATCTGCAGCAACAGAAGAGTTGTCCTTGGCAAAAAGCTGTTGAAAAATCCATTTTTCGCAGCCAGAAGAAAAAAAAAGAGAAAGAAAAACTGGTGGCGCTGCTGTGTAGTGACGCATTCTCTCCAAGGAGAGCAGCTTGAATTACCCCTGGGGAAATATGCTGTGACAAAAAGCAGTACAATATGATACAGTACAGTAGAGCAGTCTGTTCCTAAGGCCTCAATCTTCTTCTTTGTCTGTCTCCCCCCCCCCATGTATGGAAACAACCATTCTGGTTGAGGAAAACAACAGTGGTTTGTGCCTTTGTCTTACGCAGGGTAACACTACTTGTTTTTGGGCTTGTTAAAATGTACCAGTTGTTTCATTTACTGTTTGCAGAAACATGGCTAACCATGACTCAAAGTTAACCAAATTTTACTGTTTTCAATTTGAATCCTTGTGAAGTTTTAGGACTCCTTTATTTTTGACCTGGAAAAAAAAAAGATTTGTCATTTGACTTTACATAATAGATGACACTTTGTTTAAAGATGATAATGAATTTGTGTGATCTTTTTAATATCTCATTGTCTGCTTGAGAAAGCCAAATAGCCATAGATATGAACTTCACCCTTCCATTCAATGAATTGTATTGCAAACTGCTGTTTGTATTGCTGGATTGCTGTTCCCAGTTGAAGATAGGAGGGAGTAGGAGGGGGTTAGGGACATGTTGCCCTTGCCTTTGCCTTCACGGAAGTCACAGACTTGTTTGCTGTGGCTGTGATGTTTAGCACATATAGTTCACAGCTCTAATAAAAGGTTTCAGAAGGTAGGGCATTTCCTCATGGTAAACATCCAAGTCTGTAAAGATATTCAACAGCATTGTCAAGTGAATAATTAGAGTGGAAAAATATTGGTTGGGAAATGGCTTGTCATGGGAAACGTTCAAGGAACGACTTGTTTAGATATTAAACAATGTAGTTAAGTGAATGATTTCAGTTTCAGTAGCTCAAGGAGGCGTCACTGCGTTCGGGCAAATCCATATACGCTACACCACATCTGAATGATTTAAAAATAGTATTAGTAAATTAAAAATCAAAATTGAGAGGCTTGTCATAAAGAAGTGTTGTAAAGGATCGAATCTTGTACACATAATGTGCATTTAGTCTTTGGCTAGTTAGTCTATATTTACGCTGTGTTTCGCTGTCGGTATGTGTGTAGATAGCTTTGATTTGAACGAGTGCATATCCTCTGTGTTTGTGTGATGCAGTAAATTCAGTGATGTTCATTTTATGCCAAAGCAGGGATGCAGGTTTGTTTTTCTTTTTTTCTTTCTTTCTTTCTTTTATTTTTTTCTCCTTGTGTGGAAAGGATGGCAGTTTGTGTATGTGTGTTGCAGGATGGTGGACGTTGGAGGTCAGAGGTCTGAGCGAAGGAAGTGGATTCACTGTTTTGAAAACGTCACATCCATCATGTTTCTAGTCGCCTTAAGTGAATACGATCAAGTCTTGGTGGAGTCGGACAATGAGGTGAGCACCGCTTTCTTTTCCCCCATCAGTTACTCTGGCTGTGAATAGTGTCGGTAGTTTTAAGAACTGGAAATCATTCACATCAAATCATGTTGCTTATACTGTAAACCACCTTGCAAGCACCTACCCCCCCACCAGGCACAGATTTCACCCTGGATTTGGGGATGGGTGTTTTTTTGGGGTACTTAACCCTTTGTTGTAATCCTTCCCCTTTCTTTGTTTCACCACACACAGTACTGGCTGAGTGTTTAGGCACAAGATGTCTCTTTAAACTGCTGGTATCAAAAGGAAATTGTTCAAATGTGTAATAGGTTTTTGTGCTAAAGTCTCCTCTGTCTCTGTCTCCTTCATTCGCTATCGCTCATCTTTCCTCCTGTTTATTTCCTCTTCCTCTCCTTCCTCCCTCTCTCTCAGTTTCACACATTGCTTTTTGTGTATGTGTGTCTGACAGAGAGAGTCCGGGAGTGAGAACGAAAAGCTGGATTCCGAGACGTGGATTAATGCCATGCTCTCACTTGGTTTTCCAATGCAGACGATCTATTCTTTGTATCCAGATCTAAATCTGCACGGCTTTATAAAGCAGCACGATTACAGTAGCAAACTGAATTGCCATTAGAACATGAAATTTCTTTTTTCTTTCCAAAGTAGGGGGTATGTGTTTAATGGCAGTAGCTCAGTCTAGCTGCAAGGGGCCATTTCAGGGTTGAAACAGAAATAAGATCATGACATGGTCAGTGTATCTTGTCAGTCAGATGTCTTGATGTCATCAGAAATCACAAACATACAATACACAAGTGCGACATAGTCTGTGGTCAGAGAAATGGAGGGACAAAGTGTGAGAAGACTAGGTGGTTGTCTCAAAAATAATCTTGTTGGGTATTCTGTGATTGTATCTGTTCATTGAAACATTATCTTTTTTGTTGGTAATAAACAAGTACATGAAACAAACATGAAAAACAAAATGGGGAGTTAGTGAGTGAGTTTTACTAAAACAGATGGTGCTGTGCTGTTGCAATGTGCTGTCCCCGAAGGGAGCAGCTTGGATTTCTCAAAGGGAAATCTGTTATGCCCCAAAAAAAAGTGATAACAGTACACAGTACAGTAAGAGCAATTTTATACACACATCACACGGTAGTGAAGAGGAGAGGTCTAGGTCCACTCACTCGATGAACATTTTGTTTTATTTGTATTTCTTTTTATCACAACAGATTTCTCTGTGTGAAATTTGGGCTGCTCTCCCCAGGGAGAGCACGTCGCTACACTGCAGCGCCACCCATTTTTTTGTATTTTTTCCTGCGTGCAGTTCGATTTGTTTTTCCTATCGCAGTGGATTTTTGTACAGAATTTTGCCAGAAACAACCCTTTTGTTGTCGTGGGTTCTCTTACATGTGCTAAGTGCATGCTGCACACGGGACCTCGGTTTATCGTCTCATCCGAATGACTAGCGTCCAGACCACCACTCAAGGTCTAGTGGAGGGGGAGAAAATATCGGCGACTGAGCCGTGATTCGAACCAGCGCACTCAGATTCTCTCGCTTCCTAGGCTGACGCGTTACCTCTAGGCCACCACTCCACAGTGGATCAAGTGATCCTCACTTCCTGCTTTAAACACTTTCTACCCAGATACTGATTTATCTGTTACACCCGGTGGCTTCCTTTGAATCAAGTTAAGATATTTTTTAACTGCAGTGGACACATTCATTTCCACTTTCTCAATCAGTTGAACTCTCGCTTGGTGCTTTCAGCTTGTTGGCTTTAGCCTCTCCCTTTGTTAGCCAGTGTTTTCAAAGGGACTGAGCATGTTTTTTGATGACATGAAGTACAGCTTTGTTAGCACATTCAGCTGTTGTGGGGCTGGTCCACAGAAACTACAGTGCAGCTGTTTAATTCAAGATGTTGAAACAAAAAAAAAAAAAACAAGAAAAAAAAACACTAAAAAAAAAAAAAGGAGCAGAAGGGAAAAAGCCTTTGCCTTGAAGCTTGTTGATAGACTGCATATTAACTGTACTGTGTGTGTGTGTTTCAGAACCGTATGGAGGAGTCCAAAGCCTTGTTCAGAACAATCATCACCTACCCCTGGTTCCAGAACTCGTCAGTCATCCTGTTCCTCAACAAGAAGGACTTGCTGGAGGAGAAGATACTCCACTCTCATCTAGTAGACTATTTCCCGGAGTTTGATGGTAAGTGGACCGTTTTTGTTTTTTGTTTTTTTCTTATGGGAAATCTTTCTTGATATTGTTAGATAAGTTGTCTTATTCTGTCCACTTTTGGCCTGAAATGTATATGGGTTGTTGTTTTTTTTGTTGTTGTTGTTTGTTACATTGGTTGGTTGACAGTAATTGTTAGCTTCAGTTGTTCACTACTTTTTCCTTGGTCAGTTCTTGGACAGTAATGTTTTAAGACACTGGGGTCACACAGTTAAAATACCTGGCACTTTACAGAATGGTTTATGAGAGTCATGAACACAAGTCTCACCTGGCACGCTTGTGAATCCTTTGTTCAAGTCAGACTGATAGAATACTCGCGGGGGGGCACTCGTTCAGTACAAATACTATCCCCATCTTTTGGAAGTTCTCTGTTAAAAATGTTCCTCTTTTCTGTGGCTCTTTTCTGGCTTTTTAAAACATTTTCTTTCTGTCTTCTCTTACTTACCTGTTTTCTGCCTTACAGGTCCATTCACCTTTTTTTGTTTTTTCTGAAAGTCTAGAACTTTTTTGTTTTGTTTTTTTGTCTTTTTCAGGACTTAAAAATTGGGCACTCTTACTTCATTGCATTCTTTTTTGTGCCAGGGACATGTGAGGTGCCCGTCGAAAATTTTTCTTGTTGTCGTTATGTATTGCTATATTAGTTGATTTATTTTTGATCCTCTGTAAGACAGAACGGTCAGTGGCAGAGGCATGTCCAAGGTTAATATGTGCATGAGTATGAGTGTACTTTGTGGCTTATGTTTTTTTGTTCTTGATATGGCTCCTTTTTTTCTTCTTCTTTTTTCACTGGTGTATTGACCTTTAAGGGGGTGAAAAGTTGTAATCGAACAGTATGTGCATGAGCACAAGTCCATAACTGGTTACGGAAGAGCTGAAGACTTAAGAAAAAAGTGCAGTCAACTTAAAAGACAACGAACTGTTACAAGTGAATGTGTGAGTCTGTAATCAGGCTGTGTGCGTGTGCATAAGTCTGTAATCAGTTACAGAAGACCTGAAAACTTGGGGGGGAAAAAAGAAAAGAAAAAAATGAATACTGAAAAGACAGCAAACTGTAAGAAGTGAATGTGTGAGTCTGAGTCTGAGATTGAGAGGAAACCCTGGCGGAGAAGAAAAGAAAAAAAGTGACACTGCCAAGTCTTCTGGAAAGGATACAGCAAACAGTGATCACAAGGACAGAAATGGTCAAACCCAGTTTGTGCACTCTGCCTGTGTGAATTCTCCCGCAGTCATGGTGGCTCTGATGATTGTTGTTGTCATGTTGAATTAAACAGGATGTAGTGTTTCTGAAAATTCTTGAAAAATTTCTGTTTCTTCCTTCTTTATTTCATTGGCTACTGATGATAAAGAATTTGATAATGATATGTATACTTATATAGTGCCTATCCTCGGTCAGAGACCACGCTCAAAGAGCTTTACAAACACTTAGTCATTTGCACAGCAGGCTGCCTACCTGGGTAGAGCTGACAGACAACTGCTGTTGGGCTCACTTATACAGACATGTAACATTTTACGTGCTTGGCCGTTTTTTTTTTTTTACCACGCCGTGGAGGCAGCCATACTCCGTTTCGGGGGTGAGCATGCTAGGTATGTTCTTGTTTCTATAACCTACCGAACACTGACATGGATAACAGGATCTTTAACATATGTATTTGATCTCTGTGTGTTTACACACGAAGGGGGTTCAGGCACTAACAGGATTGCAGATATGTTGACCTGGGAGAGATCGGAAACATCTCCACCCTTGACTAACCAGGTGCAGGGGATCACACTCGGGAAGCCGGCAAGATTCCTGCACTCAGCCATTTGACCTCAATACCTAGACGGGCGCAATAGCCGAGTGGTTAAAGCGTTGGACTTTCAATCTGAGGGTCCCGGGTTCGAATCACAGTGACGGCGCCTGGTGGGTAAAGGGTGAAGATTTTTCCGATCTCCCAGGTCAACTTATGCGCAGACCTGCTAGTGCCTGAACCCCCTTCGTGTGTATACACAAGCAGAAGATCAAATATGCACGTTAAAGATCCTGTAATCCATGTCAGCGTTCGGTGGGTTATGGAAACAAGAACATACCGAGCATGCACAACCCCGAAAGCGGAGTATGGCTGCCTACATGGCGGGTTAAAAACAGTCATACACGTAAAAGCCCACTCGCCACATATGAGTGAACGTGGGAGTTGCAGCCCACGAACACAGAAGAAGAAGAATAAGACCTCCATACCTGTCAGATTTGGGGGAGGCATGTATGCCATGGGTTTGCCAGCCTTGAGACGGCCATGGCAGGGGGGTGGAATGCAGGAAGGTGACCGTTGTGAATCAGTGCCGGACTTGTTTGTGGCTTGCAGGTGACAAAAAGGATGCAACGGCTGCCAGAGAGTTCATCCTGAAAATGTTTGTGGAGTTGAATCCAGACCCGGACAAGATCATCTATTCCCACTTCACCTGTGCTACAGGTAAAGGAATTGTGCCGGTTGTTCTGTTCTGTTCTGTCTCCCGCCTGCCCTAGTGTGTGTGTGTGTGGAAACCATAGAAGCCCTGAGCGGAGCAAAGTTGGTGTTGCCAGTTTTATACACTTCAGACTCTTGTCATTTCTTACTCTCTGTCATGAAAATTACGTGCATTGGAAATTTTGGGGCTTTTAGACATAGGCTGATGATCTGAAATTGTTTATTGCGATTTATGTATGTATGTTTGTTTATTTATTTATTTATTTATTTATTTTATCTTTCATGTTCCATTTTTGTGCTTGCAGACCTGCCAACTGCTATGCTTGAGTAGAGCATACTACACTGAGCTTCAGATGCTCAAATGCTACACATAAGTAGTAGAAATCAAGCAGTGATTAAAAATGGTATGATAGAGATAGTTAAATAGGGTTTGTACAGTCATTTCAGTCTGGAGAAAAAAAATCTTGTGAAAATGAGAACCATTTCCAGTTCGGTATGGAAAACTTTCAGTCTGGTCTTGAAAATGTGTTTTGCATTTCGTTTGGTCGCATCTGTGGAAACCCTGGCTTTTCTTTGGATAATAACAAGAGAAGATTTATACCAAGAGATTTACACAAGAGTTTGTAGTGTTGTGTCACATGATTATCAGAGTTTGTTTCTTTGACCAGAACCAGTCAGTGGTAAGTTTACATTTTTCTTGACATAGTTCTGGAGAAAACTATTGATTGATCCATTATACTCAGCTCTGTCACGTTTTTTGTTTGTTTGTTTGTTGTTGTTTTTGTTGTTGTTATTGTTTATATATTATAAAGGGTAAATAAATGATTTTTTTTAAAAGACTATGTAATGACAGCAGCAGCAACAAAATGACCAGCCACAGTATTCCTGTGATGTTTTTCATACCCTGTGCTTCGGAGTGTTTCAGTGTAATCTTAGTTTGCACGTTGATCAATTGATTGATACAGATACTTATATAGCGCCTTTCCTCATTCGGAGACCAAGCTCTAAGAGCTTTACAAACAGGGGGTCATTTGCACTACAGTCTGCCTACCTGGGTAGAGATGACTGACGGCTGCCGCTGGGCGCTCATCATTCGTTTCCTGTGTCATTCAGTCAGGTCTCAGGCACGCTCACATACACACTCAGACAGACGTGTAACAATGTGCATGAATAACCTGAGTTTGTAGAGGATTCATTCATGATGTGGTCTTGTGCAGTCATGTGGGCTGGAAGCCAAATTGATCAGCATGTAGCAGAGGGTTGATGGAAAGGCATTGTGCATGTGTGAAGGGAGATAATGTCAGTGTGTGTGTGACAAATGTGTGTCAAGGGAGATAATGTGGTGACAGTTATGTCAGTCAAGTTCTATGTGTGTGTGGTTTACAAGGAATGCAGTTGTCGTATAATATGGTTTTTGAAATAACAAAGTTGGGCATAGAAAAAGTGGAAGGAGGAAAAGGGGAGGGTGGTGGTGGAAGAAGATGGAAGTTCTGTACTTGTTGTGTCTGCAGTCGTTTGAAAGTACAAGGGAGAAAATTTATGATAGAAATGATGTGCTGACAGTTGTGGATCATTCAGTGATCATCAAGACCAACAAATGTTTACAGGTTTAAAAAAAAAAAAAAAAATGCTATCTTTCAACTCGTGAAGGCAGTTGACAGCATAGAAAAAAAAAGTGAGAATTTTGCAAAGGAAATGCACCATGACAGATGCTGTCTGTGCTGAAAGTACCACCAAAGTGCACATGCAGACAGCAATGTTAGCATGAGAAATAATTCTGGCAACTAAAGGGATGGTTTTGACATTTCTGTTGATGCTCAACTCATTGAATGCTGCCCGCATGTTGTGGGATGTTCCATCTTGTATATATATATCAGTCCACAAATGTCAGTAAGAGGTGTTAGACTGTTGGTTTCACAAATCAAGTGAGATAATGAACAGGATGAAAAGACAACCATGTTTAGAAAAAGAAAGAAAGAAAGAAAGAAGGAAAGAGTTCAGACAGGACTGGTTCCACTGTTGTTAGGGGGTGGGTGTGTCATGCGCTTTGTGGAGTTTTGTCAGCCATCAGTGAATATATGTGTATACACTGTGTTCAGAGGATCAAACCTTCATGATGTACATATTGATAGGTGAATGCTGGGATATATTTGGATATGTGAGCTGTTTATTTTATTTGTTGTTGTTTTTTACAAAAAGTTGTCATTGCTGTCTGTTGTTGGGTTTTTTTTTCCATTTATTTTTAAGATAATGGAGAACATCAGAGTCTTCATGACTTATGAATGCATTGAGGAACCACAAATAAACGTACGAGTATTGTTGATTTGCTTTCTACATTTATGAGCTGCAGCTAATACGTCAACTCATTTCAAGGTCTTGGAGGGGGCTTTTTATGTGTATGATTATTCTTACTCCTGCCATTTCGGAAGCCTTACTCTTGTTTTCAGGGATGTACATGCTGGGTATGCTTGTGTTCCCCTAACACACCAAACACTGGCTTGGATTACGGGATCTCCAGAGTGCGTATTTGATCCTTTTGTTTGCGTACAAGAGGAGTTGCGGCTCCAGCAGATCTGCACGTATGCTGACCCAGGAAGTGTGAAAAATCTCCCAACGTTAATCCACCAGGTGCTGGCACCTGTGTTGAACTCCAGACCCTCAGACAAGGCTGTAACCATTTAGCTGTTGTGCGGTGTAGGTAAATGTGTGTGCCGAAGCAAACGTGTGAAGCAATGGTTGTTTTCTTCTAGACCGGACAGCTTGTGAACCTCTGAGATGCATACATACATTAATGAACAAGGGTGGACGCCATTTTGCATGGGCATAGACGGATGTATATTTTGTGTACAATGTATATTTGTGTGTGTCGTTTGTTGCAAACACTGAGGTCGTGTGAATCTTAACGGGGCGTGTCCATACATACATCGACAACTTGAGCGTGGACATCGAGCGGGCGCAGCTGATGACGGTGTGCATTGTTTGCTGTTTGTGTGTGTGTTGCAGACACGGAGAACATCCGCTTTGTCTTCGCAGCAGTGAAAGACACCATCCTGCAACTGAACCTGAAGGAGTACAACCTGGTGTGAGCTGGGCCAGCCCACCACGGCAGCAGCAGCATATTTCCTCCGCAATTCATCGTCAACTTTGTGACAAGTGTCCTTGACCCTCACATACATGCATTCAGTGTGGATTGATAGCAGTCGGGTGTGCTTGGTGGCGGGGGGCGGGGGCCCTTTTTGGCTGACAAAAAAAAAGAAAAAAAAACCGGGAGGGTAAAGGGGGTGGGGGGAGCTTTTGGAGGGGGAGGGGGTGGGGGGGTCACCTCTCTCTCGCTCTCGCTCTTCTCTTCTCTCTCTCTCTCCTGATCCTTCTTTCCCTCCCCATCCCCTCCCTCTCCCTCTTCTACTACTTCTTGTGTGGTCCAGGGAGGAGGGGGTGTGGGTATGGGGGCCGCTTTCCCCACTTTTTTTTTTTTTTTTTTTTTTTTTTTTTTTCTCTCTCTCTCCCCTGGCAAGGCCTCTCATCACCACCACCTGAGCCACCCACCCCACCCCACCCCCCTTCACCCCCAACCCCCTCCCCGCCACACCCCACCACCTCACCTGACCCCGATGGCTGCGGCCCTGTAGCAGCAGCAAGGGGAGAGGGGTGGGGGCGTGTCAGGCGTGACTGGCCTGCCTGTGGAACACGCCCACCGCCGTTTGTCCTTCCTTCCTTCCTTCCTCCCTTCCTCTTACCCCCAACCCCCCCAGACATCCTTCTACGACTACTACTACAAGCAATTTGGCACAGCCTGGTGTTGTTTTTTGTTTTTTTGTTTTTTTTTTTTGTTTTTTTGTTGTTGTGCTTTTTTTTTCTCTCTCTCTCTCTCTCTCTCTGCCTCTCTCTCTCTCTCCCCCTATCTCCCTCTCTCCCTTCCTTCTGTATGATATTTGTGCTCAAAACAATTGTAGATTTGTGTTGTACAGTTTCTGTTACGTATTGTTTAAAAACGTTTTTTTTTTTAATCACTTAATGAACTTATTTCTCCCTTTTTTTTTCCTCCTAATTTCTGGAATGTCGTTTGTATGGTACCTGCTCTGTGTATGGTGGTGTTGTGTTGGAAGTGGGGGGGTTGGGGGTGGTGCTTTGTGCCCTGTTCTCTATGAAGGGGGGTGTGGGATTTGGGGGGGGAAGATGGTGGGCTGACTGGTCAGTACACACAAGCACACATGCTGTGATGTGTTTGTGTGTTGCGGCATCAGGCACACACACCCACACACCCTGTGTGTAGGGGAAGTTGGTTGCTGGCTGTGGTTGTCCTTTGCTTTGCTCTTGTCTCGTCGTCGTTGTGGAGATCCCCTCCCCATTATATCAGCCCTCAAGTTTTCATTCAGGACTGGAGGTGGGGGGGGAGGGGCAGTCGGGAGGGAGAGCATGTGGGGTCGACGGTGTCCGTACGTTGAAGGCTGCCACCAGCGTGCCACGTTTTTTTTTGCACAGGTTTGACCTTTTGTCACAGCGACCCCTCTTCCTTCCCCGTACCCCACACCCATACCCTGACCTCCCCTCCATCCCCCCATCTCTCTCTCTCTCTCTCTCTCTCTCTCTCTGCACACGCTTGCTGGCTTAGTACGCATGGACCCGAACCTGAACGCACTATCCGTCCCACCCCCACCCCATATTTTGTGTTTTGTAAAGGAATGTAAACAGCCTGTGCGTGTGGTGGGTGGGTGTTGGGATCGTTGTGTGGAATGGAGAGCTGTCCCTTGGAAAGGGCGGGGAATGTTCCTGCCCTGGATTGTCAGAGCAGGTGTTGACGTTGTGGAAAACTCATTATCGCCGCCGCATCATTTTTTTGTGTGTGTGTGTAGATGTCCCAGCATTAACTGAATGGGGTAGTGAACCAGTGCATTGCTCTCAATCAGTTGTAGGCGACCCTGTGGGTAGTGTGTTGTTGGATGTATTCACCTTAGCTGGACAGAAACTGAAAACATGTGACTGGTCTTGGATGGTTTTTTGTTTTTTTTTCTCTTACAGACATATGTCTGGTGCGTAGAGTGATGTGCTGGAGATTCACACTTACATTTACACTGACAAGATACACACAGTTGCGAATTATGTGTTACATTACACAGACATACATAAGGAAGTGTCGACTTTAGAAAGTTGTGTGAGTGTTGTGTTTCGACTTGGTGCTGTGAACAGTGGAAGTGGCACCACAAATGCAAACTGGTGTCCAGAATTGTCTTGTATTCCTTTTAAAATTAAAAAAAACAAAAAAAACCAACAACCAAACAACAACAAATAATTCTCTCATTTCCGATGTAGAATTCGTAATCTTTTCTTCAGACTGGAGCTTGTTGCAGCCGTCATTGGAGGGAAGTTGGGGGTGGTTGTAAGGAGTTATGGTGTGAACTGGTATGTCTTTGATGGTTTGGTAGAGGTGCTGGTTGGATTTGCTGGTTCTGGTGTTGTTGGCTTTGTTTGTTTTTTTTAAGGGAGCAAGGGGGGGGTGACAAAAGGGTCCTGAACCAGAAATGCAGGAGTAGCTCCACCAGCCCTTGCTTGCTGCCTGACATGCCAACCCAGCCCAGATCCCCAATTCAGGCACTGTCTTGTCACACCCACCGTTCCCCCCCCCCTCCTACCCCTTGCCCACTCCCTTCCTCCCTCCCTGCTTCCATCCCCCCATGGCGTACATGTGTGTGTTGTAGTGGTGCGGTAGTTCAGCTTGAAGCAGAGCCAGGTTTGTTGGGTGGAGGGAACGGGCTGTATGGCCTTGTTGTTGATCAGCCCACCCCCTCCCCCCACCCAGCCCCAAGTCTGGGGGACCGACTGGAGGACTGATGTCAGTCACAACCAGTGTGGGTCAGGAGAGGTGGGTTGGTTGGTTGTTTTTTCTTCCCCTGTGGTGGGAGCATACACTACTTTTGTCATTGTTGGAGGTGACGTCACGGTTTTTTTGGTGGGTCTTGACAGTGTGGCCGACAGTTTTTGTGTGTGTTTTGTTGTGGTGTTTTGACAGCTGGGGGCTTGTTGTGACCATGGAGTTTGTGGGTGGTTTGCAGGGGTCGTGCCTGGTCAGCCTCCCTGGTCTCCCCAAAGTCCTTGTGGGGGTGGGGGTGGGGGGGGTGTGGAGAGAGAGGTCATGTCTTGAGCCTTGCCAACAAATCCACCCTGTCCTCCCCACACACCCCTTTTTTTTTCTTCTTCTTCTTTCTTAGTTTCCTTTTTTTTTTTCTTTTTTTTTTTTTTTTTCTTTTTTTTTTGTTCATGGCTGTCTGTGCCATCACCTGCCTGCCTACTACCTGTAGTTAGCATCACCTGTGATGCAGTTCCTGGGGTCCAGTGTACAAAAGGACCGTCCGTCGTGTCAAGGTTGCTGGGTTTCAACATCATCGTCATTGTCCTTGTGTGTAAAGGCTGTCACGCCTCCCACTCTTTTTGTTAGTCTTGGACAGGGTCCTTTCAGTCCAGCCTGCAGTGGCTTTGGATTCCATTGACCTTATCCGGGGTCACAGAACTTTGTGTTGTTTGGGGAGGAGGGTGGGGATTTGAAGGGGTGGCTGTGGGGTGGGAGAAGGGGGGTGGGGGTGGAATACATCATGCAAGCAGCCATGTCCTTTTTTTTTTTTTTTTTTTTTTTAAGGATGTGACTTGACTTTCAGGCCTTTAGCCCTGCATCATCATCGTCATCGTCGTCGTCATTATCATTATCATCCACAACTTTTGTAGTTTTAGAGCTGACACTGTCGATGGACGCACATTGGAACCGGCTTGATTGAGAAGGCAGGTGTCTTGCTTGATGTACTTGTTAAGTTTGTGTGTCTGTCTGTCTGTGTGTGTGTGTGTGTGTTTTTTTATGTGTGCCCAGAGTGGTGACGCCCTGTCCCCAGCCACACAGGTGTGGACAGCATTCCACAAGAGGGTGGGAGATACGGGGGGGGTGGGGAGGGGGCGTTGAGGGCAGGCTTGATGTGGGCAGGCTGTGTGTGGTGTAGTAGATAGCCGACCAACCAGTCGTCCTGGTGGTGTGGCAGACACTGAAGGAGGGAGGAGGTGCATGGTGTGGGGGGCTGGGGGGGGGCATGGGATCTGTGCTGGTCCCTGCATGTTTGGGGGGGGGGGGATGGGATGATGGAAGGGGGGGTTGGACAACTGTTTGGGAGGTGTGGAGGATTAAGTAGCTGTTGTGTGCAGCAAAGCCACTCTACTCTTCACCAAATGCTTGCACATGTTTATGGTGGAGAGGGGTGGTGAGGGCTTTTTTTTGGAGAGGGGGGGGGGGGGAGTGTGCTCTTGCCTCCTTGCTTGGCTGTACGGTTTTTTTTTGTTTTTTGTTTTTCAGTTCTCTGCCCCTGTTCATCCTTGTTTCACACCCACCCACCCCCCTCTCCCTGCCACCCTTTTGCTCTCTCTTTTTTCTTTTTTCTTTTCCATAGAAAGAAAGCCATCCAGAGGCAGAGCAGCATTGGTTGGTTGGTTAGAAATCTCGAAAGACATGTGAATGCTGTGCATGTGTGTTCTGTTGTTTTTTGTTTTTGTTTTTAAAAGCCTGACAAGGGGGTGGATGGTGGGGCGATGGGGCCTGCCCCCCCCCCCCTCACACCCTCCATGCGCTCCAGCCCTCCCCCCACAACTCCCCAAAATCCCTTTGCCGTCAGCCTGCAAGTTGTTGAGCAGGGTGTGTTGTTTTTGTGTGGTGGATTTCTCGCCCCTGGATTGGGGGGGAGGGGGTGCAGGGGGGGGGGGGGGACGGGAGAGGAGGGGAATGTGGACAAGGGAGCACCGTGGTAGGTCTCTTCTACACTTGTGTTGTGATCTGGTCACTGTGGCATACTCTACCTACCTACCTACCTACCTGCGAACCTCTCTCTCTCTCTCTCTCTTTCTCTCTCTGTCTCTGTCTCTCTCTGTTTCTTTTTGTATGAAAGGGGGGGTGTGGAAAGAGGCTTGGCTTTCCTTTTCTGCGCCATCACTTGTATCGTGCATTTCCCTAGGACATGTATTTCCCTAGGACTGTAGGTGTGGACAGTTGAGGAACTGGACTGGGCCGGACACACTGTGGTTATAAATAGAATGTGTCGGGGTGGGGTGGGGGAGGGGAGGGAGAAGCTGCCCTGGGGGGTGGTTTTGGGTTGGGGGGGGGGGAGAAAGGGGGGAGCTCCTCTCTCTCTCTCTCTCTCTCTCTCTCTCTCTTGTTGTCCTCATTCACTGTATGTATAACTAACTGTGGTGTTGACTTGGACTTGTCCACAGCTTTTGATACTTGTCTGTATGATGTGCTGTTTATTCTATCAAACTTGCATTCATCTCCATGTATGTCAAACACTTGTATCATTATCTTACTTGAGACCATTTTGGTATGTCCCAGTATGCGCAATTGTTGTTTGAATATAACGATTGTTTTGTTGGGTTTTTTTTTGTTTTTGTTTCTTTTTCTTTTGAAAATGAATTGGAACTATATTGGTATGGTTTTTTGTTGTTTTTTTTAAACTGGAAAAATTTTCATGTCCTGAATGATCTGTGAATGATGATTTTTTTTTTTTTGATTTTTTTTTTTTTTTTTTTTTAATGGTCAGATGTCTTGGGTACACTGGCTTGTTGTTTTTTCTTTGTTGTTCAGGTTTTGTTTGTTGTTTTTGTTGGTGTTTTTTTTTTTTTCCATTTTGTTTTATTTTAGACTCCCTGTTGATGGCCAAGAGTGTTTTTTGATGCTGTTGTCACAGTTGACAGTATGCTGATGCAACCAGTGTTTTCCCCTCCCCTTCACCCTCCCCCCTACCCTTCTCTCTCTCCTCCCTGTCTGTCCCCCACCCCCGCCACCTCTTCCACTTGCCCTGCTGGCTGTGCGACGACGATGCAGTTTGCAACATGCACGCACACACACAACGTTCACACGCACACACACACACACACACACACACACACACACACTTGTAGGCCAGTTCACATTGTGGCTCAGAATTACTGTCTGTGGCGTTCTTGATACGCCTGCATACCACCTACACATCATGGCTGCAGACTGAGGTGTGCCACCTGGCGCAAGAAAGCAAATCCCTCCCTCAGCCCTAGTTGTCATTTGTTCATTTAATCGCCATTGTTTCTCCTCGATTGGAGTCCCCATGTCGGTTATCGTTTCACCCGATTCATGAAACTGCACAAGTAAAACGAAGAAAAGTTAACTTTATAAGCTTCCGTAGTTCATCTTTTCTCGTCAAGGTTTTTAGCAGGGTATATGTGTTGGGGTTTTTTGTTAGGGGTTTTTTTTTGTTTTCTCTCTCTCTCCCTCTCTCTTGGGAAAAACAGGTTTGTGTTTAAAGAAATGCATAAATTGCTTAGACTTAGTTGTAGCTGCTTGTCGTCATTATTAAACGAATGTAACACATGGTGCACTGGGTTGATAAGCTGGTATCCATACATGTATACATATACATTTATAGATAAACATACACATTTACACAAATCCTCAGTTTCAGTAAAACCTTAAGGTGACGTATACGCACATGTACACAGCAGCAGTGGTGGAAGATTTTGTTTTCTTTTTTTTCTTTTTTTCTTTTTTATTCTTATGATCATTATCCCCCCCTCCCAAAACGTTTTATTTCAATGAATGTGATGACTGGTTTTGCCCTGTCCTGTTTCTCATTATCTCCTTTTCCCACCTACCCTACTTTGTGCTCTTTCCTTAGGATTTTTTATTTTATTTTTTTTTTAAATATTTTTTTATTATTCCCTTGCCCCTAACCAGCCATCTCCCCCTCCCTACTCCCCCTCTTTCGTTCTTGTGTTCTGTTATGTTCGGTATGATTATATATATGTTACCATGTTTATCTGGATTTAGCGTGTGCACCAGTTTATACACCCGTCTGATTTTTTTTTGATTTTTTTTTTTGATTTTTTTTTTTTTTTTTTTTTTTTTTATATAATAATCCTGACCACCTGGGTCTTGTCTTTTTACCTGGACTTCTTTTGTGTCTTCTGTCACCTGTTTCTTGCCCAGCCCCCACCCCATCATGTCCCCCACCTCCCATTTTTCTGTATGATTCCCACTCAGCAGTGCATGTAGTTGAATGTTGTGCTACTACTACTACTACTACTACTACTAAAAAGAAAAAAAAAAAACAGAAAAAAAAAAAAGTGAAGAACTATATAGTATGGTGTCAACTACTTTTGTCTATTCAACTATAAAACAGTACCAGGTGTATGTATGTATGTCTGTCTGTCTGTGTATAGTGACTTTGTGGGTGGCTGGCTGGCTGTTTGCGCGCGTGCAGCATGCATGCGTGTGGGTGTGTGTCTGCTGCACAGTTTGCGTGAAGGGGAAGGTGTGTGAGTGTGCCTTTGTGATTTGTTTTTTTTTTTGTTTTTGTGAGGTATGATGCACTGTGTAGTCAATGTTGTTTGTTTTTTGGGTTGTTTTTTTTTTGTTTGGTTGGTTGGTTTTGTTGTTGTTTTTTCCTCTCTTGTATTGTGGAGATGAAGTGGAGGCTGAAAGAGTGTGATGTGTGTGGCCCATGTCGGGAGCCAGACCAGATCAGGGGGTGGGGGACTTCCCTCTATGTCATTAGTCTTGTCTGCCGAATTGCACTGTGTGTGTGTGTGTGTGTGTGTGTCCGTCAATGTGTCTGTGCAGCTGAATGGGTGTGTGTGTGTGTGTGAGCGACTGCAAAGCTTGTGGCCAATGCTCACCAAAAATTTTTTTCACATGGGGGGCGATGAGAGGATGCCTGGAACTTTGAAAAAGTGCAAATAAGACTTTTTGGGGGTTGTGCGAGGTATGGTTTAAAAAAAAAAAAAAAAAAAAAAAATTGTGACCAGTTGTGTTGTGAGGAAGCGAGAGAGATGACATGCTTTGCCTCTGAGGGTTTTGTCCCTTGGTTGACTCATGTTTTTTTGGTTTTTTTTCTGTTTTTTTTCTTTTTGTTTTGGTTTTTTGTTTTATGTTCTGCTCTTGTATTGTAACCAATCATGTGATTCAGGTAGATCTAGCATGACATGTGTTGTTTTAACATTCAAGATAAAATCATCAGTGCAATCTCAATTAACTGATATTGTTTTGGGTTGTTTTTGTTTTTTTTTGTTTGGTTGGTTGGTTTTTGGGTGGGGGGTGGGGGTTGTGTGTGGTGCCGGCAGAAAGGCAGGCGAGGCAGGAAGGGGAAGAGTGTTAGGGTGCACACAGAGCTTTTCGCGCATAGTGTCGGAACCTACCGCTAGGTCGTAAATGTGACTGACTGACTGTCTGACAGGCTTGGTGATTTGCAGGATGTTCTACAAGATCACTGGGGTTGTCTGGTTTCTGGCAGCTGCTTGCAGCCAGGGAATGTCTCAGCGGTGAGTTCAGTGGCTGCAAGGAGGAGGAGGGGGGTTGTCATCAGCTGGCAGTTGTGTTGTCGCTGCTGTCTGCTCATGGTCTTCAGGGAGGGAGGGAAGGGGGTGGGGGGAGGCATGCGGAGAGCCAGTGAGCCATCCTGATTCTGTGACGTTTTGGATTGGATGGGTGTGGACAGTTTGAAAGTCCTGTCTTTCGGGTCCTCCTCCAGTCACTGGAGTGAGAAAACCAGAGAGAGAGAGAGAGAGAGAGCAGTGGCCCAGAGCCTGGGGGCGTGGAGGTTCCAGTCCGATCGTGTCGGGAGAGCTGAGGCTTTGGCCTCTTCCCTTTGCTGCCCTCCCTTCCGCCTGCCCATGGCCGGGGCGGTTTGTGGTGGTTTGAGTGTGGCTTGTCCTTTGACACAGGGACGTGTTCTCAAGAAACTCTTGTCTGTATTCTGTATGATATGATCACTGCCAAGCTACAGCACTTCTGAATGCACCCCCCACAGACATGGGCGGCCTCTGGACCGCATCATGGTTTCCTCTTTTTCTTTTTTTTCCCTTTTTTTTCTTAGCAGGTCCCTTACTTTGTGTTCCTTGATAATAGGTAGAGTGATGGTGGAGGCAGTGCAGATGGTGGGTGGGGGGGGGGGCAGTTGAACAATAATTAAAAAAAAAAAAAAAAAAAAGACTGTTGAAGCTGTTTAGGAGTTATTATTTGCACAGGTTTGTTTTCAGTCAATCTTGGATGAGAAGCGTTTTGAGAATCATGTAGTTCGGGAGATGAAATGTTGGGAGGTTTTTTGAGCAGGGGAAACCAGTGCTGCTGTGCATTGAAAAAGGGTGCAGTGCCTGGTCAGCTTTAATGGTTCGAAGGAAAGGACACGGTAATATCTGAACTGATAGGGGTCGCTAGTGGGAAGACTTGTCAGGAACATGTGAAGCAGGCCGTCTGTTGCCTGTCTGATCACTTCTTTTTTTTTCTTTTTTTTTAATTCTTTTAAAAAAAAATATATATTTTTGTTTCCTCATTGTCTCTATACTTGTCAGGACCAAGGCAGACTATGGATGCAACCATGTTTTTTTTTTTGTGTGGTCTTTTTTTTTTTTCTTTTTTTTTTTCTTTTTTTTTTTTCCCCCAATGTGGTTCCTGGCCAGCAGAAGATGTTGTTCGTTGCTGTTGTTTAGTCAGAGGAAGAGAACAGCACAGGATGATAATGTGGGAAGGGGGGGGGGGGGTGTTGGGTTGCCTGCCCTTTCTTAGCCTGCAGCATGGTTTTGTCTTGTCAGTGGGTTGTCACCTCTTTTCACACTATGATGGTCACAATTTTCAGTCTGTTCTCTCACTCTTTTGTCTCGTGTCTGTCTCTGTACACAGCATGAAATTTGCCAAAATACTAACTGGTGAATAATACCGTGATGCAGTCTTTAGGGGGAAGGGGGGGGTGGGGGGTGTAGCCATGATGAAGTTGACCACTGTGTGGTGTGCAGACGCTGAAGACTGGATGACCTGGTTCCCCAGTTTGTCCCAACACGGGCTTCCCCACCTCTCTTGTGGTGTGGGTGCTGGTCAGTGACGACACACAACACCTTTCAGTGTGAAGGACCTCCTTCCTCACTCACATGTGGCCTGCCCCCACCCTCTCCACTCCCCACGCAGAATCCGTCACAGTGATCATTATCGTCCTGTGTTCCATTCCGTGCAGGGGCTGTCCAGGGTTGGCTGTAAGCAGTGACAGCACACAGCCCTAACTCCCAGAAGCAGTGGGCTGTTGATGTTGAAGGGCGAGGCTTGTGGAAGTGGCAGGCAAGGTGGCGTGTGCATTCGAAGGGCCCGACAGTTGGGAAAGCTGCTTGGGAAGTAGAAGTATTGGTTGTCCAGAAGTCTGGCCTGAGAAAGTTAGAGCGGTTGATGTGCAATATCATTCAGAAAGGAAAATGAGACGCTTGCAAGAAGAGTAAGGAGGGACTGGAAATGTCCCGTCATCTGTCTGAATGTGTAATTCACCTTCTTCACATGTGACAGACATAGGTGTGCCTGAACACAGCACGTGTGACGGGCATGGGGTGTGTATCTGAGCACACCTTCACAGGAGTGTATCTGAACAGTCGCGGCCGATTTAATCCACACTTGGGCATTGAAGCGTGTCTGGCAAAGTTCAACAAATCGGGGGGGCATTATCAAGTGAGCCGTTACGACTGATGCCTCTGTGAGGGTCAGGGTAGGGATAGCAACGGATTCCTGCAGGGCGCAGAGCATGGTCACTGCAGTTGGTCGGTGTTGAGGAATTGCAGCTGGTGTTGGGTGGTTCGAGTGGATCTCTGGTGGGTCGTTCTGGTAGGGGAACAGTGCAGGATTCTGGACCTGCTACTTTCTTGTTCAAGCTAGAGGATGGGGTTCATGACTGGATTTGTCCCTGTCCACATTTCAGATTATTACCACTTCACATTTTATTTTGGGTTTGTTTTTTGTTTTTTAATCTTTTTTTCTTATACATATATATTTTTTATTCATGGCATTGCAAAACCTACACTGAGCCGTTTCGGTGAAGCTCTTTTGTGATATATGTCGTGAGATCCCTTTGTACAACAACTGATTTTTTGGAAGGGGGAGGGGATTTTCTTTCTGTTTTTGGAGTTTTTGTGATAATTTGAAGAAGGAAGAAAAAAAAAAGAAAAAGCTCTTTCTTAAAAAAAAAAAAAAAAAAATGTATTATTGGAGGAAACATCTGAAGGAAGCGATGATGAATGACACTGGAAGGAGACCAGAACGACAGCCTTTCATAGTCTGTAAATAGTCGGGAGGAGACTGGCTCCTGTGTGCCAACCCCTTCATTGAAATCTGTTCATCGGAACGTTTAATGAAAACTTTTTAAGTAACATTTTGTGAGGTGGGGTTGGTTTTTTTTTTGGTTTTTTTTATTTTTATGTGTGTGTGTGTGTGTTTTCTTTTTTTCTCACCACTTTGGGGAAGAAAAGAGTTAATTACGGACAAGCAGTGTGTATGGAGAGCGAGGCTTGATGGGACTGACTGGAGTCTTGTCTACAAGTGGAGGATAGAGGTTTCATTCATTCTCTTCACTGCCTTTTCTTCCCTCTCTCTCCCTCTGGGTCGATGCAGCCAGAAAGAAGTGCAGGATTTTGTGTTAAGTCTTGAGAGACAGTAAGGTCATCTGAGAGAGGTCATATGCAACAAGGTCAAGGTCATCCACCACTAACTGCCAGTATATTTCTCGCCTTGTGGACTTTCTGACATTTTTTTTTTTTTAAATTATGATTATTATTATTAATATTATAATGAAAATGGTAACAATTTTTGCCAAACACTTGGGAAGATGGGATTTTCATATCATTTCCCACTATGAATTCTTGCCTGCCTGCCCTTCTGTATTTGTTGTAATCACAGTTAAGTTTCAATCTTGTTTGACCTTCTTTTTTTTTTTCTTTTTTTTTTCTTTTCTTTTTGTACTAGTGAGATGTTGGCATCTTTTTTTTTTTTGGTTCAATTGAGAAATGGTCTGTTTCCTGACGTTCTCTTTGTTCTTAAAAAAAATGAAGAAAAAAGCTGAAGAAAAAAAAAAGAGCATGGCAGAGTTTCTTTATGATGTGTCAGTAATTTGACTTGATAAGCATATGAAGTGATATAAACATTGATTAATAACCAGAAAAAAGAATGATTTTTATGGAGTAATTGTATGTACTTATGTGTGTAGCTTTTTTCTGAGTATTTATTTCAAAGGTGATACGAAGGATCTGTGTATTAGAGTACTCCCAGTCTTGCTGGCCATGTGTTGTATGGTGCACTTCGACTGTGGGTGACTTTGACTCTCTCTCTCTCTCTCTGTCTCTGTCTCTCTGTATGTCTGTCTGTCTCTCTCAGCTTTCTTCACTTTGCTATTTATCTTCCCTTCTGTCTCTCCTCTGTGTCTCACTTTGTGAGTTGCTTTTTTTTTTTTTTTTTTTCCGGAAGTGGCTCTCGTCTTAACTATCTCTGTTCATTCTCTTTGTATCTCTCTCTCCCTCTGTCTCTCTCTCTCTCTCTCTCTCTGTCTGTCTGTCTCTCTCTCTCTCTCTCTCTCGTTTTAGTGGCAATATACCATGCTTTGATTGGATGTTAAAAGCATCGCTCATGTGGAATGACAGTGAATGGAAACAATTAAAATGGTCAATGTATACCATCTGTCGTCTGGTCTTTCTTGTTGGCCTTCTCGTGTGCACCCTTTTCTGTCGCTGTTGCAGTTTCTCTCTCTCTCTCTCTCCACGCCCCCTCTCCCTCTCTCTTTCCATGCACCGCCACAGCACGCCTTTTACTACTACTACTACTACTACTGCTGCTACTGCGCTAGTCAACGTGTCTGGTTCAATCTTTATGCTGGCTGCCAACTGCTTCCAATCTTTCTTTCGCTTACTAGTAACTTGTCTCTCCCCCCCCCCCCCCAACCCCCTCCCCAAAGTTCCATGAAGGTATTTACTAACTTAAGAAAAAAATGCCTTCTGGTGTGCAAGGCTGCAACAAAGAACAGCCCCACCCCCCACCCCCACCCCCCACTCTGTTTTGAGCCAGTCTCTTATTGGTAACACCCACCCCCCACCCCTCCAGCAAGGAAGAAGGTACAGAGTTCACAAAAAGTAATGGACCACCTTGGGAACTCTGCAGGCTGGTTGGGTTTTTTTTTTCTTGTTTGTTTTTTGTTGTTTTTTTCCAATCAGCTGTGGATGTAACAAGCCTCACTCACCATAATCAGCGGTGCTTTCTTGCACATGCACTTTTATAGAGACTACAATGAATAACCTGTACCTACTGTATAATGGTCTGTTTTTGTCTAAAACATTTTTTTCAAACATGTCTGTTCCTTTTCCAAGCTGTTTCTGGCACTCGCTTGTCTGAGACGGCTGTTTGTGTGTGTGTTTATTCAGTGAGAGGTCGCGGTGATAGACCATATGCCTCCATAGTTTAAATCATCTCGGGAAGGGGGGGGGAGGGGTTCGTTTTTTAGGGTTTTTTGGGGTGTTTTTTGTTGTTGTTTTTTTACGTTTTATGAAAACATGCCTGCTTTTATGAAATGGTCATAAACATTTAGTGAAGTCTAGATATATATATATATATATATATATATATATATATATTTTTTTTTTTTTTTTTTTTTTTTTTTTTTTAAAGGAGATAGGGTTAGAGAAACATTTTGGAGGGTGGGGGGGGGGGTTCTTCTGTTTTCAGTGTCCCATTCCTTCGAAAGACTTGTCTTAATTCATGAAAAGAAGAACAGAATTATTTTCTACCACGAAAAACAATAGAAGAAAAACACGTTTTTGTATTTTACTGACAATGCAAGAGTGTAAATTCCAGAACTGTAGAACTAGTCTAAAAAGACTCAACACCACCTGACTGGAAAGTACTGTGTGTGCAGTGTGTTAGTGAATGGGTTATGTTCGTCCAATTTTTTTTTTTTTTTCTTCTTCTTTTTTTCAATGTGTGAATGAGTGTGTCAAGCAAGAATCGTTTGCATTTCACTCGGTTCATGTTAATGTGAGCTAATGTATGTTCTGTAAGTAAACGGACGCGTATGTGTTCACTGTTTTTGAGTGAACATGCGCCTGTATGTTAGTGTATGAAGTTAATGCGTGTACACACAGTGTACAAGTGCGCATTCTGCAAGCAGATGAGTGGATGTTGATGAATATGTGCGAACGTTTGCAGTGTGAGTGAACGTTAGCAGTTCACATCACAAGACTGATCCTAAGCCAACCGAGAAATAATGCAAACCCTGCGAATACAGTCATTTCACATAGTTAACTATAGGGGATGTTTGCAGTCTTGATAACCCACAAAGAGCTGTTGACTGTAACATATATATATATATATAACCTCAGCCGCTACCACCACCATCCATTCTTCCGTTTTTTTTAGTCTTGGGAGCAGTTGGCAGCCTTGCACTCGTGTTTTGCTTATTAATTTTCACATGATCTCGTTTGGCTCGGCTTTGTAGCTGCTTGTGTGTGTCTGTGTCTGTGTGTGTGAGTGTGAGTGTCAGCGTCGCTGTTCACACAACGCCTTGCAGTCAACTGTTGCTGGTTGGGAGTTCCTGCACCGCATTTATTGAATTGATGGGGAGATTTTGTCTGTTGTCTGCATCTGCTTGTGTGTGTGTGTGTGTGAGTGTGTGTGTGGTGTTGCTCGCTCACTGTTATCAGATCCAGAAGGCACCATTGCACACAGATGAATTCAATAGCGCACTTAAAACACCCTCCATCATCAACAGTCCACTCCCGTCTCTCTCACTCTCTTCTCTCCTCCCCATGCCCCCATCCTTATCTAGAAGGGAAATAAAAGTCTGCACGAGAGCTGTAGGTTTTTGATTTAACACTGCAAACGAGGAACTGTATCCATAACAGTTGTGTATTTCGAAAAATGTAATTCACAGAATCTCTCTCTCTCTCTTTCTCTCTCTGGTGTGCGCACTTTCCTGTCATGTCATGTCAAAGTCGTGCCATCACGTTCACCGTGGCAGGACGCTGAATCACAGATGACATACTCGCGTACAATTAACCATCTACTCCCCTATATCCTCCCCAACCCCTCCCCACACTGTCATCAGAAAAATGGTGTGTGATAGCCGAGTGGTCAGAGCTTCCAGAGTTCGATCCCAAGGAACTGTGGAGGGGGGAGGTTCATGGTTTGAATCTCCGCAACGTTGGGCGGTGAGTCAAGGATGGAGATATTCCCGATCTTCCAGTTCATGTATGCAGATCTGCTAGTGCCTTAAATCCCGTTCGCGTAGGTGGTAATGCACCCACAGGACACCGATCCTGCAACCCTCTGCCCACATTCAGTTGGTTACGGAAACAGGGACACATCTAGTTTATGCCGCCCCGGAGGATTGAGTATATAAGTGCCTGAGTGACAGTCACCTTTAACTCACTCAGTACGGCCAGTCCTCTCTTCTCCTCTACACAGACCCCTCGGATGTCCAGTGGGTGTCTGAATGACCCAACCTTTAGCTTCCGTCGTCAGAACTGTGGTATTCTTTGTCAACATTCACGTCTTCAGTATAAGAGCCTTCCGCTTGCAATATTTTGATGATGGTCATTGGGGTGAAACGCTGTTAACGTCGTCTCTTTCGCCGTTAGTATGGAGAGAGTTAAGGAAACTGAACATGGAAGGCAGTCTATAGTCCTTGAGCATTGGAAAAAAAAACAAAAAACAAAAACGGAATGCCACGTATTGAAGTGGTTTTGAATGTAAGGTCTTCTATTCTCCCTGAACTAAGTAAGGATTCTTGTGGGCGCCACACAGAACTGTTCACCAGATTCCTCCAGGTCTGTCGGTTGTCTGGTCAAAGTCTGGGTCTCTGCAAATGGGTTTCCTGTCCATTCTGCAAGTTGTTAGTCCATTCTTTTTTTCTTTTTCTTTTTTCTATCTTCCCCCATGTAAAGTACCGTCAGTCAAAAACATGTACGGTGCGTCATTACGTCATCAAATAGTAGTATTTGAAAATATTGTGTACTGTTAACTGCAAAATCCCTGCCAAAAAATCACATAATGTAAAAAAAAGATGTTTTAGAAAAATGATAATGATAAAGAAAACGAAATACAAATAATTTGCCCCCTTTTCACTCACTGAACTAATGGAATATCAAGGGGAATAGCCTGCCATGTAGTGAAGATTCTCTCTCTCTCTCTCTCCCCCTCACGTTCTCTCTATCTCTCTCTGCGTGCACAAACACAGGCAAGATTTTTTTTTTTTTTTTTCCAGTTAAAAATTAGATTTCTACTTACAGCGAAAACTGTCGCTGATGATATTTTGAGAAGATGTGTGTTCTTTGTTTTGTTTGCTTTGGTAATATTGTATGTCAATATTCGAATCAGTTTTGTGTAGAAGTAGAATAATTAAATCATTATCTCCACAGTCAATGACATCGCTATTGTTATTTGATTATCATTATGGAGTTGTTTCTTCGTTTGTTTAACTTTACCGGAAGCATAAGTTTGTTTGCTTCTCTTTTTTTTCTTCTTCTTTTTTTTTTTTTTGGTGTGTGTGTGTGTGTTTGTTTTTTGTTGTTGTTTTTGACTCACTTGTGTAAACAAAGTGAGTCTATGTTTTAACCCGGTGTTCGGTTGTCTCTCTGTGTGTGTGTGTGTGTGTGTGTGTGTGTGTGTGTCCGTGGTAAACTTTAGCATTGACATTTTCTCTGCAAATACTTTGTCAGTTGACACCAAATTAGGCATAAAAATAGGAAAAATTCAGTTCTTTCCAGTCATCTTGTTTAAAACAATATGGCACCTCTCGGATGGGCACAAAGAAAATTAAAAAATGAAGCCTAATTATATGCAAACTGCATTTACTGTTATATTTATATTTTTTGTATTCTCTAAACTTGACACTTTGATCTGATATTCTGACACAACAACAAGAGCAGTCAGGAACTTCTTTTGCTAAGCATAGAAGTTTTATTTATTTGCAAACGTTTTGGTGCAGATGGTAAAAAAGGGGAAATTACTCTGTGATTATTGCTAGGGGACTTAATTTGCTTTAAACTGATCTTTCTCATCTTAAACATTACATTTTGAAATTATACAGAACACATTTTAACGATTAGATTTTTTTTTTTTTTAAAGTGTATCACAAGTGAGTCTTGAAGGCCTTGCCTCTCTTGTTTTTTTTGTTTTGTTTTGTTTTGTTTTATTCACAAATATTTATTTGTGACTATTACCATCGTCACTGATCTATGAAGAATGTGTCTGGGTGTGTGATCACACTGTCATGCCTCTTCCCCCATGGTGACAGTGACGGTTTCTCCTCCACTTTTTCTAAAAATATCAGTGATAAAAGTTTTGTGTCCAAGTCAGTAGTGTCCGCAGAACCATGGCTTCTGTCTCTTGGAGGATCTCAGTGACAGTCTCCACACCTTAAGGGACGACCGCTCAAACTATATCTACTATAAAGCAATTCTTGTTGATCCGGGAGAGGAGGTGTGGGGGAACAGAGGGGCGGGGGATAGTGGGGGGGTGGGGGGAACATGAGTAAGTGAATAGTACACTGCATAACCTACGAAGGCCAGGCACCAGCAATATTTGAGGGTCTCCTCTTGTGGGTAGACTTATGGATGGAGATCCTGATTTTTTTTTTTTTTTTTTTTTTTTTTTTTGGTATCACCGAATGTTGGCAGTGTGTTGTGGGGACTGTGGCAAAACGAACGTGGGTGTGTCTGAATAATTATGTAGAAGCGCAGAATGACAAAAAATTATTGAAAGGTACACGGAAAACGGATCAGCACGCATACAGGCTCTCTCTCTCTCTCTCTCTCCTCTCTCTCTCTCTCACACACACACACACACACACACACACACACGTTCTTTGGACCTATCATTTTTCGAGTTTCATACTCTTGGTACAGGGGCCTATTCAAACGACAGTTTACCTACGTTTTTTTGTTTTTTTGTTGTTGTTTTTTTAGTTTGGTTGTTGTTGTTGTTGCTTTGTTTTTATAGAGTGAGAAATGATACGCACAGTGCAGTCCATCCATACGTTTCTCCACAATGTTGTGTAAACACAAAGAATGCAGCTAATCGCAAACATTTTCTAAATTCGACACCAGCAGCACATTCAAGACAAATTACAAGTCTAATGTATAGACTTCGTTTAAATGCCTTTCGTACAAAATTTTCTAAAAATATAAAATGTATATGCGGTAAGCAAATAACTGTAAGCCATCTACTCATTCATTGTCCAAGCATAAGACAGTTAATTCCAAAAGATGTAGTTGATGACTTTTCTTCCCATATTTCATTAGCCACTGAAAAGATTTTGAATGATTATTCATTGCTTAGAATGTTTTCAGAAATTTTAAACTCCAGTCCATTTGGTGGTATCCTCCTTTGATGTATTATGATTAACACTGTTATTTATATTTACATTGTTGTAGGTTAATACTTGTTGATATGCATATACATATTCTCCTTCCCATGACACCTCATTCAATCTCTTTAGAATTTTTCTTATAATATACTTTTCCTCTGATACATAACACGAACACTTTTTTTTTTTTTTTACACTAATATTCACATGCATTCCCTTTCCTTTATATACTACTTTTCTCCTTTCCGTCTAAAAACACTTATAGTGAATAGACGTTAAACTGAAGAAAACATTTCTCCCATACTTCCCCACGCCCACCCCCCACCTCCGACCCACAAAGACCCCATCTGATGGGTAGAGTTGAGTTTAACGACCTTTCGGCAGTGAGCCATTAACTCACTCAGTACGGCCAGTCCTCTCTTCTCCTCTCCTCTACGCAGACCCCTCGGATGTCCAGTGGGTGTCTCAATGACCCAACCTTTAGCTTCCGTCGTCAGAACTGTGGTATTCTTTGTCAACATTCACCTCTTCAGTATAAGAGCCTTCCGCTTGCAATATTTTGATGATGGTCATTGGAATGAAACGCTGTTAACGTCGTCTCTTTCGCCGTTCGTATGGAGAGAGTTAAGGTCAAGTTGTTCGTGGCTGTGGTCTTAACCATGGGGGTGTGATATGGTATGGTCAAGGCGTTGGTCCTGATGTCCAGTGGGGTGTCTAAGTGGCCCAGCTTTCTCAGTGTCCGTCGATAGAAATGTGGTGTTCTTTTGTCTTCAAGCCACCTGCTTCCATCGTGAGAACCTTCCGCGTGTGATGTACAATGTTAATGTCAGCAGCGGAGAAACCCTCTCTTTTTTTTTGTCATCGGTACTGAGAGAGTTTAAAACAACGCAAAAAGACCCGTGCCGTGGAACCGAACCCGGACTCCTGTTGACCCTGTCCGTCAGTCATGTTCCTTATTTAGAGAGGGGGTGGGTTGGGAGGTGGGGTAGGGAATGGGGGAGGGGGGGGGGGGGTAATAAAAAGGAAAGCACAGCTCCTTGATGATCTTAAGAACATCAGTTAATAGGTCGTAAAACCTGACACCTTGATAAGTGACCAACACACAGCCAAGTGGTCGTATCAGTGTCAGTGTAGGTGAATCTGTCTCTGTGGAACTGACAGAACTGCTGAATGAGTATTGTTCTTAACACTAGGGGTAAAATAACCTAGTTCATTAACTGGGTCCTACGGCAATCTCCTATTATTCTTTTTAGGATTATAAATTAATTGACTTACATTTCCTTTCTTTCTCTTTTTTTTTTCTTTCGAAAAAAATTCAGAGCATTATCATTCAGTATATTCCTAATTTTTTTTCTTCTTCTTTTTTTTTTTTTTTTTAATGAATGCCGTAAGCATCACTTCAACTGTGTAGCCTACCAAAAATTGTCCAGTCTAAAACAAAATGTCTGTAAGATACTTCGAAGAGTAAGCCACAGCAGCCAGGATAAAGATAAGTCAACCGCACTTACATGCCATGTCACTGACCTTGCTATTTTCAAAAATGATCACTGAACTGAAATTAACCTTTTGCAAGTTTTTCCTCTTTTTTTTTCTCTCTCTTTTTTTATTTTTTTTTCAAAAGATCTCTGAACTAAATCTCTACTGGAAAACTAAAAACTGAAGACGCAAAGAGTGGAGGAAGACACTCTAAAATTACGGACCGGAAAGTGAAAAAAGTAGAGTGGAGAAAGAAAGAAAGAAAGAATAATTTACGTCTCTAAACAAAAGACTTAGCATTTCAGTCAGTCAATCGATTGGATCCAAACCTATAGATCCATACCAAGGTGTGTTGTCGTCGTCGTTGTTGTTGTTGTCATTATCATCATCATCATCATAACTGGTTTTTGTGTGTGTGTGTGTGTGTGTGTGTGTGTGTGTTTGTTTGTTTGTTTTTGTTTTTTTTTGTTGTTGTTGTTGTTGGGTTTGTTTTTTTTATTATTATCATTGCTATCATTGTTGTAATTGTTTTCTATTAGAAACCAAACCTATATCCTAAAGACAAGAACCTTTTCTGTCGTGGAGCAGTTTGTGGAATTATTACTTGTGTTTAACTTGATTGAATTGTTGATTGACATGTCGATTTTTTTTTTCTTCTTCTTCTTCTTCATCATCTTCTTCTTTCTCTCTCTGGTTGGTTGTGCTTGTCATCATTGTCCTCTTTCTCCTCCCCCCGTATCATCGTCATCATCATCATCATCATCATCGCGGTCTTGGTCTGGTGATTTTTCATGGTCCTATTCATTTTCGCTGACTTCTACTTCTTCTTCTTCTTCTTCTTCTCCTCTTCCTTCTACTTCTTCTTGTTCTTGTTCTTCCTCGTCGTCGTCGTCTTCTTCTGTTTCTCCTCCTCCTCCTCCTTCTTCTTCTTCTTGTTCTTCGTCTTCTTCTCCTCCTCCTCCTCCTTCTGTTTCTCCTCCTCCTCCTTCGTCTTCTTCTTGTTCTTCTTGATCCTCTTCTTCTTCTTCGTCGTCGTCTTCTTCTTCTTCTCCTCCTCCTTCTTCTGTTTCTCCTCCTCCTCCTTCTTCTTCTTCTTCTGTTCCGTCTCCTCCTCCTTCTTCTTCTCCTTCGTCGTCGGGTTTTTTTTGGGTTTTTTTTTCTTTTTCTTTTTCTTCGTCTTCGATTTCTTTCGTTTGTCGTTCTTCGCACGTCACTGCAGTGTTCCACCTTGCACAACAAGCCTTCACAAAACCGGGCCTGCCACATGACTAAATTCACCACCACTTTCTCCAAATGGCACCCCCCATTTTTCCCTAACCCCCTTACTCCCCTGCGCGCCCCCCCCCCCCCCTCCCCCTCCCCTCCCCTCTCTGCCCCCAACCCCCCCTCCCCACAGCCCCCCCCCTCCCCCAACTCTCCACTTTTATCCACCTAGTAGCTTCTCCTCTCCCTCCTGCCCCCCGTCCTCACCCCACCCCCCCCCCCTCGCCCCCCACAAGCCTCCCAACTTCTCTCTCTCCTCTCCCCCCCCCCCCCCCCTCCTCCTCACGCCGACTCCTTCTCTTTCACACTGAAAACAGAAGACCTCTACATTGTTGTTTAATAAAAAAAAAATAAAAAAAAAATTAAAAAAACGAGAAAGGAAAGAACCCCCCCCCACCCCCACCCCCGACCAACTCCCCCCACTCACCCCCGCACCCCTCCCCCCCCCCCCCCACCCCCAAAAAAAAAAAATTAAAAAAGTGTGTTGGTTTATGATCTGTGCGAATATAGCAGAAAGATATTAGGGCTGGGAGGTGGAGGATGGGGGGTGGGGAGGCGGGGTGGGGGTGGGGGGGTGGGTGTGTTTTGAATACATTTAAAAAATAAAATTAAAAAATAAAGTCCCTGGTGCAATATGTGAGGAGGGGGGGGGTCACTCATTGGTTGTGGGCCGCCCACTGGCAGTCAGTCACTTCATGACGTCATCAGCTTCGTTGTCGTGAGTTTTTTTCTACAGTGAATTAAAAAAATAAATAAATAAATAAAAATAAAACTTGTACATTTCTATCATTGTTAGCAGTCAGTCAGCCTGTCTGTTTTTGTTATATGTTTTACTTGTCAGGGAGAAGTCTTTTTCTTTTCTTCTTTCTTTCTTTAATTCTTTTTTTTTTTTTTTTTTTTTAACAGAATCTATTTGTGTCATCTGTGCTCAACATTTTTTCCAAAATAAAAAAGTAGTTGTACACAAACACGCCTGTGAACAACTTGTTTTCTGTTTAAGAGTCAGTGAGAGTGTTGACTGACGACATGCACTGATGATAATTGTGTGTGTGTGTGTGTGTGTGTGTGTGTGTGTTATATTGACTGTGCGTGCAGATTAGTGCAACATACAGGTGGAATTTTGTTAAATTGCACGTATTCCCTTGTCTATCTATCTATCTATCTATTTGTTTGTTTGTCTGTCTCCCCTTTATCCATCTGTCTTATTCAGTACCTACCAATTTATTAATCAACCACTCAGTCAATTTATCTATCTATTTATCTTTCTGTCTATCATCTGTCTATCTATCTATCTATTTATTCTTCATTTAGTGATCAAAAGTAATCGTTTTGATCATAATCATCTAAACTTTGGCCACAAAAATGCTTAGCACTGGATTTCTAGTTTCGGCACAACCTCAGTTCCGAATGCTGACGAGGATTGTGGTGGGTTCTTTAACCTGTGTAGTTGCTGGTCTTCTTCATGTGCATGGACTTACGTACGGTCGAAGGGTATATTACAGCACTTTTTTTTTTCAGTGGAAACTTTACACTTTGATAGTAGTAGAACGCACACACACTGACATGCAGAGAGAAATGAGGAAGAACAACAAACAACAAAAATGCGGCGCTAGGTTGTGGCGACGGCTTCTCCCACCAGAGGGAGGACAGTGGCCGATTTGAAATCTGTTGTGAAAAAAAAGAAAAGACAAAAAAAGAAAAGAAAAAAAAGATAGAGTCGATCAACTGATTTATTTTGTCTATTTTATTTATATCAATCTTTTGATTGCTCTGCTGTGTATGTATCTTTTTATTCCCCCTTTAAAGAAAAAAAAAAAAAGTTCTTGAATACCGTTGAAAACCACATGTTTTCTGACATAAAAAAAAAAAAAAGTATCGTGTTTGTGCAGGCTGTGTTTCGTTACACAACAATTGTTTACTTTCGGTAGAAAAACTGAAAAATCATCGCGATCAAAGGTGAAACACACACATACGCACACACACACACACACACACACACACACACACACGCACGCACACACACACACACGCGCGCGCGCGTCCTCATGGTCCAAAATGTTTCCTGTCTAGTCCTGCGTGCCTTCGTTCAAGGGGCGATCACATCACACACAATTTCTAAGCACAACAGATTACTGCCCTTTGAGAGAGCAAACACAAAATTAATTTTGTTCAAGTTCTTCTGTTTAAAATAATATGTTCGCTTTTCTTCTGTGGCCATCATCCTGTTTTTCAGTGTCATGTTTCCTTGTTTCTCTATGACTCAAAAGAGTTAATGGAAATAAATAAACTCTGAACTCATAAACTCAAACTCAAACAAAGAGCTCGCATGCTGTTGCAGTCTTTTTTTCTTTCTTTCTTTTTTTTTTCTTTAAAAAAAATATTTTTCTCAATAAGATCGAAGTTTGACAAATTGTTTCCAAAGGAAGTATAAGCTAAAACTTTAAAGTGAACTGACTAGAGGTAAAAAAACAACAAAAAAAACCTTTGAAGAAGTGAAAAGAAAAAAAGAACTAAACTAAAACATTAATACATAAATAGCTAAAGCAAAAGAGTACCTAAAGGGATCAAACTCGGCGTACCTGCGTGGACAAGGGACCATCACTACACAAGCACACACCACCGCTGGGCTCAAACCAACTGACGTGCAAGTGCACACACACACACACACACTGACACACACACGGGGTTAAAACGCCGGTGTGTGCGTGTGAGTGCCGTGTGTGTGCGTGTGAGTGTGTGTGTGCGCGCATGTGTGTATGAAATTATGAATGTATGTATGTGCCTTTGCACGTAAGAATGTATAGTAGGGGGGTAGGGGTGGTGGATAGCTGAAGCAGCAAGGGACCAACTGGACTGGAATGGCCAGCCGGAACAGCCCAGAACAGAGTGCGATGGCGAGGGGTCGTCGATGGCCTATGCTCCACCAGGAGCGATGGGCAAAATGAATGAAATGAATGAGGGGTGGTGGATCATCATCATCATCATCATCATCCAGTTGACTTGACAGCGGCACAATCGTCATGTCGATTACTCTGCCGCGACCAGAGGGTTGCGTGGAGAGATACAGATGCTGTCGTATAGAAAAGATAAAGAACTAGACAGATGAGAGAGAGAGAAAAAAAAGTTAACATTACACCTACTCTATGTATATATATCAGCAGACTACTACTTTTCGCCCTTCACCCACTCAGGGACTAGTTTTCTTGTTGTTGTTGTTTTTTTACATTTATTTTCTTATTTATCATCATTGTTGTCTTCTTCTTTTTTTAATCTTTAAAAAAAAAAAAAAAAAAATTCTTTCTTTATTTATTTTTTTTTTTTTTTCTCAAGGCCTGACAAAGCGCGTTGGGTTACGCTGCTGGTCAGGCATCTTGCTTGGCAGATGTGGTGTAGCGTATATGGATTTATCCGAACGCAGTGACGCCTCCTCAGTTGAGCTACTGAAACTGAAACTGAAACTGAGGGGCTAGTAGCTAGCCGATCCCAGTCCTCCAGAAGGATGGATGGATGGATGGATGGATAAACACAGAGACCATGAGCAGTAGGAGGAAGCCAGTGGTGTGAACTGTGGAGCAGAGGGGTTGACACTGCACGTGTGTGCCATTGCCAAACAGTCAGTTTCTGTTTCAGTTTCAGTAGCTCAAGGAGGCGTCACTGCGTTCGGACAAATCCATATACGCTACACCACATCTGCCAAGCAGATGCCTGACCAGCAGCGTAACCCAACGCGCTTAGTCTGCCTTGAGAAAAAAAAAGGTGAATAAATAATAGATAAGCTTACATAAATAAATAAATAAATAATATATATATATATATATATATAAGGTAGTAGTAATGATAATAATAATTAAAAATAAATAAATAAATGAATAAATAAATAAAGAAGACAACAATGATGATAAATAAGCAAATAAATGTAAAACATGAAGACACACATTCACACATACACCCACACATGCATGACAGATATGCACCAAACATGCAGTTTCACAGATATGAAAGCACAGTCAAATACATAAATACAAACAGGCACTGAGACAGACATAACAAGAAACTGAACCAACCCAAGAACGATAACTGAGGTCGAAACACTCGACGCTGTAGGGTTTATGTCCCTTGAATTACCCCCCCCCCCCCCCCCACCCCCACTCACACACACATACAATTTCAGTTTCGCTGAGTTCCAAGGTGTCAAAGTATGTGGACTGATTCAAATGCACAACACGACATCTGCTGTAAAATGAATAAATGAATAAAATACTGAGATAAATAATTAGATAAATGAATAAACATAAACAAATAGGAAAGGAGCATATACATAACGCACTAATCAGGTACACCTTGTTCGTGCAAAAAGTTATTGTAAAATGATATTTAGAAAAAAATTTTTTTTTTTAAATGATGAAAAATAAACAAAGCAGAACAAAGAAAATGCATTGAGGCATAATGAAGTGATTGATTGATTGATGTGGATACTTCTATAGCGCCTATCCTCGGTCAGAGACCAAGCTCTAAGCGCTTTACATACACGGGAACATTTGCACCACCGTCTCAGTTCCTTTACAAGGTGGTTGAGGGGTTGGTACCGGCCATACCACCTGCTGAGTACTTAACCGAACATCTGGCAATCAGTACGATACCACCAGTGCGATCTGTAATCATATAAGAAACAACACAAGAACATTCCAAGTCAGCAGATGTCAGACAGAGCAATAGTAATTTTTGGTCAGCACAGTAAAAGACTGGAACCGCCTGGGAGAAAACATAGTAAGAGCACTGTCACGGGGTGAACGGTCTAAGGGAAACAACTCATTCCCAGTTTTCCAATTTTGTTGCGGGGATTGACTCCCTTGAGTGGAATGACCGATTTCCTCTTTTGCAGTGAAGCTAATTTTGTGTTGTGAAAATTGTTATTTGGCCACTCTCATTATTAGAATTTGCATAGGGGGGAACAGGATATGTATTATTGAGGTGATTTGTGGGTGGAAGAAAGGATTTTGTATTATAAGAGAGGTTGTCTTCCCTTTCCGGTTGTGAGATGGTAGGGCCTTTGGGGAAAATATCCCTTTTCGTATTAGGAAGAGGGGGAAGTGAGGCATTCTTGAGCTGGAAGAGCTGATAGAACGTTCAAGTGGATGTTGGTCCATGTTTGGGACTTGGGCTTAGTGGGGAATCAGTGCTTTGATTCTCAGGCTAAGTGTGAACACTTCTGTGGAGGTCTGTTTCACTGGAGAGACTGGTAAGGGAAAAATATTTTTCTGTTGTTGCTAGTGTGTGGAAGTGTGGGTTGAGTTCAAAATAATCTATATATATATTTTTCTGTTGTGGTGTTGTGAACTTTTAACAACTGTATTGTTGAGAAAAAATAAATAAATAAATAAATAAATAAAAATGATTATAGTAATAATCTTGAAATTAATTCAGGGATGTTAATAATTTTTGTTTGGATGGAACAGAATGTTCCCTTAAATTTAGTTTTGTCTGAGCCGCTGAATGGAGGCTCAGACATGGAGGGGGAATTCTGTGACAAGAGGGGTGAAACCAGGATACTCTTGTCCAGATCTATCGGGTCCTGGGGAGGCCGATCCAGCTGTATCGTTTACTATCCTTTGTGTTAGTAATTTCTGGTTCATTCGTGTGGGGCTCTTGATACCGTTGACTTGCTTCCAGCCGCTAGTTCAAGGGAGCTCACTCCAGATTCATCATCAGGGTTATCCTCACAGCAGACGACAGGCCCATTACGTTACATCTCCCTTTCACAACGTTGAAATTGTTTTGTTTTGATTCAGTCCCAATTAAAGAGAATCCACTTCCAGGCTTTTTGTTTCATTTGAAACAGCAGCAGATAAGTCATTTGAAATAACAGCAGGTAAGTCCAATTGAAATAACAGCAGATAAGTCCATTGGATTTTCTATTGATAATATAACAACGGGAAGAGATAAACATTTGAGAAGTCAATACATAACAAATAAGTTTTTTGTTTTTTTTTTCTTTTCTTTTATATAATCATAAACTTAATGTTCTAAACATAGCTCTTTCAAGTATGCAGGTGATTTCACTCTGCGTCCACTTCGAGTACTTCTTTCATGCTGTTCAGTAGAAGGTCGAGGTGGAAGGTAGTTTTGACTGGTGATCTCTCTTGCTTGATCATTGTCTATTGACTGTGGAATTTCATTTGTTTCTGTAGTATTTTTAGCTGATTCCCTTTCTTTTGAATTTTCTTTACCTTTTGATTCTGAGTTCTCTGTTGACACCTCACTCTTTTTTCTGTCTGAAATGAACTGTTTCTTGTTGGTAGGATAGAAAATCAGAGCTTTCCTGAATCCTTGTGAATCAGATTCTGTTGAGAAACTTCCATTTGTTTCTTTAATATCATGTCTATTTCTTATGAATTTGCGACCATCTTCTGTGCGAATGTTGTATGATCTGATGTCCACTTGTTTGTTCACTTGTGCTTTAATCCATTTCTTTGATCCCGGTGGACGGAAACGAACCAACTGACCAGGTTTCAATTCAGCCAGTTCTGTTGCTCCTTGGTTGTAATACCTAGCTTGTTTTCTTTTTCTGTTATGAAGTTTTGTTACGGCTGGCACAACTGAAGGTTTCAGCAAAGACTTGGCAACAGGCAGCTGTGTTCTCGTCCTTCTTGCAAACAACCTCTGCGCTGGAGAGGTGTTCAGGATTTCTGATGGAGTATTCCTCAGTTCCAGCAAAGCGAGGTATCCATCCTGACCAGTTTCACAACATTTTTTAATTGTGTTCTTGGCAAGTTTCACTGCATTCTCCGCTTTGCCATTAGCTTTTGGATAACCCGGCGAGCTGGTGATGTGTTCAAATCCGTACAGTTGAGCAAATTTCACAAACATGTGAGTTGAAGGGTGGCCCATTATCAGTAGTCAGTCTCTCTGGAATCCCATGTCTTGCGAAATTTGCCTTCAACCTTTTAATGATCTCTTTATTGTCTTTGGAAGTTATAACATCAACTTCGAAAAAATCTGAATAGTGATCAACTACAACTAGGTAGCTTTTCTTTCTGTACTCAAATAAGTCAGCAGCAACATATTGCCATGGTAACTCTGGTATTTCGCTGCTGATGAGAGGCTCTTTTTGTTGATTTCGACTGAATTCTTGGCATGCTTGGCAGTCCTTGACAAAATTCTCAATGTCAACACTCATTCTTGGCCAGTATGTAACCTTTCTTGCTCGTCTGATACATCCTTGAATGCCAGCATGACTTGCATGAATTTTCTGCAGAAAATAATGTCGCTGCTGTTTGGGCACGACTATTCTGTGTGCTTTGAAAATCACTCCATTCTGTATTGACAGTTCATCCCTGAATGGAAAATAGTCCTGTATATTCTCTGGAACATTTTTCTTCTCTTCAGGCCAGCCTTCAAGAATGGTTTTGATCAACTGACTCATGTCATTATCTTCTTTTGTAGTTTTGAGAGAGTTGTTTCACTGACTGCTAACTCTTGGGTGACGTTCAAGTCCTCTAATTCAGTGCAGAAAATCAGTTCTTTGTGACTCATTTGTTGTTCTGGTTTACCACTAACTGCTCTGCTCAGTGTATCTGCCAGATACATTTCAGCTCCCTTTTTGTACACAACTTCAGTCATACTTCTGTGTATGTAACAACATCCTTTGAATTCTTTTTGGAGCTGAGAGCAAGCTTTTCTTGTGTATCACTTCCAGAGGTTCATGATCTGATTCAACAATGACTTTGTGTCCAAAGACGAATCTCTCAAATCTTTCAAGACCAAAAACTATGGCCAGCATCTCTTTTTCAATCTGAGCATAATTTTTTTCAGTTTCTGTCAGTACTCTTGATGCATATTGTATTGGTTGGCCATTTTGAAGTAGACATGCTCCTAATCCATATGCTGACGCATCACACTGAAGGGTTATTTGAGTGTTCTCTCTTGGATCAAAATAGCGTAGAACAGGAGGTTCTGACGGTTGTTTTTTTACCTTTTCTAATGATTTTCCATGAATGTCAGGATTCCATTTGAAATGTACATCTTTCTTCAACATCTCTCTCATTGGGGCTGCTTCTTCTGACAAATTTGGAGCAAACTTTCGGAGATACCCCACTACCCCCAACAGTCTCTGAACATCTTTTCGAGATTCTGGCGTTGGCAGTTGCTGAAGTGCTGCTATTTTCCTTGGATCTGGTTTCAATCCTTCTCTTGACAGAATATGTCCAAGGTATGTAATTTGTTTTCTTCAGTTCTACTTTCTCTTTGTTGAGCTTGATTCCTTTTTCCTGGCATCTCTGTAGAAGCATTTTCAGTCGTTCATCATGATTTTTTGCTCCTTCATCCGAATCACCTTCTCCCCAGAGAATGATGTCATCATAAACTGCTAATACTCCTGGCAAATCTGACAGTGCTTCATCAACTCTTCTTTGAAATTCTTCTGGCGCGACAGATATACCAAATGGCATTCTGTTCCACTTATATTTTCCATAGGGAGTTTCAAAGGTTGTCAGATAGCTGCTCTCTTCATCTAGTTCTACATGCCAAAACCCGTTTCTCATGTCAAGGTGTGTGAAGTATTTGGCATTTTTCAGTTTTGGTAGGACATCATCCAGTGTTGGTGTTGGATACTCATTTCTTTTTTAAGTGTTTTGTTCAGGGGTTTTGGGTCAATGCACAGCCTGATTTTTCCATTTGGTTTTATTGCCACTACCAGACTACTGATCCAGTCTGTTGGAGTATCCACACGACTGACAACTCCCAGTTTTTCTAATCTTTTCAACTCATCTTTAACTTTCTAACAGAGAGTGGCCATTTCCTGCAGGGCATTTTGACTGGACTGGATTCTTTTTCTGTATGAAGAAGTTTCTTTCCCAGATTTCCAACTTCCCCTTCAAAAATGTCCTCATATTTGACCAACAGACTGTTTTCTTTCTCTTTTGAAACAATTGCAATGTTTTCTGTGTTAACAGTTACAAGATCCATTGTTTGTACTGCTTTCAACCCTAGGATTGGAGTGCAGAATTCTTCTGTGATGATAAACCTCAGTTTGTAGCTGCATTTATTCTTCGGGTTGATGACTTTTATCGTCGTTTCTCCACGAGGTTTCATTTCAGATTTATTGAACATGACTAACTTGCTTTTAGTTTTGTTCAGCTTTCGCAAATTGGTATCACCTGTCACTTCTCTGTATGTTTTCTTTGACATCACGTTTGTGGATGCCCCAGTGTCCAGAATAAATCTGACTTGATTTTCCTTGATGAGTAGTCTAGCTTTCACATTCTTTTCCTGTGTCTTGTTGTGACCTACTACCCAGACTTCTTCTGACTCAGTCTCTTCATCTGTTTCTGATACATTCTGAACTGTTTCTTTTTTCTTTTCTTGGGGCTTTACACACCACTGAAAAATGATTTTTCTTCCACAATTTGAACAGGTTTTTCCAAATGCTGGACACACTTCTTTTTTTCTGTCTGTGTTTATCACAGAATATACACTTCTTCAGCATAACTTTTTTTTCTTTTTGACTGTTTTCTCATTTTTTCTTTCTGAAATGGCACTTATATCTTCCCCATCAGTCTTTGAATCTCCAACTTTCATTGCTTTGCTTTGATGCTGACTCATTTCAAAAGCTCTGCAAATGTCTAAGCAGTTCCCTAAGGTTAGTTTTCTGACTTCCAGTAGCTTCGTTCTAAGACCTTCATTGTTCACTCCCAGTACAATCTGATCTCGTAGAAGTCTCTCAAGTTGAACACTCCCAAAATTGCAAGACCTGATGAGTTTTCTCAAATCACACACAAAATTTTCAACTGATTCTCCTGCAGCCTGGTGTCTTTTATGAAATTTATAAGCTTCATAAGTTTCATTTTTTTCTCCAATGCAGAATTCCTCAAACTTTGTCAGGATCAAATCTAGGTTTTTTCTTTCTTTCTTCATCTGCAAAAGGAAGACCTTCAAAAATGTCTAAACCTTCTGATCCTACACAAGAAAGAAATGTTGCTGTTCTAAATTCTTGATCTTCAAAATTCAACTGTCACAATTTCGTAACTATCCCAGAGTCTTCGGAATTTCTTCCAGTTGCTTTGCAAGTCACCGCATACCTCAAGTTTCAATGGTAACGGAATATTTCGTCTTCTCGATCGTCTGGGTAGCGACGATCTTTCTTCGCTTTCGTTGTCACTTGTACACTGAAACTGTTGTTGTCACTTGTAGCAACTGACGTCACGATTGCAGCTGCTTCGAGTTTGGCGTAAATTTCTGAAGATCTCTAGATTTATCGTCGTTTTTATGAATTAGTCTGTTCCTCAATGACTTCGATCCCGAATCTGACACCATGTATCATTTACTATCCTTTGTGTTAATTTCTGGTTCATTCGTGTGGGGCTCTTGATACCGTTGACTTGCTTCCAGCCGCTAGTTCAAGGGAGCTCACTCCAGGTTCATCATCAGGGTTATCCTCACAGCAGACGACAGGCCCATTACGTTACACCAGCGAATCTGGGGGAGAGACCGACTCGGCGAGTTTTGAAGGAGGGGCCACGTGTTCGACTGGAAGCAGCAGCACGAGGCTCAACATTGGCTGGCGACCAACTGGGTGTGGAGACATCGGGTGTGGGGTCATCGTCGGCAAACGTGTTGGAGAGGCCAGACTGGGGCAGCTCCGAAGAGGCAATTGCGTCTACAGGTGAGTAGAACTGTTGGAAGTTTTCCCCTCCCTAGCTAATTTCAGTGGCCATGATGGGTGAGTCATGAAATATTGGCTCTAGACTCAGGAATTGTGGACTTTATAAAGGACATTGGGTTGGTCTATTTTGTAAGAGAAAAGTTTGGAAGAAGTCAGAGTAATAAAAAAAAATTGTGGAACTGTTAATTGGGCTGGTCTATTTTGGACTGATGTTTTTTTGATTTTTTTGTTTTTGCTTTTCCTTTGGTACTAAAAGTTGGGTGATGGGTGTATTTTTGGTTGATGTGGAAATTGGTTATTAGAACAACTGCCAGTTTGAAGTAAGCAAACTCAATTGAAGTAGTGTTGCCCCTGCTAGTAAACCCTAGATAATCCGAGCTAGACTAGCAGGGTGACAAGCACCAACTCCTGAGATCTTCAAAAAAAACAAACAACTATTAACATCTCAACAGTGAACCTGTTAAGCTGCGCACACCCACACCGGTCACGATAATGCCATAATCTTGGCCGGCGACAGCGATGTTCTTAACAGATACAGCGGATACAGAAAGCTTACTCAGAGCCGCGCTCACACACGATGGGCAGTAAGAAAATTTCTTAATGTTCTTTACAGTTGCCACGCATCCCATTGTCGAGGCTGAAGGAGGCGTGCGGACTGATCCATACGTGCAACGTCGGCATTATAAAACACAGAAAGGGGGGTCCGGCAGTGGGGAGGAAGCAGCTGTTGTAGAGATCGGGATAGTCACTGAGTCGACACCTCAGTACATGCAGTTTGCCCGCTGCATGAATCTGCTGTTTAAAATCATTCAGTGGTTTGATAAGTAGTGATCGTTGACGACTGCATCCGCCCCCAGTTAGCCATAGACACTAATATGAGATGTTAGTGTCAATGAGTTAGCCAACAGTGTTGAGCCTTTGTCAGTTGCAATCACCTACTCGATCATCACTTATGTAAAAAATATCATTAGTAAAATCAGTCATACATACCACTGTAAACCTTTAGCCTTTCCACTGACCTAGCTGCAGCCGGTGATGCTACAATTCTCCCTTTGCAAATCTGCACACACACCATCGTATAACTCTGTGTACTACAGGCTAGTAATCTCCGACAGTTAATTTGGCTCATGGTGACCGTGACGACGCACACACTGATGCGACAGATATTCGCATCAAATACACGTGGGCGCGCGCACACACACACGTAGCCTACACACACACACACACTACGTGACACACACACACACACACACACACACACACACATACATCGGTCACACACACACACACACACAGAGTCACTCACACACAAACACACACACACGTCACGGTCTCTTATTGGTCCCCATTACTGACAATACAGTCCTCATTTTCAAGTAACTGGCAGTTGGTGGTCGGATGTGACCCATACCCCCCCTGCATCCATCCCGACCCAAATCAGTTAATTCACTCTCTAGATCCAGTTTCTGTATCTCTGAGCGGAGTGATTATCTGTGTGTGTGCCATGGTGTGTGTGTGTGTATCCCGGCAAGTCAGTGTTCTTTATTCGTCATTTCTGCTCAGTGGATCTAGTAGTTTACGGATGGACCAGGGTGCATGCAGTGTGGACCTCGCCTTGATCGGATCGACTCAGTAGTACTGCGATGAGCTGGACGTTCTGGCTCCCTAGCTGTCTCGATCTGTCCCTCACTCCCTGTGCAGTCAGACCAGCCTGTGCCTCGAAGTCGAGTCATCTGTCCGGCACAGATGAATGCTAGAAAAGTGCCGGCTGCTCAGTGCTGCCCCGTACCACCCAAACCGTACCCGGTCGAGACAGACGGGCCCACTGGAACAGCCGAGTGGTTGAAGCGTTCAGTTGGACCAGTTTCAATCTGAGGGTCCCGTGTTCGAATCTCGGTGACGGCGCCTCAGTGGTGGCCGGTAAAGGGTCACAGTGGACATTTTTCCAATCTCTAATGTCAACATATAGATCTATGCAGACCTGCTAGTCAGAGCCTGAACCCGGCCCTTCGTGTCAGTCAGTGTATACGCAAGCAGATCGAAGATCATCAAATAGTACACACGTCAATGATCATGTAATCCATGTCAGCGTTCCGAGTCGGTGGCAGGTTCGCCGACTTGAGTTATGGAAACACAAGAACATACCCAGCAAGCACATCCCCGAAAGCGGAGTATGGCTGCCTCAGTACATGGCGGGGTGTAAACGGTCATACACGTAAAAGACCACTCGTGTACATAGTTCGACGGTGTCAATGAACTGGCCATGGGAGCTGCAGCCCATCGCTGACGAACGCAGAAGAAGAAGAAACCGGTACATCGAGACAGACACCGGCAGATCGAGACTGAGACAGACACATATAGACATAAATGTCGGAATAGCGAAAACTGATATCAAGACAGCACAAACCAATCCGGCTGCTGCAGTAACGCTGCCATTGAGACACGGCCGGCAACTCAGTAATAAAGGAAAGCAAAAAATGACGTATCATGTCTCACATGGGGACAATGCAAAAATAGAATATAACTTAGTGAATTCAAACTGTAATCACAATCACTGATTTAAATTAAGAATGATGAAAATATTTACGGTTTCTTCACGCAACTGCATAAAAAATACAACGAAGAAAAACAGCAACAAAACGAAGGAACAGATCGAGTTGGACTGTCATATGCCTTTTTACTAAGTTTATCATATGGCTAAAATTCTTTATAACGAAAAAAAAAAAAAAAAAAAAAAGCGCGATTATATCACTGCTAGTTTTGATGTTTGATGCATACGAAATTCTGAACTTATGACTGACCAGACCTTACCACGTTACTTTTTCCGTAGTCATAATACAGGGACATCGTGGCAGACGATTGTGTCCCCATATTCAAGGGAGGCTACTCATTCATATTTGTGGAAGTGAAGAAGAGTTATGTTGCCCAGCACAAATCCAAAATGGCTCACCGGAGGATTGCGAAGATGTTGAAAATGTATCATTTAAGACCTGTGAAAAGCATGAAATTTACGTTCGATCCATACACATCAAATGTCAGATCCATCAGGTAATTTTCTAGATTTTTAGGAAATAATAGTTGAAAAAATCGCGAAGTACTTATTCGAGAAAATCGAACGATGTACTAAACGTTTGCATGTGTTTTCACTTTGTCAAGGACGATGTTGATGATTTTACGAGGAGGAATGTAGAAAGAACAGAAACACGCACGCGCAGGCGAACATGCATACACACACACACACACACACACAAGACCACACACACTAACACACATTGTACGCATACTCTTTCAGCAAAAACACCAGGGTAAGGGAGAAACCATGTATAAAAAATAAAGTTAACAGTGGTAATACTAATAGTATTATAACTTACTGAGGCCAGTGTTCCAGAAAGCCTGTACAGAACAGAACTGTTGGCAAAAAGTCCAAGTGTGAACAGTATGGAGGTTGGGAACATAAGTATCGGAAAACAGACAGTCACCTACACAAGTGAATTGTTGGGCATGCTTACTTACCCAGGCACAAGAACACAGTGTGTTCATCATCAGAGGAGTACTCTCTCCTCAGACGTCTGGGATGAGTTTTATCACCCCTCTGACGGAATTCTTGTGCCTTGTAATTTTGGCACTGTCGCATGCGAAACGAAATGTGAGATTCACAGTGTCAGCTGCTGTCTCCAGCATGGATCTGTTCTCTGGCAGATCCATCACTGTCTCTATCAGTTCTGACAGAGTTCGACAGCAGCCATCTCCACTTTGAATCTGAAATAAACATATAAACAAAAGTCATTTGTTGGCTCCTGCTCTGCGTAATTTTACTGACAGTGAAAAATGATTGCCAATTGAAAGGGTAAAGCTAATAGACTGAGAAACAGTTGAAGCAGTCAGAAAATCAGAGGATTTGTAAACTGAAACTATATATACATAATAACAAATAAATAAGGGGGCTTGGGAGGGAAGGGGGTGGGAGGTTCTGACTTCCATGCATAATAATCATCATTGGTTGAGACATGGTAGGTGAGCACTATCCACTTAGGAAGTTGGGTTGCTGTCATAAGAGGAGTGAAATTATGTCATGATACTCACATCTGAAATAATAAACTTAAAGGTGAAGCTCAAGTTTCTGGAAAAGCATACATTCAGCAATTTCTGTACTCAGAGAAACTAGTACTGAAAAAGATTTTTATTTAATCTAAAAAAAAAAATTTTTTTTAAAGTAAGAGGGGGAAAATTCTATATTAATTAACTGAATAATGGATAAGACTCACCCCTGGAATAGGAATCAACTGAAGCGCTGACCCCAGGCGAAGAGCTTCCAGATTAATCTCCCTGACTAGTGGGATGCCCTTCAGCAATGCACCCGTCCTTAGCGCTTGAAGGGCGCTATAGGTTATCCTATGTCTATCTTTAACACTTATTAGTCTGAGGAGTCTCTCACTTTTCTCTCGGTTATTTTTCTCCTCTTCATCCTCAATGTCACCATCATTATCATAACCATGACAAGGCATGGTTATGTTGTTTGGCTCAAATACTGTTCCATCCTTAAATTCAACTTTCATAGAAATGTTGTCATAGTCTCCAGCACTTTCCCTAAATATTTCCCAAAGAACACTCTCAATTCTCCTTCTTCTATATTTAGATGAGCGAGTCAGGTCTGTGTATGGTTTTTCTGCTTTATAGATTGTCCTTGCCTGTAATTCTGATTTTAACTGCTTGCTATGGGATTTGAGTGTTTCCTGTTGTGCTGACAATGTCTCTAGTTGTTTCCTGATGCTTCCAAGTTCTTCTTGTCCAGCCTGGAGTAACTGGGATTGATTGTCATTTCTTTGCTGCAGACGTTGGATGGTTTGCTGCTGCTGTTGGTTGATTTGATGCATATGTTGAATGGTTTGATTCAGTTGTGAATGATTTGCAGTTGATGATGAATGATTTGCTGTTGATTTTGGATGTAAGGAATGCACATGTTACACTGGAATGGCATAGCTGGTCTGAACATGTTTACACAAATCAGTGAAATTATAATCTATACAAAAAAAGAGACTCAATCAGTTCCACTAATTTCAGTTGTGACACAACACTGCTTTGCCAATACAGCGATACAACTACTACAAATGAAAATATGAAATGCTGAAGTTCTTTTTAAAAATTGACTCAATCAGTTCCACTAAATTCAGTTATGAAACTACTGTTTTGCAATACAACACAACGATAAAACTGCCAGTGAAAATATGAACGATCTAAACACTGCCGAAGTTTGTCACACCAGTCAAGGAGATAAATCTAGAAGCTTTCAAGTAAAGTTAGTCAGCGTGATTGCATACGAACGGTGCAAAATCTCAAAGAAAATCCAATCCAGAAATGAACACGTGGTCGTGCGGGGTAGACAGGATTTGCAGGAAGGACAATCTAAAATCTCTTTACAATATCGGAATATTGTTTTTAGTTTCTTTGCTGCTATGGCGAATTCTGATCAATTTAAGACAAATTTTCATACTTGTATTTTATTTTACTACTTCGTACTTTATCAAATTTCCCACAATATTACAACAGCAATGAGCACTGACAAATCTTATTTTGGAATCGCCAGAACAACCGTTGCTATGGTTCTAGAAACAACATGGCGGCCGCTATACTCAGCCAAACTGGGAACTCTCATCATAAGTTGAAGCAGAGAGCTTTGCGAACTGCCCGCAAACCCAACTCTTTACCATTTTTCTTATCGCCGGCACACACATTCCGACTACACCAGGAGCCGGCTTTATCTAAACAACCTGTCAGCCGCAAGCGGGGGCGGCTCGTGACGAGTCGTAACACAGCGAACACGACTTGAGGCTGCCTACCTGGGTAGAGCCGACTGACGGCTGCCACTGGGCGCTCATCATTCGTTTCCTGTGTCATTCAATCAGATTTCAGACGCACACACATACACACTCAGACAGACATGTAACATTTTACGTGTATGACCGTTTGTTTGCTTTTTATTTACCCCACCATGTAGGCAGCCATACTCCGTTTTCGGGGGTGTGCATGCTGGGTATATTCTTGTTTCCATAACCCACCAAACGCTGACATGGATTACAGGATCTTTAGCGTGCGTATTTGATCTTCTGCGTGCGCATACACACGAAGGGGGTTCAGGCACTAGCAGGTCTGCACATATGTTGACCTGGGAGATCGGAAAAATCTCCACCCTTTACCCACCAGGTGCACCGAGATTCGAACCCAGGACCCTCAGATTGAAAGTCCAGCGCTTTAAAGTGAAAGATACATAGTAGAATGCAACTGACTAAAATAACACAAGACCAAAAATCGGCCATGCTCAGTGTACACACGTGTACACACACACACACACAAACTCCCCCCACCCACCCACACATACGCACACGAACATACGACCACCCAACGATGAACCACGAAAGATAATTGAGATCGCACTCGACGCTGAAGGATTTGTGTCCCTTGCACCATATCTTTCTTGCCGATTTTTTTTGGTTTTTTGTTTTGTTCTTCTCCTTATTAGACACCAACATAATACGTAACAACTTGAACATCAGCGGTCCAGTATCGCACTGTTCAGTGCCCGCACTAGAAATGAAAGCATGATGACTACCGTTGTCAGCACCGGCCAGTACAGTTGCTTCCAAGCCGGCGAGAGAGAGAAAGAGAGAGAGAGGAGAGTCGGAGAGAGAGAGGGAGGGAGCCACAGAGAGTGGGTGGGGGTGGGGGGGAGGCGCAGAGAGAAAGAGGGGGGAGCCACAGAGAGAGGGAGGGGAGGGGGGTGGCAGAGAGAAAGAGGGGGAAGACAGAGAGAGAGGGGTTGGGGGTTGGGAGCAGAGAGAAAGAGGGGGGAGAGCCAGAGAGAGAGGGGGGTTGGGGGTAGAGAGAAAGAGGGGGGAGAGCCAGAGAGAGTGGGGGGTGGCAAAGAGAAAGAGGGGGAGAGCCAGAGAGGGGTTGGGTGATGGGGGTGGCAGAGAGAAAGAGGGGGGGAGCCACAGAGAGAGGGGGCTGGGAGGGGGGTGACAGAGAGAAAGAGGGGGGAGCCAGAGAGAGAGGGGGGTGGGGGTGGCAGAGAGAAAGAGGGGGGAGCCAGAGAGAGAGGGGGTTGGGGGGTGGTAGAGAGAAAGAGGGGGGAGCCACAGAGAGAGGGGGCTGGGAGGGGGGTGGCAGAGAGAAAGAGGGGGAAGCCACAGAGAGAGAGAGAGAGTCAGAGAGAGAGGGAGGGAGCCACAGAGAGGGGGGGGGGGGTGGCAGAGAGAAAGAGGGGGGAGACAGAGAGAGAGAGCGGGGTTGGGGGGGTGGGGGGTGACAGAGAGAAAGAGGGCGGAGACAGAGAGAGTCGGAGAGAGAGGGAGCCACAGAGAGGGGGTGGATGTTGGGGGGAGGCGCAGAGAAAAAGAGGGGGGTGGGGGGCAGAGAGAGAGGGGGTTGGGGGGGGCGGGAGGGGAGGGGCAGGGAGAAAGAGGGGGAAGCCACAGAGAGAGGGGGTTGGGGGGTGGGGGTGGCAGAGAGAAAGAGGGGGGAGCCAGAGAGAGAGGGGGTTGTGTGTGTGTGTGTGTAGGGGGGGGGGGTGGCAGAGAGAGAGGGGGTTGTGGTGGGTGGGCGGCAGAGAGAAAGAGGGGGGAGCCAGAGAGAGAGGGGGTTGTGTGTGTGTGTAGGGGGGGGGGGTGGCAGAGAGAGAGGGGCTGGGGGGGGAGGGGGGAGCCAGAGAGAGAGGGGGTTGTGTGTGTGTAGGGGGGGGTGGCAGAGAGAGAGGGGGCTGGGGGGGGTGGCAGAGAGAAAGAGGGGGGAGCCAGAGAGGGGGTTGTGTGTGTGTGTTGGTGGGGGGGTGGCAGAGAGAAAGAGGGGGAGCCAGAGAGGGGGCTGGGGGGGAGTGGCAGAGAAAAAGAGGGGGGAGCCAGAGAGAGAGGGGGTTGTGTGTGTGTGTAGGAGGGGGGGGAGTGGCAGAGAGAGAGGGGGTTGTGGTGGGGGGGGGGGGGGTGGCAGAGAGAAAGAAGCGGGAGCCAGAGAGGGGGGAGGGAGAGCCACATACTGAGAGGGGATTGGGAGGGTGGGGTGTGGGGGTGGGGGGGGGGAGGGGGGGCAGGCAGACAGACAGACAGACAGAATGACGAACAGACAGAGTGAAGAAAACTGACATTCCCCACACTAATTCATTTCACGTTGAAACAAACCAGTTTATTTCAGTACCGATATTAGTCACTGTTTCAACAAGAAGTCACAAAAAAAACCGCTTACATGATAACTTTTTGGGTTTGTTTTTTTTTGGCAGAACTGGTCGTACAATAGCATCAACATTAAAGTACATAACATTCAGTAACAATCGACCAAACATGGACAATGTGTGTGTTGCTGTTTTTGATTTTTGTTGTTGTTTTTCCCCCCAACATTTGGTGTGGTGAAGAGGTGCGATGGACGGTTGCAAGGGAGGTCACCTTTTCACACAATTTGCACAGCACTCCCTGCAGTTAGCTCCCCTGCACACACATACACGCTGCCAATGGTGCATAATAGTAGTATCAGGTTGATGATGACAGTCACAGTGTGAATAACACTGGCATCGGCATTCAATTTTAGACAAAGTATTCGTGCGTGCGTGTGCGTGTGTGCTCGCGCGCGTGCGTGTGTGTGTGTGTGTCAGTTGTATGTGTGAGTGAAAAGAATATCATAGAATAAATTCTAATGTCTAATGCACTGAAACCTTAAGATACAAATACATGAAGTAAATGACACTTAGCTGAATTATATATATATATATATATATATGTGTGTGTGTGTGTGTGTGCATGTAAGTAGGTAACTCTGTGTGTGTGTGTGTGTGTGTGTCAGTGTGCACGAGCGATTTCGCGGAGTAAAAGTTGCCACAGGGAGAGCGAGAGAGAGAGAGAGAGAATTTAGATGCGGCGCATGCGCACGGCAAGACTGCGAACGGATCCCGGAGATAGAACTGACACACAGCGGAACTCTCCCGAGGAGCCAGTTGCATTGCTTTGTCGTTCTAACTTTTTGACAGTCACACGTGACTGACTAAATCATGCCTATTTTGACCCGCGAACTACGCCATTGGTCAGTTCCATACTGTAACACACAGTTAATAATAGCGGGGTCAGCTACGACCATACTAGGCCGAGGCTCTTCCGTCCGCGGAGCCCGGGCAATGCAACTGGCCGGTCCACTGAGGGTCTGTTAAGTGTTCACGGTGTCCAAATGAGGCAGCTCATGGTCACTCACCCTGAGGTCCGTCTAAGGTCTGTAACTGCCAATCTCCTGCTTCAGCTCCTCCAGCTCCGGGATGGGTTTGTATACCTTCCGGTTCACCACCCGCAACTGTCATCATTGACCGGGAGGCGGCACACACCGGCACCGGCAGCAAGTCACGGTGACAGCGCATGGAAAATGTCATATGTCAGTACACTGACAGCAGTACTGGCAACAATTAACACACTGACATGGCCATGTGTCAGTACACTGGCAGCAGCAACAACACGCTGACATGGTATGTGTCAGTACACTGACAGCAGCAACGACACACTGACATGGCATGTGTCAGTACACTGACAGCAGCAACGACACACTGACATGGCATGTGTCAGTACACTGACAGCAGCAACAACACGCTGACATGGCATGTGTCAGTACACTGACAGCAGCAACGACACACTGACATGGCCATGTGTCGGTACACTGACAGCAGCAACGACACACTGACATGGCCATGTTTCAGTACACTGGCAGCAGCAACAACACACTGACATGACATGTGTCAGTACACTGACACTAGTGACAGCAGCAACAACACACTGATATGGCATTTTCAGTATAACTGACAGCAGCGACACCCTGACGTGTTGTATAGTACACAGCAACAACACAATGACATATCATGAGTTTGCGGCACACAGTAGTCGCCGTACACAGCAGCAACCATACTGACATGTCATATAGTACACTGCGACAACATGTCATATGTCAGTACACACCAGCAACACACTGACAGACATGTCATATGTACACACCAGCAACAATACACTGACATGTCATTATATGTGCACGGCAACAACACACACTCACATGTCATTATATGTGCACGGCAACAACACACACTGACATGTCATTATATGTGCACGGCAACAACACACACTGACATGTCATTATATGTGCACGGCAACAACACACGGCACTGACATGTCATTATATGTGCACAGCAACAACACATTGATATGTCATGATTATGTACATAATAATACACTGACATGTCATGTGTACACAACAACACACTGACATGCCGTATTTACACAAACACACTGACATATGTACCCGTACAACGACACACAGTTGAGGCTGAGGTGGGGGGGGGGGGGAGTATTGTTGTTGTTCCCTTGTCGTTGTTTGTTAACTTGCTTATTTTGAGTCCTATAGAATGCAAGACTTTTTGTTGTTGTTGTTGGTTGGTTGTTTTGTCTCTTTCTCTGTCTCTGGACCTTGCAACTGGTATGAATTTCTTCTTTTGCTTCGTCAAATCTCCGCACTCAGCTCTTTCAAGTCTGGCCTTAAAACCCACCTCCAACGGTCCAAGTTCCCAAAATAGCCTCCCTTCCCTTGCCTCTTCCTTGTCTTCAGTTTCTCCAGTTTTAGAGTTATAATGCGTGCGTGTGAATGACTGGTGCGAAAGCGCTTTGATTTGTCTCTACACAAGATTCAGCGCTATATAAATATTATTATTATTATTGTCACACACACACACACACACACACACAACTCTCTCTCTCTCTCTCTCTCCCTCTCTCTCTCTCACACACACACACACACACACACTCGTAACCATGGAGACACTGACCTTCCTTGCCTCTGTGGGCTGGACACGTTCCCAGGGAGGTAAGTCACTGGACTTGAACACTCTGTACAGACATCATCATCACTGGTCATCATCACCATCATCGTCATCATCATCATCATCATCACTATCATCATCACCATCATCATCATCGTCATCGTCACCATCAACATCACTTGTCATCATCATCATCACCATCCTCATCACTTTCATCACTGGTCATTATCATCATCACTGGTCATCATCATCATCATCATCACTGGTCATCATCAACATCATCATCACTAATCATCATCATCATCACTTGTCATCATCATCATCACTGGTCATCATCATCATCATCATCACTAGTCATCATCATCATCACTAGTCATCATCATCATCACTGGTCATCACCATCATCATCATCACCACAACCATCATCACTTTCATCTTGACACATCATCATCAGCATCATCAACATCATAATTACCATCATCATCATGATCATCATAACCATCATCATGATTACCTTTACCATCATCATTGGCCGTCATCATCGTCATCGTCATCATTAACATCACCATGATCACCGTCGTCAACATCATCATTGTCATTGTAACCGTCAGTTTCATTATCATCAATCACCACAATCCTCAACACCGACATGATAATCATCACCATGACCATCATCATCAACACCATCGCTATCATCATCATCAATTCCAGCATCATCATCATCACCATCACCATCGTCGTCATCATCGTCACCATCAATATCATTACCACCACCACCAACATCATCATCAATACCAACATTTTCACCATCAAAACCACTATCATTAACACCATCGCCATCATCATTATCAATACCAATATTATCATCATCATCATCATCCTCACCATCGTCATCAACAGCATCATCATTATCAATACCATTATTATCATCCTCATTATTCTCCCCAATCGCCATAAACATCACCATTGTCATCAACTTCACCATCATTATCAATACCAATATTATCATCCTCCTGATCACCCTCACCATCGTCATCAACATCACCATTGTCATCAACATCATCATCATTATGAATACCAATATTAACATCCTCCTCATTATCCTCACCATGGTCATCAACATCACCATTGTCATCAACATCATCATTATCAATACCAATATTATCTTCCTCAATATCTTCACCGTCGCCATCAACATCACCATTGTCATCAATATCATCATTATCAATACCAATATTATCTTCCTCAATATCTACACCATCACCATCAACATCACCATTGTCATCAACACCACCATCATTGACATTATCAATGCCAATGTTATCATCCTCATTATCCTCACATCGCCATCAACATTGTCATCAACATCATCATTACCAATACCAATATTATCATCCTCATTATCCTCACCATCGCCATCAACATTGTCATCAACATCATCATCATCATTATCAATACCAACATCATCATCCTCATCATCCTCACCATCATTAACATCACCATCATTATCAATACCAATATCATCATCCTTACCATCACCATCATCATTATCAATACCAATATCATCATCCTCACAATCACCATCATCATCATTATCAATACCAATATCATCATCCTCACCATCACCATCATCATCATTATCAATACCAATATCATCATCCTTACCATCACCATCATCATTATCAATACCAATATCATCATCCTCACAATCACCATCATCATCATTATCAATACCAATATCATCATCCTCATCATCCTCACCATCACCAACATCACCATCATTATCAATACCAATATCATCATCCTCATCATCCTTACCATCACCATCATCATCATTATCAATACCAATATCATCACCATCACCATCATCATCATCACCATTAGGAGATCAGTGACTGGACGTGACCACTCTGTACAAATGTTGTTTTTTGGGGTGGTTTTTATCATCATCGTCATCGTCGTCAGTCGTCATCGTCATGGTCCTCACCATCATCATCATCATCATTATTACTTGATGGGAGTTGGGCGGGGGGTAGGGGTCGGGTGTGTGTGTGTATCAACACCATCACCATGGGTGTGTGTGTGTGTGTATGTTATATATATATATATATATATATATATGTATGTATGTACGTAGTGTAGCGACGCACTCTCCCTGGGGAGAGCAGCCCGAATTTCACACAGAGAAATGTGCTGTGATAAAAACAAATACAAATATATATATATCAGGCATGCCACCAAGGCAGGAAAAAAAAAGAGGAAAATCAGACAACAAAAAATGCAGCTGAAATTGGAAAAAAAAAGAGGATTTTTTTTCCCTGTGGACTGAACCCACAACAGTGTCAAAAATAAAAGACTAATTAATACAGACATGGATTTTCTCAATTAGTGTAACTGTTTACTCCCCCCCCCCCCCCCCCCCCATCTTTAGAACGAGGCTTAACATGGTACAATCCCCATCCCCCCCCCCCCCCCCCAAAAAAAAAAGGGTGGGGAGGGGGGGATCCAGAGGGCATGCTCCTCCGGGGAAATTTGACATTTTGAACATGAATTAGCCATATATATATAAAATCAGAGTAAGAACACATAACAACAAAACACATGGAATAGGCTTGCAAGGGTTGCTCCAACTGACTTTTTAGTGTCTATTGATTAGTATATAGTCTATATAGACACTAAAAAGTCAGTTGGAGCAATCCTTGCAAGCCCATTCCATGTGTTAGAATTTACCTGGAAAAATTAGTATTGTTACTGTCAGGGGCAAACTGGGTGTGAGAAAAGCACACAGAACATTACAATGAAACGCTGTTAGTATGATAAAAAATGATCATGCATGAATTATAGCCTTACCGGACCACCAATCCACAGGTAAATTTATCCAACAGCAAAATGTCATTCAGCAAAGTTAAGTCATCCAAACAGGTCTGTCCCAGAAACAGGAAAACTTTTCGTTTTACTCTGGATGTAGTTGTAAAACAGGGGTTTTGCAGGAACATGGAGGAGGCATATGCACGTACAGGACACTCAACAAGATTTCTTTGAGAAG
>NC_134910.1:9273184-9285684 GCF_041734735.1 Babylonia areolata | reverse complement strand
TGGCAGATGTGGTGTACCGTATGTGGATTTGACCGAATGCAGTGTCGCCTCCTTGAGCTACTGATACCAGCTGTCTTTGAAATAACTTAAGTTTAGTTTCAACATAGAAGCCGGATTGAAACCGCAGAAATGAACGGTTTTAGCTCATAATTATGTGCAGTTGGACAAAATGGGTCTACGCTTTAACTCAGTACGGCCGTCTTCTCATCTACACAGACCCCTCGGATGTCCAGTGGGTGTCTGAATGACCCAACCTTTAGCTTCCGTCGTCAGAATTGTGGTATTCTTTGTCAACATTCACCTCTTCAGTATAAGAGCCTTCCACTTACAATATTTTGTATGATGGTAATTGGGGTGAAACGCTGTCAACGTCTCTTTTGCCGTTCGTATGGAAAGAGTTAACCCCTTCTTCCGGTTGTGTGTGCGTGTGCGTTCGCGACTTGTCAAAAATTACAAAAAGCGGGAGAGAGGGCGGACAGACAGACAGACAAACAGGATCTGAGATGGACAGAGGCAGAAACGAAACAGAATAAACGAAGAACGAGACACAGATACACGAACATTGAGAGATAGGTGGAGTGTGGGGGGGCCGGGGGTTGGGCGTGGGGGGCTAGAGGGGGGGTGTGTGTGTGGTGGAGGTGAGGAGGGGAGAAGAGAGGGGAGAGAGAAATGGGGGGAAGAGACAGAGACAGTGACCATGGTTCATACAGGTTTTAACCGCAAATTTAATATTTTTTTTTTTTTAAGGCACAAAAAGGCCAACAATCTAAAACGTTGAGAACCCAGATGACAATTGGGTGCCTGGCATTCCGGACGCAAAGTTTTTTTTTTTCCGTTTTTTTTTTTAATAAATAATTTCGCATTTCATGGAACATTTCGCGACTGTGCTTTATCATCGTTAGAAAATATATATATATATATATATATATATAGGCCAAAAGTAAAACTTTTACAAACCGAGATCATTTTAAAGGACTTTTCAGGAATTAAAAAAAGGCATGTCATCTAGTACAAATTCTTAATAAAAAAAAAAATTTTTAATTAAATTTTTTTTTTTTTTTTTTTAATCCACTTAACCTGTATGAACACTCCAGACAGATAGAATTAAAACACACCCACACCAAGTTTCTCTCCAATCAACAACACACACGCGTTTATTCTCACTGAAAGCAAACAAGCATGCACAATCATCATGTACAGCAAAATGTGACAATAGTCAGTCGTAGTACATGTCATGTACACAAGTGCCTTTGGAAATTAACCCCCCATCCCCCACCCCAACCCCTCCCCACTCCAAGGATGACGTTGGTTCAATCGCAAGGGAGATTACCCAGACATCTTTCCTTCAGCATGCTCTCCCCCTGCACACAACACAACGTAAAGTGGCATAAATACACATTTAAAAAATTTTTTTTACGATAACGTTGATGACATTGGTATGAAAATTGCTTGTCGCATTGGTATGGCTTGTTCCATCGGTATCACATTTTTTATGAAGAATAAAATAGGAAATTTTCTTCCTAAAATTACGTTTAAGTAACATACTTACCGTGACCCAACTAGTGCAGACTCCTGCAGGGGTCTGACATTCCTGTCCTGTGCAAACTACTACCCGCCTATGCGGAGAAAATGAAAGTAGCTACGGCCGATAACCTCCCGAAGTAGGTTACCTCCCCTTTGCATCCCTGACTAGCGCCCCGTCTTTTTCCAGCAACCATCTTGACTCCTGCTTCTGTGCTCTGCGTACGGCTAAGTTTTTGGGTTTTTTTTTTTTTTCGTATTTTGTCTGTCTGTCTATCGATTCTTTGGCGCTCTCGTTTTGTGTCTCATGATGAATCACAACAGGTCACAAAACTACGTGGCCCGATTGGGCGATCGAGCTCATATTAAGGCGCAATCACTATCAGTCAACCAGCAGACACAGTGAATACTTAGACAAAAATCATGAAAAAAATGTGGCATTTCTCTGTGTGCGCGCATTCATGCCAGAGAGAGAGAGAGAGAGAGAGAGAGAGAGAGAAAGAGAGAGAGAATGATGAGTGTGTGTGTGTGTGTGTCTGTGTGCGAGAGAGAGAGAGAGAGAGAGAGAGCTCTGTGTGCGCGCATTCATGCCAGAGAGTGCGTGAGTGTGTGCGAGAGAGAGAGAGAGAGAGAGAGAGAGAGAGAGAGAGAGCTCTGTGTGCGCGCATTCATGCCAGAGAGTGCGTGAGTGTGTGCGAGAGAGAGAGAGAGAGAGAGAGAGAGAGAGAGAGAGAGAGAGAGAGAGAGCTAGCTCTGTGTGCGCGCATTCATGCCAGAGAGTGCGTGAGTGTGTGCGAGAGAGAGAGAGAGAGAGAGAGAGAGAGAGAGAGAGAGAGCTCTGTGTGCGCGCATTCATGCCAGAGAGTGCGCGAGTGTGTGCGAGAGAGAGAGAGAGAGAGAGAGAGAGAGAGAGAGAGAGCTAGCTCTGTGTGCGCGCATTCATGCCAGAGAGTGCGTGAGTGTGTGCGAGAGAGAGAGAGAGAGAGAGAGAGAGAGAGAGAGAGAGAGAAATATAAAAAGAAACTACAAGCGTATACATGCGTGCACACATAAGTATATGAAGGCCTTTTTCGCGTAATATTTGTCAAGAACTGTGACGCGAAAGGGAAGCGCTGCTTTGGCACTCACAGGGGAAGCAATAGATAATTATACTGGGGAGGGAGGGAGGAAGGGGGTTAGCAGGGGTGGAGAGGGCAAGGGAGTTAACTATCCGCACCTACTTTCGTTTTCTCCCCCTTCAGCGGGCTATCAGTAGCAAGTTTTCACAAGGACAGGGATTTCCCCCACCCCCCCCCCGTGCCGAAGTCTGCACCAGTGCCGGGGTCACGGTATTGACTAGTTAGTATGTTAAAGATTCAACGTCTGTTTTTTAACTTCTCTGCAAAACTGCGTTCACTCACTACTACCAACCATCCCCGGGGATGGGGATGGGAATGGGGGGGGGGGGCGGGGGTCTCAGGGTCACGTGTTGTGGGCACGGTTTGCACGTGCCAGTCCGTGCGTCACGTGATAATGGTGACACCTCTTGTCAGGGTTTTTGTCCGCGTCTTTTCGTTTGTGGTTCCCCCCACCACCACCACCACATTCCCAACCACCACGTTCTGTGCGTGTGTGTGTTTGAAGGGGTATGGGGGGCGTTGACATGTGCATATGTGTGTGTGTGTGTGTGTGCGTGTGTGGTGTGTGTGTGTGTGTTTACAAGAGTGTGTACACGAGTGTATCCATGACTCTGTGTGTGTGTGTTTACAAGAGTGTGTACACGAGTGTGTCCATGACTGTGTGTGTGTGTGTGTGTGTGTGTGTGTGTGTGTGTGTGTGTGTGTGTGTGTGTTTTCTTCAGTTTAACGTCTATTCACTATAAGTGTTATGTAGTAGAGGAAAAGTACATTATAAGATATGAAAGTTTAATGAGATTGTGGTGTGTAATAAACGAGGTGTCATAGGAAGGCGAATATATGTATGCATATCAACAAGTATTAACTTACAACAATGTAAACATAAATAGTAACATTATTTTGAATACATCAAAGGAGGATACCAACTGGACTGGAGTTTAAAAAAAATTCCGAAAACATTCTAAGCAATGAATAATGATTAACAAAAAATCTTTTCTGTGGCTGATGGAATATTGGTAAACAAGTAATCAACCATATCTTTTGGAATTAACTGTATTATGCTAGTACAATGAATAAGTAGACGGTTTACAGTTATTTGCTTACCGCATATATATTTTATATTTTTTCTTATAAAATTTTGCACGAAAGGCATTCAAACGACTTATATACATCAGACTTGCGATTTGTCTTGAATGTGCTCTTGGTGTCAAATTTTAGAAAATGTTTGCGATTAGCTGCATTCTTTGTGTTTGCACAATACTGGTAATACTGATTATGTGTGTGTGTGTGTGTGTGTGTGTGTGTGTGTGTGTGTGAGAGAGAGAGACAAAGTTTACAGCACGACATGATTGTCATACTCCAGCGCCACTCACCGGGAGGTCAGTCCAAGGGGTCTGTGGGCTGCCCATCTCCCGTGTCAGCTACTCCAGCTTGGGGATGTGTTTGTACACGTACTTCCTGGGCTGTCCACAGCAGCGGCACATTGACATGTCATGTACACGACGACACGTTGACAATGGCATGTACACACAATAACACATTGACATGACATGTTCAACTCAAACAACACATGACATGTACACAACAACACGTTGACATGGCATGTACGCAACGATAACACACTGACATGACATGTTCCACAACACACTGACATACGTACACAACAACACGTTGACACGACGTGTACACAACGATAACACACTGACATGACATGTTCCACAACACACTGACATATGTACACAACAACACGTTGACATGACATGTACACAACGATAACACACTGACATGACATGTTCCACCACACATTGACGTGTACACAACACGTTGACATGGCATGTACGCAACGAAGCCACATTGACATGACATGTTCAACTCAACACATTGACATGTACATAACACATTGACATGGAATGTACACAACGATAACACAGACATGACATGTTCCACCACACATTGACGTGTACACAACACGTTGACATGGCATGTACGCAACGATAACACATTGGACATGACGTGTTCAAACTTAACACATTGACATGTACACAACATCATGTTGACATGGCATGTACACAACGATAATACTGACATGACGTTCTACAACACACTGACATGTCATGTACACAACACCACGTTGACATGGCATGTACACAACGAAGCCACATTGACATGGTATGTTCAACAACACAATGACATGTACACAACAACACGTTTACATGGCGTGTACACAACGATAACACACTGACATGACATGTTCAGCTTAACACATTGACATGTACACAACACGTTGACATGGCATGTACGCAACGATAACACACTGACATGACATGTTCAACATCACACTGGCATGTACACAACACGTTGACATGGAATGTGCACAATAACATTGACATGATGTGTTCAACAACACATTGACATATACACAACAACACGTTTCCATGGCATGTACACAACGATAACACATTGACATGTACATAACACGTTGACATGGCATGTACGCAACGATAACACACTGACATGATATGTTCAACAACACATTGACATGCACACAACACGTTTCCATGACATGTACACAACGATAACACTGTCATGTACACAATACACTTGACATGTTATGTACACAACTTGAACACATCGACAAGTCATGTACAAAAACATACTGACAACACTGACATTCATACACAAAACTACACTGAATGTCATCGTACGTTAAACACAATGACATGTCATACGTACGATTTTTTTTTCCCTTCCAGTTTCTGTTTTCTAAGGCGGCGTCAATTCGTTCGGACAAACCCATATACGCTACACCACATCTGCTAGACATGCCCAGAGCCTTATGACCAGACGCCTTGGCATGCATCATGCATACACAAACACACACACATATATATATATATATATATATGTGTGTGTGTGTGTGTGTGTGTGTGTGGTGTGTGTGGTGTGTGTGTGGTGTGTGTGTGTCTATCTCTCTCTCTCTCTATATATATATATATATGTGTGTGTGTGTGTGTGTGTGTGTGTGTGTGTGGTGTGTATGTGTGTATCTCTCTCTCTCTATATATATATATATATGTGTGTGTGTGTGTGTGTGTGTGTGTGTGTGTGTGTGTATGTGTGTGTGTGTGTGTGTGTGTGTGTGCGTCTTAACCGGACAGAGTGGATTTGCTCTTAAGAATTTTGCCAGAATACACAATACATTGCCATGGGTTCTTTTCCAGTGCGCCATGTGCGTGCTGCACACGGTTCATCGTCTCATTCGAATGACTAGACGCTTAGACGTTGTTGTTGCTGTTGTTGTTGTTTTGATTTTTCAGCCAAATTTAGGAGAAAGATCGATATTGGGAATCGAACCGGGACACTCACGAATTCACTGTATTGGCAGGCACGTGCCAAAACCACCATTCATACCCTGTACACAACACACTGCCATGTCATCCGTACACAACACGGCACTGACACAGTACGCGTGTACATACGTATACTTTCTATCTTATCCACCACAAAAAATATCCATGGCCACGCCACAAAACTACTACAAAAAAATGTGCACGGCGTAAGCGGTCGCACGCGCACACACACACACTGCTGCCACACGCAAACACCCGCCATGTTACCATGGAGACTTACTGACCTTTCGTTTTGGCTCACTGGACCTGCACATACATCATCACCGTGATTTTCATCATCATCATCATCATCATCATCATGTGTGGACTTCTTTTAAAACCGTCCATCAATAATAATAAATATGAATAATCCAGCTCATGACATCAATATGAAAACAAAAAATCCCACGTTGCCATAAAAAAGAAGAAAACATCCGACTTTCGTTCGGAAAATCATAACACTGAGGCAAACCGTTTCAATATTCTACTTTACACACTAAAATGAGGAGTTCGTATCATGCTCCCAGTTAGCTGAAATATACTTACCATGTCGTGTCAAACTGACGGAAACCAGACCTATCTGTTTTGCTCTTCTCGGCCAAAATTTATCGCGACAACTCGGTGATAAGACATCTCGCCATTAGACCGTCGTCTGCTGGCCAATGAAATGCCGTTTCCGGCACGAGGTAAACAAATCATTCTCAATGGCCGCCACACTGACATGTGACACTGACATGCCGCCATTTTTCAGATAAGTGACATTATCGATTTGCTCTCTTTGCCAACCTTTTACACATTAGAAAGGAAATTTTCTTCCTTAAATTACGTACAAGTAACATACATGCCTTGACACACGAGTGTAGACTCCGGCAGGGAGTCCGATTCCTGTCCTGTGCAAACTACTATCCACCCATGTGGAGAAAACGAAAGTAGCTACGGCCGATAACCTCCCGAAGTAGGTTACCTCCCCTGTGTATCCCTGACTAGCGCCCTCTTTTTAGAAATGTTATTTTCATGCATGTTTGTTGCGGCTTTCCGGGACGTTTCCGTCTCCAGATTCATAACTATGCACACTAAATATAACACAATAATAATAAGAAGAAGAAGAAGAAGAAGAAAGAAATTTCTTCCTCTCCGCTCCAATGTGTATATGACTGACGTCGGGCCGGTGTGAACGTGTTGTGAACACTATTCATTACGTCTTGAGGGGGGAAAAAGGAAATCGCGCCTTAATTTTAGCGCGATTGCCCAATCGAGCTACATAATTATGTGACCTGGTTGGAGACAAAATTTGACAAAAAAACAAGAACGCCAGAGAATCGACAGACAGGCAGAAAATACGAAAAAACTTAGCCGTATGGAGAGCACAGGAACAGGAGTCATGATGGCTGCCGGAAAAAGAGGGCACTAAGGTTACCTACTTCCGGGGGGTTATCAGCCGTAGTTGCTTTCGTTTTCTCCGCATAGGCGGATAGTCATTTGCACAGGACAGGAATGTCAGACCCCTGCGGGCGTCTGCACTAGTTGGGTCACGGTTAAGTATGTGTAATTAAAATGGATATTGCCTAAGCGCTGAAATTACTATCGTCCCCCGGCCAACTCAGTTGACTGTTTCCCCTTGTTCATATTTTTCCCCGTATGTGTGTGTGTGTGTGTGTGTGAGAGAGAGAGAGAGAGAGAGAGAGAGAGAGAGAGAGAGAGAGAGAGTGTGTGTGTGTGTGTGTGTGTGTGTGTGTGTGTGTGTGTGTGGGTGTGTGTGTGCAAGTTCATCACGGAAAGGTTGTTATATATATGTTGTTACCTGCAGTGACTTAATTTCCTACACTACCACATTTGGAAAATGTATCATTTACTAAATTAAAAAAATATAATCACCAACAAAAAAAACAAAAAACCCAACTACACACACACACACACACACACACACATATATATATATATATATCGCTCTTTAGCATCCAAAATTTCTGGAGTTGAATTAAGGATGCTAAAGTACCAGTGCGATCACACACACACACACACACACACACACACACACACACACACAGAGCAGAGAGAGAGACAGAGACAGAATTACACTTTTCATTCCAGCAGCCCTACCTGTCAGGTTTGGCAAACAGGTAACGATAGCCAACATACGTGGCCGCCACCAAACACGCCGTGCCTATGATGGCGGTCAGATGAATCAACTGAAAACCACAAGCCAACACAACAATCCGTTTATCGATGGCATCGCTGGTAATACTTTTGATACCGAGTGAAAAGCAAAAAACAAAACAAAACAAGATCGAAGGGACTGAGGAGGGAGGGAGGAAGGGAGGAAAGGTGGAGGAAAGGAAGGAAGGGAGGGAGGGAGGGAGGGAGAAAGACGGGAGGAAGGAGGGAAAAAGGGAAGGGAGGAAGGAAGGAGGGAAGGTAGGGTAGGAAGGAGGGAAGGGAGGAAGAAGGGGAGGGAGGGAGGGAGAAAGGAAGGGAGGGAGGGAGAAAGGAGGGAGGAAGAAAGGAAGGAAGGGAGGGAGGAAGGGAGGGAGGGAGGAAGAAAGGAAGGGAGGGAGGAAGGAAGGGAGGGAGGGAGGAAGGAAGGGAGGGAGGGAGAAAGGAGGGAGGGAGGGAGAAAGGAAGGAAGGGAGGGAGGGAGAAAGGAGGGAGGAAGGAGGGAAAAAGGGAAGGGGGGAAGGAGGGAGGGAAGGAAGGAGAGAAGGGAGGAAGGAGGGAAGGGAGGGAGGGAGGAGAGAAGGAAGGAGGGAAGGGAGGGAGGGAGGGAGAAAGGAGGGAGGAAGGAGGGAAGGAAGGAGAGAAGGGAGGAAGGAAGGAGGGAAGGGGAAGGAAGGAGGGAAGGGAGGAAGAAAGCGAGGGAGGGAGGGAAGAAGGAGGGAAAGAGGGAAGGGAGGGAGGAAGGAGGGAAGGAGGGAGGGAAGGAAGGAGAGAAGGGAGGAAGGAGGGAAGGAAGGGAGGGAGGGAGGAAGATAGGAAGGGAAGGAGGGAGGGAAGAATAAACAAGTGTCTTAAGTGTATGTGAGCATAAACTCACACACGCACATGGACTGACATACAAGGACTCAACTATGCCACACACACAAACACGGCACTCACACACACACACACGGCACTGACACACACACACACACACACACACACACGGCACTGACACACACACACACACACGGCACTGACACACACACACGGCACTCACACACACACACGGCACTCACACACACACACGGCACTGACACACACACACACGCACACACACACGGCGCTGACACACACACGGTACTGACACACACAAACACACACACACACAAACACGGCACCGACACACACACACGCGCGCGCGCGCGAAGGGGACTGGACTGGAGAGGGAGGTGGCGAAGAAGAAACAAGTGTCTACGTATGTGTGAGAATAAGCTCAGTCACACACACACATGGACTTACAAGGACTTGCTGTCACACACACAAAAATACACACACACACACACACACACACACACACCAGGGAAACATGATGCTACAAAGTGTGGATGTTCAATGAGATTCCACTTGGCGCTCACCTCGGGGTGTTTTTTGAATGCCTGCAGACCCGTGAGCCCAAAAGACTTCATCTTCAGGATTTCAGGGATGCCGTCTTGTGGGGTGCTGATACCGAGTCTGTAACACACACAAATATATGTATACTCACAAACATATAATACAGTATGATTATCAAGCTGTCAGCAAGTTTCATTTTGGCCGCTTTAAAAAAAAAAGTTTTATAACTTTTACTCTTTTTTTTCCATTTTACTGCAGACATGGTCACACACACACACACACACACACACACACACTGCAGCGAGAGAGAGAGAGAGAGAATGCGAATACTTTATTCATTATAGGCCATAACCCCTCAAGCGAGGGCGAGAGAGAGAGGGGGGGGGGAGGAATCTGACAAGTGATATAGTTCGAGACATAACTGAGACTGACGGAGACAAAACTCCGGCGATAAATACATACACACATACATACATTACATTACATACATGTGTGTGTGTGTGTGTGTGTATGTGCGTGCGTGCGTGTGTGTGTAAGACGAAGACTGTGAAAGAAATCAAAGCCAAAGTCAATATTCACATTTTTTCCCCTTAAGACGGAATGAACTGTGGTCACAATAATGTGTGGAAAAGAAAGTGCACTTCATTTTCAATCGTATTGCTTAAAAAAAAAAAATAACAGCTATGTTATCTAAATGCGATCTGTATCGCAAATAACTAGATTTTATGCCGGACATACAAATACTCAATAGTCAATTCAGCAAGACACCTTCGCAAGTGTAAATTCTTGAACTGATGAAAAACTTCGCGAGGTATTGCCTGATTGAAACTGCATAGCAGAGTATATATACCACAATGAAAGAAATAGGAGTTTGTATTATACTCCATGTTTGGTGATACATATACTTACCATGTCAAACTGATGCAAACTAGGCCTATCGGTTTGCTCTGCTTGGCCAAATCTCTCGCGGCTAACACTAACAGTGAAAATACGACCTGTCTTGCCAGGTCCGCTCTTAGCCAATCAAACGCCTCTAAAAGCTACAAGCGCTGAATCATTCCTTTGGCCAAGGCTCTTGATGCCATCTTGTCAGGTTTACGCTCTGTCTCGTCTTACGCTTTTTTTTTGCTTTTTTTTTTTCCCAGCGTGTTCTCGATTTTTAAGAGACGCATGCCGGGCAGTCTTGCCTTTAAGAATCCACAATTCTTTGTTTAAATTCTGAAAGAAATAGCTTTCGGTTCCTCAGTCACACACTGAGCCGGTTCCCCAACTTAGTTATTAACTCTCTCCATACGAACGGCGAAAGAGACGACGTTAACAGCGTTTCACCCCAATTACCATCATAAAAATATTGCAAGCGGAAGGCTCTTACACTGAAGGTGAATGTTGACAAAGAATACCACAATTCTGACGACGGAAGCTAAAGGTTGGCTCATTCAGACACCCACTGGACATCCGAGGGGTCTGTGCAGAGGAGAAGAGAGGACTGGCCGTACTGAGCGAGTTAAAAGAATTCAAATCTATGAGCTGTCAACAGAGACTTAAAAACTTAAATCTGCATTCATTAAAGGGTAGAAGGCTAAGAGGGGGGTTAATAGAAACATACATGTTAAATTGCTATAATGAAGTCAATGTGAATAATGTTTTCAGTATGTTAGATCATGAGAGTGCAAGAAATTCAATGATGAAAATTTGTAAAGAGCACTGTAATACTAACCTTAGTAAAAAAAATTGATCAGCTAATTGCACAAATATGGAACGCACTACCTATCGAAAACTAAACTTGCACAAAATACTACTACTATACTAATGTGTTCAAAAAATCTCCTTGACATGATCAATTTAAAAGAAAAAATATTACTTTGACGAGTGATTTACAGTACATGTAAAAGAAAACGTGTATGTATCCTACAAATAAAAGGAGACCGATATTGAAGGGGACATTAAAAAATAGGCCGTGAGGCCTAGGCAGTCAAATACCAGTCCCTACACCACTACCACTACTACTACTACTACTACTACTACTACAAACAATGCCAAAGCCGAAATTGTGTAAAGGCCTCAAGCACCACAAGTTCATGTTGAAACATTTCGGCGACGGGCGCAATAGCCGAATGGTTAATGCGTTGGACTGTCAATCTGAGTGTCCCGGGTTCGAATCTCGGTGACGGCGCCTGGTGGGTTAAAGGGTGGAGATTTTTACGATCTCCCATGTCAACATATGTGCAGACCTGCTAGTGCCTGAACCCCCTTCGTGCGTGTATACGGCAAGCAAAAGATCAAATGCGCACGTTAAAGATCCTGTAATCCATGTCAGCGTTCGGTGGGTTATGGAAACAAGTACATACCCAGCATGCACACCCCCGAAAGCGGAGTATGGCTGCCTATATGGCGGGGTAAAAACGGTCATACACGTAAAAGCCCACTCATGTATATACGAGGGGGGAATTGTGGACATTGCCAACGTTTCTAACACTGAACACCCATGTAAAATATTGTAGTCTTTGCCAGTAATGGACATGAAAGCTAATTTCTTTTTGATATCTAGACTGATTCTTGTTCAGTGCAGACTAGAGTCTTAACCAAAACTGAACGCATCTTGAACTTCAAAACAATTTATCGATACCTGTTTCTCCAGATATTATTAGATGTGTGGGGGTAACTTTGGACTCGCATCCATAAATCATATCAGGGCAGATCGGTGACAGAGATGAAGGAAAAACTTAGCAAACATGTATAATTTCTGCATACACATATACCACACGAAGAAAAAAAAGTGTTCTCAAAACCACTGATGAATTCAAACTGAGAAGAGAAAAAAACTAGCGAAAAATGAAATCTTACCTGTTCATATTCATTCTTGTAAGCAAAATGAAATCTTACCTGTTCATATTCATTCTTGTAAGCAAAATGAAATCTTACCTGTTCATATTCTTTCTTGTAAGCA
>NC_134910.1:9245684-9268184 GCF_041734735.1 Babylonia areolata | reverse complement strand
TGTCTGTGTGTGTGTGTGTGCATTAGTGTGCTTGTGTGTGTGTGTGTGTGTGTTTGTTGGTCAGTGTATGTGTCAGTGTGTGTGTGCGTTAGTGTGTGTGTGTGTGTGTGTGTGTGTGTGTGTGTGTGTGTGTGTGTTAGTGTGTCTGTGTGTGTGTGTTAGTGTGTGTGTCTGTGTGTGTAAGTGCGTGTGTATTAGTGTGTTAGTATGTGTGTATGTGTGTGTGTGTGTGTGTGTGTGTGTGTGTGTGTGTGTGTTAGTGTGTGTGCATTAGTGTTTTAGTGTGTTTGTGTGTGTGTGTGTGTGTGTTAGTGTGTGTGTCTGTGTGTGTTAGTGTGTGTGTATTAGTGTGTTAGTGTGTGTGTGTGTGTCTGTGTGTGTCTGTGTGTGTCTGTGTGTGCATTAGTGTGTTAGTGTGTTTATGTGTCTGTGTGTGTCTGTGTGTGCATTAGTGTGTTAGTGTGTTTGTGTGTCTGTATGTGTCTGTGTGTGCATTAGTGTGTTAGTGTGTGTGTGTGTGTGTGTGTGTGTGTGTGAATGCTTTGTGTCTGTGTCACATGTTCCAGATGTAAAAGGGAGCTTCATCATGACAGCTGTCATGTGTATCATACAGCTTCAAGTTGACAGCTTTCATGAGTATCATACAGCTTCAGTGTTGACAGCTTTCATGAGTATCATACAGCTTCAGTGTTGACAGCTGTCATGTGTATCATACAGCTTCAAGTTGACAATTTTCATGTGTATCATACAGCTTCAGAGTTGACAGCTTTCATGTGTATCCTACAGCTTCAGTGTTGACAGCTGTCATGTGTATCATACAGCTTCAGTGTTGACAGCTTTCATGTGTATCATACAGCTTCAGTGTTGACAGCTTTCACGAGTATCATACAGCTTCAGTGTTGACAGCTTTCATGTATAACCTACAGCTTCAGTGTTGACAGCTTTCGTGCGTATCATACAGCTTCAAGTTGACAGCTGTCATGTGTATCCTACAGCTTCAGTGTTGACAGCTTTCATGAGTATCCTACAGCTTCAGTGTTGACAGCTGTCATGTGTATCATACAGCTTCAGTGTTGACTTCTTTCATGGGTATCCTACAGCTTCAGTGTTGACAGCTTTCATGTATATCACACAGCTTCAGTGTTGACAGCTTTCATGTATATCCTACAGCTTCAGTGTTGACAGCTGTCATGTGTATCATACAGCTTCAGTGTTGACAGCTTTCATGTGTATCATACAGCTTCAAGTTGACAGCTTTCATGTGTATCATACAGCTTCAATTTGACAGCTGTCATGTGTATCATACAGCTTCAGTGTTGACAGCTTTCATGAGTATCATACAGCTTCAGTGTTGCCAGCTTTCATGTGTATCATACAGCTTTAGTGTTGACAGCTTTCATGTGTATCATACAGCTTCAGTGTTGACAGCTTTCATGAGTATCCTACAGCTTCAGTGTTGACAGCTGTCATGAGTATCATACAGCTTCAGTGTTGACAGCTTTCATGAGTATCATACAGCTTCAGTGTTGACAGCTTTCATGAGTATCATACAGCTTCAGTGTTGACAGCTTTCATGTGTATCATACAGCTTCAAGTTGACAGCTTTCATGTGTATCATACAGCTTCAGTGTTGACAGCTTTCATGTGTATCATACAGCTTCATGTTGACAGCTTTCATGTGTATCATACAGCTTCAGTGTTGACAGCTTTCATGTGTATCATACAGCTTCAGTGTTGACAGCTGTCATTTCATTTTGTACTTGTATTTCTTTTTATCACAACAGATTTCTCTGTGTGAAATTCGGGCTGCTCTCCCCAGGGAAAGCGTGTCGCTACACTACAGCGCCGCCCATTTTTTTTTTTTTTTTTTTTTTCCTGCGTGCAGTATTATTTGTTTTTCCTATCCGATGTGGATTTTTCTACAGAATTTTGCCAGGAACAACCGTTTTGTTGCCGTGGGTTCTTTTACGTGCGCTAAGTGCATGCCGGCTGCACACGGGACCTCGGTTTATCGTCTCATCCGAATGACTTAGCGTCCAGACCACCACTCAAGGTCTAGTGGAGGGGGAGAAAATATCGGCGGCTTTAGCCGTGATTCGAACCAGCGCGCTCAGATTCTCTCGCTTCCTAGGCGGACGCGTTACCTCTAGGCCATCAATCCACTGTCATGTGTATCCTACAGCTTCAGTGTTGACAGCCGTCATGTACAGAGGATTAGTTCAGATATGACAGCTTCACCTTGACAGCTTTATGTATATAGGACAGCTTCATTCAAGTGCATCGGGACATCTTCAAGTTTATCGAACAGTATCAGTATCAGTAGCTCAAGGAGGCGTCACTGCGTTCGGTCAAATCCATATACGCTAGCGACACCACATCTGACAAGCAGATGCCTGACCAGCAGCGTAAACCCAACGCGCTTCGTCAGGCCTTGAGAGAGAGAGAGAGAGAGAGAAAAGACAAACAAAAATTAAAAAGAAAAGAAAAGAATAATTAAAATTGACATAATGATAATAATTTTTTGACTCATTTGTGTAAACAAAGTGAGTCTATGTTTTAACCCGGTGTTCGGTTGTGTGTGTGTGTGTGTGTGTGTGTGTGTGTGTGTGTGTGTGTCCGTGTGTCTGTGTGTCCGTGGTAAACTTTAACATTGACATTTTCTCTGCAAATACTTTGTCACTTGACACCAAATTTGGCATAAAAATAGGAAAAAATTCAGTTCTTTCCAGTCATCTTGTTTAAAACAATATTGCATCTCTGGGATGGGCACCAAAAAATAAAAAAAGAAGCCTAATTATATGCAAACTGCATTTATTGTTATATTTATATTTTTTGTATTCTCTAAACTTGGCACTTTGATCTCTTATTCTGACACAACAACAAGAGGAGTCATTATTATCATTTTTTGTTCAAACAGGAACTTCTTTTGCTAAGCATGGAATTTTTATTTATTTTGCAAACGTTTTGGTGCAGATAGTAAAAAAGGGAAATTACTCTGTAATTAATGCTAGGGGACTTAATTTATCACAAGTGAGTCTTGAAGGCCTTGCCTCTCTTGTTTTTTTAATTTTTTTTTTATTCTACTCTTATTATTATTATTATTATTATCGGACAGCTTCATGCTGACAGCTTTGTGTGTACTGTCGCTCAGCTCAGTTCATGTTAGTGACAGCTTCAGGTGCGCCAGACAGCTATTAAGCTGTAAACCGACCCTCAGTCCAACTCTCAAGTTTTCAGTGGCAGGCAAGTGCAGTGCGCGAAATGGTGCGTGATTATAATTATAGCGGCGTCATCTATTGCGCTTTGGTCAGGCTACACTCGGCCAGCGCAGATACTAGACAGAGAGATAGACAGAAAGACAGACAGGGTCTAAACTTAAAAGTGTGGTGAACGTTTCCAGAACAGCCCAGAACAGAGTGCGATGGCGAGGGGTCGTCGATGGCCTATGCTCCACCAGGAGCGATGGGCAAAATGAATGAATGAATGAATGAACGTTTTCATCATCATTGACAGCCAGTGTAGATACCAGAGACAGAGAGATAGACAGAAAGACAGACAGGGTCTAAACTTAAAAGTGTGGTGAACGTTTTCATCATCATTGACGACCAGTGTAGATAGCAGAGACAGAGAGATAGACAGAAAGACAGACAGGGTCTACACCTAAAAGTGTGGTGAACGTTTTCATCATCATTGACGACCAGTGTAGATAGCAGAGACAGAGAGATAGACAGAAAGACAGACAGACAGGGTCTGTACTTAAAAGTGTGGTGAACGTTTTCATCATCATTGACAACCAGTGTAGATAGCAGAGACAGAGAGATAGACAGAAAGACAGACAGACAGGGTCTAAACTTAAAAGTGTGGTGAACGTTTTCATCATCATTGACGACCAGTGTAGATACTAGACAGAGAGATAGACAGAAAGACAGAGAGGGCATGCGCTTAAAAGTGTGGTGAACGTTTTCATCATCATTGACGACCAGTGTAGATAGCAGAGACAGAGAGACAGACAGAAAGACAGACAGGGTCTACACCTAAAAGTGTGGTGAACGTTTTCATCATCATTGACAGCCAGTGTAGATACCAGAGACAGAGAGATAGACAGACAGACAGACAGACAGGGTCTGCACTTAAAAGTGTGGTGAACGTTTTCATCATCATTGACATCCAGTGTAGATAGCAGAGACAGAGAGATAGACAGAAAGACAGACAGACAGGGCCTGCGCTTAAAAGTGTGGTGAACGTTTTCATCATCATCATTGACAACCAGTATAGATACTAGAGACAGAGAGATAGACAGAAAGACAGACAGACAGGGTCTGCACTTAAAAGTGTGGTGAACGTTTTCATCATCATCATTGACGATCAGTGTAGATACCAGAGAGACAGAGAGAGATAGACAGACAGACAGACAGGGTCTAAACTTAAAAGTGTGGTGAACGTTTTCATCATCATTGACAGCCAGTGTAGATACCAGAGACAGAGAGATAGACAGAAAGACAGACAGACAGGGTCTAAACTTAAAAGTGTGGTGAACGTTTTCATCATCATTGACGACCAGTGTAGATACTATACAGAGAGATAGACAGAAAGACAGACAGGGTCTACACTTAAAAGTGTGGTGAACGTTTTCATCATCATCATTGACAGCCAGTGTAGATAGGAGAGACAGAGAGATAGACAGAAAGACAGACAGGGCCTAAACTTAAAAGTGTGGTGAACGTTTTCATCATCATTGACGACCAGTGTAGATACTAGACAGAGAGATAGAAAGACAGACAGACAGGACCTGCGCTTAAAAGTGTGGTGAACGTTTTCATCATCATTGACAGCCAGTGTAGATACTAGACAGAGAGATAGAAAGACAGACAGACAGGGTCTGCGCTTAAAAGTGTGGTGAACGTTTTCATCATCATTGACAGCCAGTGTAGATAGCAGAGACAGAGAGATAGACAGAAAGACAGACAGGACCTGCGCTTAAAAGTGTGGTGAACGTTTTCATCATCATTGACAGCCAGTGTAGATAGCAGAGACAGAGAGATAGACAGACAGACAGACAGGGCCTGCGCTTAAAAGTGTGGTGAACGTTTGCATCATCATTGACAGCCAGTGTAGATACTAGACAGAGAGATAGAAAGACAGACAGACAGGACCTGCGCTTAAAAGTGTGGTGAACGTTTTCATCATCATTGACAGCCAGTGTAGATACCAGAGACAGAGAGATAGACAGACAGACAGACAGGGTCTAAACTTAAAAGTGTGGTGAACGTTTTCATCACTCAGTGACATCCAGTGTAGATACTAGACAGAGAGATAGACAGAAAGACAGAAAGAGTCTGCACTTAAAAGTGTGGTGAACGTTTTCATCATCATCATTGACGACCAGTGTAGATAGGAGAGACAGAGAGATAGACAGAAAGACAGACAGACAGGGTCTGTACTTAAAAGTGTGATGAACGTTTTCATCATCATTTGACAGCCAGTGTAGATAGGAGAGACAGAGAGATAGACAGAAAGACAGACAGACAGGGTCTAAACTTAAAAGTGTGGTGAACGTTTTCATCATCATCATTGACAGCCAGTGTAGATAGGAGAGACAGAGAGATAGACAGAAAGACAGACAGACAGGGTCTAAACTTAAAAGTGTGGTGAACGTTTTCATCATCATCATTGACAGCCAGTGTAGATAGGAGAGACAGAGAGATAGACAGAAAGACAGACAGACAGGGTCTAAACTTAAAAGTGTGGTGAACGTTTTCATCATCATTTGACAGCCAGTGTAGATAGGAGAGACAGAGAGATAGACAGAAAGACAGACAGGGTCTAAACTTAAAAGTGTGGTGAACGTTTTCATCATCATTGACGACCAGTGTAGATACTAGACAGAGAGATAGACAGAAAGACAGACAGGGTCTACACTTAAAAGTGTGGTGAACGTTTTCATCATCATCATTGACAGCCAGTGTAGATAGGAGAGACAGAGAGATAGACAGAAAGACAGACAGGGCCTAAACTTAAAAGTGTGGTGAACGTTTTCATCATCATTGACGACCAGTGTAGATACTAGACAGAGAGATAGAAAGACAGACAGACAGGACCTGCGCTTAAAAGTGTGGTGAACGTTTTCATCATCATTGACAGCCAGTGTAGATACTAGACAGAGAGATAGAAAGACAGACAGACAGGGTCTGCGCTTAAAAGTGTGGTGAACGTTTTCATCATCATTGACAGCCAGTGTAGATAGCAGAGACAGAGAGATAGACAGAAAGACAGACAGGACCTGCGCTTAAAAGTGTGGTGAACGTTTTCATCATCATTGACAGCCAGTGTAGATAGCAGAGACAGAGAGATAGATAGACAGACAGACAGGGCCTGCGCTTAAAAGTGTGGTGAACGTTTGCATCATCATTGACAGCCAGTGTAGATACTAGACAGAGAGATAGAAAGACAGACAGACAGGACCTGCGCTTAAAAGTGTGGTGAACGTTTTCATCATCATTGACAGCCAGTGTAGATACCAGAGACAGAGAGATAGACAGACAGACAGACAGGGTCTAAACTTAAAAGTGTGGTGAACGTTTTCATCACTCAGTGACATCCAGTGTAGATACTAGACAGAGAGATAGACAGAAAGACAGAAAGAGTCTGCACTTAAAAGTGTGGTGAACGTTTTCATCATCATCATTGACGACCAGTGTAGATAGGAGAGACAGAGAGATAGACAGAAAGACAGACAGACAGGGTCTGTACTTAAAAGTGTGATGAACGTTTTCATCATCATTTGACAGCCAGTGTAGATAGGAGAGACAGAGAGATAGACAGAAAGACAGACAGACAGGGTCTAAACTTAAAAGTGTGGTGAACGTTTTCATCATCATCATTGACAGCCAGTGTAGATAGGAGAGACAGAGAGATAGACAGAAAGACAGACAGACAGGGTCTAAACTTAAAAGTGTGGTGAACGTTTTCATCATCATCATTGACAGCCAGTGTAGATAGGAGAGACAGAGAGATAGACAGAAAGACAGACAGACAGGGTCTAAACTTAAAAGTGTGGTGAACGTTTTCATCATCATTTGACAGCCAGTGTAGATAGGAGAGACAGAGAGATAGACAGAAAGACAGACAGGGTCTAAACTTAAAAGTGTGATGAACGTTTTCATCATCATTGACGACCAGTGTAGATACTAGACAGAGAGACAGACAGAAAGACAGACAGGGCCTGCGCTTAAAAGTGTGTTGAACGTTTTCATCATCATTGACGACCAGTGTAGATAGGAGAGACAGAGAGATAGACAGAAAGACAGACAGGGCCTGCGGTTAAAAGTGTGGTGAACGTTTTCATCATCATTGACAGTCAGTGTAGATAGCAGAGACAGAGAGATAGACAGACAGACAGATAGGGCCTGCGCTTAAAAGTGTGGTGAACGTTTGCATCATCATTGACAGCCAGTGTAGATACCAGAGACAGAGAGATAGACAGACAGACAGACAGGGTCTACACCTAAAAGTGTGGTGAACGTTTTCATCATCATTGACGACCAGTGTAGATAGCAGAGACAGAGAGATAGAAAGACAGACAGACAAGGTCTGCACTTAAAAGTGTGGTGAACGTTTTCATCATCATTGACGACCAGTGTAGATAGCAGAGACAGAGAGATAGACAGAAAGACAGACAGGGCCTACACCTAAAAGTGTGGTGAACGTTTTCATCATCATTGACGACCAGTGTAGATAGCAGAGACAGAGAGATAGACAGACAGACAGGGTCTAAACTTAAAAGTGTGGTGAACGTTTTCATCATCATTGACAACCAGTGTAGATACCAGAGACAGAGAGATAGACAGAAAGACAGACAGACAGGGTCTGCACTTAAAAGTGTGGTGAACGTTTTCATCATCATCATTGACGACCAGTGTAGATACCAGAGACAGAGAGACAGACAGAAAGACAGACAGGGTCTGCGCTTAAAAGTGTGGTGAACGTTTTCATCATCATTGACAGTCAGTGCAGATACCAGAGACAGAGAGATAGACAGAAAGACAGACAGGGCCTGCGCTTAAAAGTGTGGTGAACGTTTTCATCATCATTGACAGCCAGTGTAGATACCAGAGACAGAGAGATAGACAGAAAGACAGACAGGGTCTACACCTAAAAGTGTGGTGAACGTTTTCATCATCATCATTGACGATCAGTGTAGATACCAGAGAGACAGAGAGAGATAGACAGAAAGACAGACAGGGTCTACACCTAAAAGTGTGGTGAACGTTTTCATCATCATCATTGACGACCAGTGTAGATAGGAGAGACAGAGAGATAGACAGAAAGACAGATAGGGCCTGCGCTTAAAAGTGTGGTGAACGTTTTCATCATCATTGACATCCAGTGTAGATACTAGACAGAGAGATAGACAGAAAGACAGACAAGGTCTGCACTTAAAAGTGTGGTGAACGTTTTCATCATCATTGACAGCCAGTGTAGATACTAGACAGAGAGATAGACAGAAAGACAGACAGACAGGGTCTGCGCTTAAAAGTGTGGTGAACGTTTTCATCGTCATTGACAGTCAGTGTAGATACCAGAGACAAAGAGATAGACAGAAAGACAGACAGGGCCTTCGCTTAAAAGTGTGGTGAACGTTTTCATTATCATCATTGACAGCCAGTGTAGATACTAGACAGAGAGATAGACAGGGCCTGCGCTTAAAAGTGTGGTGAACGTTTTCATCATCATTGACAGCCAGTGTAGATAACAAGAGACAGAGAGATAGACAGAAAAACAGACAGACAGGGCCTGCGCTTAAAAGTGTGGTGAACGTTTTCATCATCATTGAGAACCAGTGTAGATACCAGAGACAGAGATATAGACAGAAAGACAGACGGGCAAACAGACAAGAGGTATAAAAGAAGACTAGGAGAGAGCGATGGAGGAAGAAACGAAGAATGGGACAGAGACACGAGAGAGAGAGAGAGAGAGAGAGAGAGAGACAGAATGAATGAATGAATGAATCTTTATTTTCCAACGGTGAAGATATTAGCACTTTGGCCGACTTACACATCTGCCGTTGTTCTAGGAGACACACAAACATGTACGCATATAAATGTAGTTATACTGAATACTTAATACATGTATAATGTACGAGTATAACACAGCGTCAAACTGAGAGACACAACATCGCTCACATCTGTACGGAACGGAAGCGAGTAACACACACACGCACACACACACACTAACACACGAGAGAGAGAGAGAGAGAGAGAGAGAGGGGGGGGGGAGAAGGACAGCGTGAGATAGAGAGACATGCACACACATTAGAATCCAGGGTTCCTACGAGTTTTGAACTGCACAATTTAAAAACTTTAAAAATAAAAACTTGTAAACACCAAAGTTAAAAAAAAAGAACGTAAAGAATCCGCGGATAAGTGTGTGACATTTTGAGTGCCGGCATGTCAGTCACAATCAGTGATTCTTTCGGGGATTAAGTTTTTATAATTCTTTTTTTTCTGTAATTTTTTTTTTTAAACTCAGGAGGATTCTTCTTCTTCTTCTTCTTTTTCGTTCGTGGGCTGCAACTCCCACGTTCACTCGTATGTACACGAGTGGGCTTTTAAGTGTATGACCTTTTTTTTTTTTTTACCCTGCCATGTAGGCCGCAGCCAAAATGAAACTTTTAGAAACTGTCATTGAAACACTTTTTTAATACTAAAAAAAAAAAAAAAAAAAATTTTTTTTTTTTAAGAGTCTTTTTTTCCCCCCAACAGGTTCTCCGGCTAAACAAACAAAAAATTCAAAACCAGTCTGAACCCAGCACGGCAGTCAAAGACAGAATCAGGAAGAAGAAAAAACAAAACAAAAAAACATCCACACGCCAGAATTCGCTCAAATGAAAAACACACGTTTTATTTACATGAAAAGAAAAAAAAACCAACAACAAAAAAAAACCCAACAACAACAACAATTTATACGTACAGCAATGTCAATAGTCACAGTGATAAGAAAGATTATGTGGTCCCAACTATCAGCACCGACATTCAAATACATAGCATTCATCTACAATAATAAGTGAACAAAACCGGGACGATATGTTGTTGTTTTTTTAAGTCTCTATTTCGACCCCCTACCCCACCCCACCCCACCCCACCTCTCACACCTTCCAACCCCACCCCCTCTCGCCCCCACAATAATTATTATTGGGTGAACGCGGTGGTCAGTTGCGAAGGGAGGTCACCTACGCCGCTCTGTACAACCGCCCTTGCAGTTTTCTCCCCTGCACACAACAGAATAATAATTATATTCAAACAAGTGGCCTCAAAACTACTGGTAACTAACTGATGATGACATCGGTATGAAAAAGCTTATCATAACTACTGGTACTGACTTTTTAATCAATAGAGACAAAATGTGTGTGTGTGTGTGTGTGTGTGTGTGTGTTTGCAGACAGGGATTTTTGTGCGTGTGTGTGTGGGAGGCTTAGGTAGGGAGATAGGCTGAGACAGACAGACATAAAGAGAAACATAACAAAGTACAAGCGTGCGCGTGCAAGATTTTTTTTTTTCCTTTTCGTGTGACATAACTCAAGAACTACAAGCAGTGAATCAGAAAAAGACAGACGTTTCAAGCGCGCAGGTGACGGGCGCAATAGCCGAGTGGTTAAAGCGTTGGACTGTCAATCTGAGGGTTTCGGGTTCGAATCACGGTGACGGCGCCTGGTGGGTAAAGGGTGGAGATTTTTACGATCTCCCAGGTCAACATAATTATGTGCAGACCTGCTAGTGCCTGAACCCTCTTCGTGTGTATATGCAAGCAGAAGATCAAATATGCACGTTGAAGATCCTGTAATCCATGTCAGCGTTCGGTGGGTTATGGAAACAAGAACATACCCAGCATGCACACCCCCGAAAACGGAGTATGGCTGCCTACATGGCGGGGGTAAAAACGGTCATACACGTAAAAGCCCACTCGTGTGCATACGAGTGAATGCTGAAGAAGAAGAAGAAGAAGCGCGCGCACGCAAGGTGGCAGTCTTTCTCAGCTGTTCATGCAAGCGTGTGTGTGTGTGTGTGTGTGACGTGTGTTTGTGTGTGAGTGCAAGTGTGTGTGTGTGTGTGACGTGTGTTTGTGTGTGAGTGCAAGTGTGTATGTGTGATGTGTGTGCGACTGTTCGGGTAAGCATGAGAGAGTGTGTGCACATTTGTGTGTGTATGTGTGTGTATGTGTGCGTGTGTTGTCTTCAATTTGTCTTTCCTCTATAGTGATATTAGATGTGGTTTTGTGTGTGTGTGTGTGTGTGTGTGTGTGTGTGTGTGAGTGTGTCGTCATGTGTGTGAGTGCAAGTGTGTATGTGTGTGCGACTGTTTGGGTTGAGTAGGAGAGAGCGTGTGCACATTTGTGTGTGTGTATGTGTGTGTGTGTGTTGTCTTCAATTTGTCTTTCCTCTATAGTGATATCAGATGTCGTTTTGTGTGTGTGTGTGTGTGTGTGTGTGTGTGTGTGTGTGTGTGTGTGTGCGTCTGTTGTCTTCAATTTAACGCCTTTTCTCTATAGTGATATTAGATCGGTTGTTTTTTTTAAATTTGTGTGTGTGTGTGTGTTTGTGTGTGTGTGTCGGTCTGTGTGTGTGTGTTGTGCGTGTGTGTGTATGCAAGTGTGTTTTTGTGTGAGTGCAAGTGTGTGTGTGTGCGACTGTTTGGGTGAGTTCGAGAGAGTGTGTGCACATTTGTGTGTGTGTGTGTGTGCGTGTGTGTGTAAGTCTTCAATTCAACGTCTTTTCTCTTTAATGATATTAGATGTGGTTGTGTGTTGATCGTGTATGTGTGTGTCTGTCTGTCTCTTTGCGTATGTGTATGTGTCCTGTTTGTATGTGCGCGCGCGTGCGTGTGTCTGTGTGTGTGTGTGTGTGTGTACACGGTGTGTACGCACAAGACAAAGAGACGGAGCCACGGTCCAGCGCCACTCACCGGAGATCTAAGACTTGTAGCTGCCGATCTCCCGTCTGAGCTGCTCCAGCTCTGGGATGGGTTTGTACACGTCCTTGTTTACCACCCTCATCTGTCCACAGCAACCACAACACGTTGACATGGCATGTTACATAACAACCGACAACACATTGACATGTAAAACAACACACCGACATCTTTCTCTGTCTCTGGACCTTGCAATTGGAATGAACACACTGACATGCCATATGGACACATCGACAACACACTGACATGTCAGCTTGTACACCACGACAACACACTGACATGTCATCTACATGCCCGGCCCAACACACTGACAAGGTATGTGCGTGTGGACATACGCGCTGGTTCTACTTTGTCCACCACAAAATATCCATGTACGTACCACACACACACACACACACACACACACACACACAAATGCACACAAGCGGTCTGCATGCGCAAACACACACACACACACACACACACACGTAACCACGGAAACTGACCTTTCTTGGCTCTGTGGGCTTAACCCGTTCCCAGGGAGGTAACTCGCTGGACTTGTTCACTCTGTACACACATCGTCACCAGTAATCATCATCAACGTCTACATCATCTGCATCATCATCACCATCACTATCACGAGGTAAAGTCATTCCACTTCACCGCAACACTCTACAAGCATCATCGTCATCATCGTCGTCGTCATGATCATCATCATCATCATCATCGTCGTCGTCATGATCATCATCATCATCATCATCGTCGTCGTCATGATTATCATCATCATCATCATCATCATCATGAGGAGGTAAGCAATAAATTCGGCACAGGTACCATCATTTTGTGGAGTGATGGCCTAGAGGTAACGCGTCCGCCAAGGAAGCGAGAGAATCTGAGCGCGCTGGTTCCAATCACGGCTCAGCCGCCGATATTTTCTCCCCCTCCACTACTGAGACCTTGAGTGGTGGTCTGGATGCTGTTCATTCGGATGAGACGATAAACCGATAGCATGCACTTAGCGCACGTAAAAGAACCCACGGCAACAAAAGGGTTGTTCCTGGCAAAAATTCTGTACAAAAATCCTTTTCGATAGGAAAAACAAATAAAACGGCACGCAGGGGAAAAAAAAAAGAAAGAAAAAAAAAAGGGGGTGGCACTGTAGTGTAGGGGAGAGCAGCCCAAATTCCACACAGAGAGAAATCTGTTGTGATAGATACAAATACAAATTTTCATAACCATCATCATCACTAAAATCATCATCACGACGTGAAGTCCGAGATAAGTCATAGTAAGAGCTGCCACTAGTAATCCGTAACTCTTTTCCCTGTGTCAGTGCTAGTATGCCATTATGACAATACAATATAGTGGAGTGATGGCCTAGAGGTAACGCGTCCGCCAAGGAAGCGAGAGAATCTGAGCGCGCTGGTTCCAATCACGGCTCAACCGCCGATATTTTCTCCCCCTCCCACTACTGAGACCTTGAGTGGTGGTCTGGACGCTAGTCATTCGGATGAGACGATAAACCGATAGCATGCACTTAGCGCACGTAAAAGAACCCACGGCAACAAAAGGGTTGTTCCTGGCAAAATTCTGTACAAAAATCCTCTTCGATAGGAAAAACAAATAAAACTGCACGCAGGGAAAAAAAAAAAAAAGAAAAAAAAAAGGGGGTGGCGCTGTAGTGTAGGGGAGAGCAGCCCAAATTCCACACAGAGAGAAATCTGTTGTGATAGATACAAATACAAATTTTCATAACCATCATCATCACTAAAATCATCATCACAACGTGAGTCCGAGGTAAGTCGTAGTAAGAGCTGCCACTAGTAATCCGTAACACTTTTCCCTGTGTCAGTGCTAGTATGCCATTATGACAATACAATATAGTGGAGTGATGGCCTAGAGGTAACGCGTCCGCCTAGGAAGCGAGAGAATCTGAGCGCGCTGGTTCGAATCACGGCTCATCCGCCGATATTTTCTCCCCCTCCACTACTGAGACCTTGAGTGGTGGTCTGGACGCTAGTCATTCGGATGAGACGATAAACCGAGGTCCCGTGTGCAGCATGCGCTTAGCGCACGTAAAAGAACCCACAGCAACAAAAGGGTTGTTCCTGGCAAAATTCTGTAGAAAAATCCACTTCGACAGGAAAAACAAATAAAACTGCACGTAGGAAAAAAATGCAAAAAAATGGGTGGCGCTGTAGTGTAGCGACGCGCTCTCCCTGGGGAGAGCAGCCCGAATTTCACACAGAGAAATCTGTTGTGATAAAAAGGAATACATATACAAATACAAATACGTGGACCATGACAAGCTCAGCTGAGCACGGCTGATCACTCGTACCGCGAAATACCGGTTTCGGTGACCTCCCTTGCGTTTTTTACGGGCCCAAACCCGTAAAAAAACTTCTTCTTCTTCGTTCGTGGGCTGCAACTCCCACGTTCACTCGTATGTACACGAGTGGGCTTTTGCGTGTATGACCGTTTTTACCCCGCCGTGTACTAGTAGGCCGCAGCCTTATTCCGCTTTCGAGGGGGTGTGCATGCTGGGTATTTTCTTGTGTTTCCGTCAACCCACCGAACACTGACATGGATTACAGGATCTTTAACGTGCGTATTTGATCTTCTGCTTGCGTGTACACACTGACGAGGTCCCGTGTGCAGCATGCACTTAGCGCATGCAAAAGAACCCACGGCAACAAAGCGGTTGTTCTTGGCAAAATTCTGTAGAAAAATCCACTTCGATTGGAAAAAACAAAAAAACAAACAAACAAAAAACCTGCACACAGGAAAAAAATACCAAAAAAAAATGGGTGGTGCTGTAGTGTAGCGACGCGCTCTCCCCGGGGAGAGCAGCCCGAATTTCACACAGAGGAATCTGTTGTGATCAAAAGAAATACAAATACAAATGTTGTAGCGCAAAATAGTTCACTGTCAATGCCCGGAAGATCTAAGGAGCCCACAATAAGGGAGGAAACTGAAGTCATGTCGGGCAAACAACTGACAGTTCTCTCCCTTTATAGATACACTTCAAAATAAATGGGTATCTTTTTGAGGGTTTTCAGTCAGTCGTCCTCCAACGTTTTCTGCCCCTCAGTGTGTTACAGGCATTTATCATAATTATTTGTTTGGTTTGTCCTCTTTCTGCATAGATCTTTTTGAAATGATAGAATCATATCTATACACTGACTGAATAAATTATAAATAATATTTCATTCGTTATCTGCGATTGTTTTCTTCCGCTACTTTGTTGTTGTTGGGTTTTTTTTTTAATTAAATTTTTTTTTTTTAAATAAAGAAAAGCATCCTACCTGACGTCAGGTTTGGTGACCAGGGCATAGCCAACGAACGAGGCCGCTCCCAAACACGCCGTACTGATGATAGCGGCCAGAGGAATCAACTGAATACCACAACCCAACACAACAATCGTTATGGCATCGGAATAATTGAATACTGAGTGAAAAAAAAAAAAAAAAAAAAAACCAACCAAAGAAAACGCAACAGTAGGATGAGAAGGAGAGGGATAGAGGCAAGGATGAAGATTGTTTTTTTTATTTATAGTACACACGAATACACAAACTTTATTGTCTATACTTTAGTACAGAGATATTCTTAGTTTTGGCGGCAGCACTGACGTGTCCAACATAAAAATACAAAAAATACATTAAAAAATAAGAAGATAATTTGAATGGCACCATAAAGAAATAGCTATATACAAATATACAGATTACTAAAATTCTACGTATTTGTGAGCACAATCCTACACGCGCACATGATTCAATGAACTTTCACCGAGGTATCAGTATTAGTATCAGTAGATCAAGGAGACGTCACTGCGTTCGGACAAATCCATATACGCTACACCACATCTGCCAAGCAGATGCCGCCTGACCAGCAGCGTAACTCGACGCGCTTAGTCAGGCCTTGTGAAAAAATAAATAAATAAATTAATTAATTAACTAAATAAAATAACAAAAATAGAAAATAGATTAATAAATAAATAAAATGAATAAATAAAAATAATAGATAAATACACAAAAAATACTACTACTACGTCTACTACTACTAATATTTATAAGGCGCAAAATCTTGACTGAGAACACACTCATAGCCGGCAAATACTTCTACAACAACAACTGCTACTACTACTACTACTACTACTACACACACACACACACACGGGTCATACACTGGATGTTCAATGGGATTCCACGTGGCGCTCACCTCAGGAAACTTCTTGAAGGCCCGCAGACCGAAACCGAAAGGCCTCTGGAATTTCTCCATCTTGGGGATTTGGTGGATGCCTTCTGTTGGGGTGCTGATTCTGTAACCACACATACATTATATACACACTAAACAAGTAATCTGATACAGAATGTAAAGTCATGCTGTCGTGTTAGTTGTGTTTTTAACGAAAAGAAGAAAAAATTAAACACTGAGTAACTTTTTAACCTTTATTAAAGCTCTGCACACACACACACACACATACACTTATACACAGAGAGAGAGAGAGAGAGAGAGAGAGAGAGAGAGAGAGAGAGAGAGACGGAGACGAAGAACCTTTAGACAGACATGAAAACAGACTGAGACGAAAACACGTTAGGGGGAGGGGGGTGCGGGTCGGGGGGGGAGACTGAGCATGAAGAGAAAAGGGGAGTGGGGGTGGGATGGGGGGTTAGAGAGAGAGAGAGAGAGAGTGAGTAAAGACAAACAAAAACACTGACTGAATAACATATAAACAGAGGAGAGAGACCGAGACAGAGACACGGAGAAAGAGAGGAGAGAAAGAGAGGGGGGGTGGGGGGGGGGGGGTGAGAGGCCGGGCAGACAACAACACTGATTAACATATAAACAGAGGTGAGTGGGACAGAGACAGAGACACGGCAGAAAAAGAAACAGAGACAGAGAAAGAGAGATATAGAGATTCAGAGAGACTGAAAGAGAGTGAGAGAGCGAGAGAAAGAAAAATGAGAGAGAAAGATCATATCCTGTCACTGCAATGGAGGTTTGGATGGCCACACTGTGACACACACGCGCGTACATGTTCAAAGTCCTAATTCGTGAGCAACTGAGAACAAATTTAAAGAAACACCTCCTTTTAGCATTATATTATAACCATACGATTGTTCAGGCCGCGGCAACATTGCACCTCGTTATCATGTCATAGTTTTACTTCAGTTTTAGTCAGTGATTTTTCTTTCTGTGTACAGGAAACAAGTGACAGAGCGATGATGATGATGATGATAATAATAATGACAATGATAATAATAATTTCCTATCCCACGACATCCAGTGCTAAAGTGTTGCTCCAAAACTCAAAGCATGGCTAGTCACGGTCAAACATGATCCATTTAAACATTAACTTGATGACAAAACATCAGTTGTCACATCTAAATTCAGGTCGATTAATCAGGCCTACACGTGAGAAAGGAATGGAGAGAGAGAGAGAGAGAGAGAGAGAGAGAGAGAGAGAGAGAGAGAGAGAAGTTACAAACAGGAAGAATTGTCAGTAATAGTGGAAAACGGCGGAATCTGCACGAGTGTAGGCTGCGCACGTGCCTGTATTACGGGGATAAAAAAAAAAAAAGACAAGCTTTCTCAAAACCACTTATAATTTCAAACCGAAAAAAAATCCGTCAAACATTAAATCTTACCTGTCCGCCATAATCGTTGAATTAAAAACAAAAACAAAAAAAATCCAAAACCAAAACAAGAGCTTTGTGCACTCTTCAAATCTCAACCAGAAATATATTTTCTCTCAGCTCAAAGCAAAGAGAAACCCAAAGAATATACCACTCTCAGATCGAGTTTTCTTTTTATCGAAATACACGTGCTCGCAAGCAAACGTACAAACTGAGAACCAGCAGATATTTTCTCAATGGGTTGGCCGGCGAAACCGAACTGACACGCCTCTGCCGGAACGCCGGGGTTATTTATAGCAGTGACAATGTTTCACTCCCTTTGTGGGGGCGGCGCATGAGCGCGTGGATAGAAAAGCGCATGCGCCGTGACTGTTCGTGCGGACAGTCACGTAGGCCACAAGCTCTTGCATCAGAACGACGTCTGCTTCGGTTCGCGCGCGCGCGGTTTCAACTGGGTCGATCTCTGCTACTGCTACTGCTACTACTTGCTGCCAGTAAAAATATAAAGTGCCTGCTACTTTCAGAAAGAGGGGGAGACCCTTCAGTTCCGAATCCAGCAGCAGTTTGACGTCATCGTCACCCATGAACCATGCCTCTCGTCACGTCCACACTGAGTAGTTCAGTATCCCGACGGCTTTGAGTGAGTGGCGCCAAATGAGTCTATCGATCCCAATCCGACTTCGGCCTACTTCAAGTCAGTGTGGAACTGAAAAGCCTGTTAGTCGTCCGTTGTTATTTCTGTTGTTCAATCTTGGTGAATAGGGTTTTACTACAGGAGGACCTGTTTTTGGAATGTTGTTTTGGTTTCAGTAGTAGTTGGTGGTGGTGGTGGTAGTGGTGGTGTTGACATGGAAAATGTATTTGGTATGGGGTGGGGGGGGGGGGGGGGGTAAAGGGAAGGGGTGGGTGGTGGTGGTGGGGGGAGGGAGGGGGGGGTGAGGGATGGTGGGATAAAGGAGAAAGAGACAAAAAAACGTAGGACAATCAGTTGCTTTGCTGGAATTGTCACACTGACACAGACACACGCACCACACACCTAGCGCGACACCACCTGTCACCGAATAACATTAATACCTCCTCCTCCTCTCAGACCAACCACCACCACCATCCCTTTTAGTTCTCCCTGTTCTCGGGCTTTCTCTGCCCCCCCCCCCCCCCCCCCCCCCACACACACCACCCCTCCGTTATACCCCTCCCCATTCTCTTTTCATGATTCATTTTCTCACCCCACCCTCTTCTGTCCCTATCCACCTCCACACACCGCTACAGGCCTGAGCCATGACGGACCTATGGATTGATGGAAACTGGACTGCGTGTGGCTCAACCGACCTGAGGCATAACGGACGTAACGGACCTATGGATCTATGGCACATGGCACAACGGACCTATGGCTCAGTGGACCTGTGGCATAACGGATCTATGGCATATGGCTCAATGGACCTGTGGCATAACGGATCTATGACACAACGGACCTATGGCTCAACGGGCATATGGCACAACGGATCTATGCCGCAACGGACCTATGGCATAACGGATCCATGGCACAACGAACCTATGGCATAACGGATCCATGGCACAACGGGCATATGGCATAACGGACCTATGGCGCAACAGACCTATGGCACGACGGACTTGTGGCGCAACGGATCTATGGCGCAACGGACCTATGGCGCAACGGACCTCGGTGGCACTACGGATCTATGGCACAACGGACCTATGGCACGACGGATCTATGGCGCAACGGACCTGTGGCATGGCGGACTCCGTTGGAGTGATGGCCTAGAGGTAACGCGTCCGCCTAGGAAGCGAGAGAATCTGAGTGCGCTGGTTCGAATCACGGCACAGCCCCCGAAATTTTCTCCCCCTCCTCTAGACCTTAAGTGGTGGTCTGGACGCTAGTCATTCGGATGAGACGATAAACCGAGGTCCCGTGTGCAGCATGCACTTAGCGCACGTAAAAGAACCCACGGCAACAAAAGGGTTGTTCCTGGCAAAATTCTGTAGAAAAATCCACTTCGATAGGAAAAACAAATAAAACTGCACACAGGAAAAAATACAAACAAAAAAAAGAAAAAAAAAAGGGTGGCGCTGTAGTATGGCGACGCGCTCTCCCTGGGGAGAACAGCCCGAATTTCACACAGAGAAATCTGTTGTGATAAGAAGAAATACCAATACAAATATAATACAGGCACATGCCCCTCTTATCTCTCTTTTCTCTGCATCTCCCTCAGTCTGCAATCCCAAGCCTTCGATCAGTTTTTCTCCCATCTCTCCGGCTCTCTGTATCGGCTGTCCACTGCCCTCCCCTCCCTACTCTTGACATCCCTCTGTGTCTGTATGTCTCTCCCTGTCTCTCTCTGTCTCTCCCTCTGTCTCTCTCTGTCTCTCCCTACCTCTCTCTGTATCTCCCTCTCTCTGTCTCTCCCTCTCTCTGTCTCTCCCTGTCTCTCTCTGAATAAAAACGTTTTGAGTTCTGAGTTCTCTGTCTCTCCCTGCCTCTCTCTGTCTCTCCCTGCCTCTCTCTGTCTCTCCCTGCCTCTCGCTGTCTCTCTGTCTCTCCCTGCCTCTCTCTGTCTCTCTCTGTCTCTCCCTGCCTCTCTCTGTCTCTCCCTGTCTCTCCTCTCTCTATGTTCCACTTCTCCCCCACTGATCGAAATAACGCTCCTCCCTCTCTGTGTCTGTGAGAGAGAGGGAGACAGAGATTGTGAAACGCACACACACACTCTCTCTCTGTCTCTCGGCTGTCTCTCTCTCTATATATATCTCTCTCTCTGTCTCTCGGCTGTCTCTCTCTCTGCCTGTCTCTCGGCTCTCTCTCTGCCTGTCTCTCGGCTCTCTCTCTGTCTGTCTCTCGGCTGTCTCTCTGTCTCTCGGATGTCTCTTTCTCTTTGTCTCTCTGTCTGTCTGTCTCTCGGCTGTCTCTTTCTCTCTCTCTGTCTGTCCCTCTCTCTCTCTCTTGGCTGTCTCTTTCAGTGTCTGTCTGTCTGTCTCTCTCTCTCTCTGTCTCTCGCCTCTCTCTCTCTCTCTGTTTGTCTCTTTCTCTCTCTCTGTCTCTGTCTCTCTGCAGTCTGTCCATCACAGCAGACAATCCATTATAAACGACGTGAGAATCAGGTCATTACATGCGACGGGACGGGAGGTAGGATGCCACTGCCGTTGGCCCACTGATGATATCGATTGTATGTGTGTGTGTGTGTGTGTGTGTGTGTGTGTGTGTGTGTTGGTCATTAAGACGGCATGAATTTCGTTTCAAATGTTAGTCTTATATATATATATATATATATATATATATATATATATATATACAGCTCCACTCAAACGAAACAGTAATGTCAATTAATGTGCTGGGTAGTTTTTCATATACAGGGGAAATTAGTATTCTTTCTCAGTGTGTGTGTGTGTGTGTGTGTGTGTGTGTGTGTGTGTGTGTGTTTGTGATTTGTTTGAGTGTATATGTACGTGTGTGTGTGTGTGTCAAGTTCTTTGTGAGTGTATATGTACGTGTGTGTGTGTGTGTGTGTGTGTGTGTGTGTGAGAGAGTTGCATGTGCGTCTGTGTGTACGTGCGCGACTGAGCCCGGGCCACGTACGCTTGTACGTGTGGGGAAACTGAACAACAACAACAACAACAACCCACGGACATAAATATACTTCTCTGTACATGTAAACATACAAATATAGACAATCTGGCTTGCAATAACTCAATGAATATGTTTTTAACTCTCTCCATACGAACGGCGAAAGAGACGACGTTAACAGCGTTTCACCCCAATTACCATCATCAAAATATTGCAAGCGGAACGCTCTTATACTGAAGAGGTGAATGTTGACAAAGAATACCACAATTCTGACGACGGAAGCTAAAGGTTGGGTCATTCAGACACCCACTGGACATCCGAGGGGTCTGTGTCGAGGAGAAGAGAGGACTGGCCGTACTGAGTGAGTTAAGAGAGTCAGAAAGAAAGAGAGACAGAGACAGCTCAGACGCTGAGACAGAGATAGAGACCGCAGACATCAGTATAGTGTGTATGTGCACACACACACACACGCACACACACACACACACATACACACGCATACGTGTGCTCATCAGTGCGTATCAGTGAAACAAAGACAAAGACCGATATAAATAAGTTTATTAATAGGTATCAGTAGCCGGCAACTATACACAGACACACCTGTGTCTGGCAACAACTCAAAGAGCTCAAGAATGTAGTACGTGACGGCCAGACAATAAGACACAGTGAACTTGACTGAAAAATTCTCGGGGTGTACGTGCTTGCAGTGCAACATGTGCAAGGGGTGCTTGGGCGTGATGGAAATCACCTTCAGTTTGTCCCACTGAAGTGTATGGTACACGAAAAGCGTCAAAAACAACAACAACATGTTCCCCTCCAGTCATAATTGAACGCCATTACACGAAATGTAGTTTTTTTTCCAGTTTGATCTGTAAGTTGTTCTAGTTTGATCCCTCCAATCATAATTTGTCCCCCCCCCCCCTCCCCCACTGGCCGTTATTACATTGTTTTGCCAGTGGAATCAAGTCAGTAATAATTCTTCTGTGACCCTGTCCAACCCTTGAAAAAAAAAATATATATATATATAATAAAATAAAATAACGCAGCCTCGGATAATCGTTTGTTGGAAAGTTTGCGCTGAGTTCATTAGTTTGGTCCTAGTGTTGATTCACGTTGTAAGTACCGGATATTACACAGTGTAAGTGACATGCGTACGTGTAATGTGTGTGTGTGTGGGTGGGGGGGGGGGGGGGGTCGGTGGGGATGGGGATAGGGTGTGTGTGTGTCATTGTGTATGCGTACAATCATGTGTGCATATTAGTCGAATGTATGTGTGTGTGTGTGTTTGTGTGTGGTAGTGTGTGTGTGTCGTAGAGTGTTTGTGTGTGTGGGTGTGTGTGTGAGT